>NW_023144621.1:16718105-17105605 GCF_012932325.1 Thrips palmi
TGGTGAGACACCGCTCTGCCACCCGCCCTTCGACGCAAGTGGTCCGGACTATTTTTGGCTGGGGCTAACAAGCCCCCGAGATTGCCCGTACCATTGATATCGCAACTCAAAAAGCACTCTTTCGATCGCAAATAAATGATTGGCTGCTGATGAAAAGTCCGGACCGTAAAGTAGCGCTTGCTTGCTCCGCAGGTGCTGTGGGCCATGAGCGAGGAGTGAGTCGACGTCGCCGACGTCCAAGCCCGCCGCCATGGAGTTGGTGGTGATCCGGGGCGGTGGGGCCGGAGCCACTGGCGGACGAGGCCCCTCTGGGATCGGAGGTCCGCAAGGCCCTCCGGCAGGCCCTCCAGCAGGCCCTCAGGGAAGTCCTCAAGGCCCTCAAGGAGCCGCCCCCGGAGGCCCGCACCCCGTCGGCCCGCACCCCGTCGGCCCGCACCCTGGGCCGCACGGCTGCCCCGTCGACGGCGTGGGTCCCGCGCCGGCCTCCCCGGCCAGCATGTCCGCGGCCCAGCAGCTCGACGACGGCTACGGATCGTCCAACAGCTCGCCGCACAGCTCCGGTGAGTGGCGAAGACATCAATGGACGCGTTAGTGAAGCCCGGGCGACTCGGCGCTGCAGCAGAGCGGACTTACAACAAGTTGGAAGTTGCTCGCTCAGTGGGCCGGATGACTGGTGGAGGCGGCCCAAATTTTGAGCTCCAGAGTCGCTAAATGGGACTCGAACCGAACGTGTGACCCCACCAATGGCTTGCTCTCCGAACGAGGAATCCATTGATGGGGTCACACGCTTGGTTCGAGTCCTGTTTAGCGACTCTAGAGCTCAAAACGCGTCTAGAATTGTGGCCGCCTCCACCGGTCCTCTGGCTCACTGTGAGTTGGTAGACATCGGCGAAATTTTATCGAGAATCATTTAGTACTTGCCCTGAGAAGGGAAGGCGTTGTGCTGGGCGTTGCTGGGCGTTGCTGGGCCTAGTCGAGGGTTGCTGAGGTACTTTGGGGGCGGTAGGTAGGTAGTCTGCGGTGAGGCAGGGGGGCGCAGGGGGGCAAGGGGGAGGGGGCTCATATTGGTTAACCCCACCTCCTTCGCTTCCATTCTTCACGGCCTTATGGCATTCCTGGCCTCCCCACCCCCTTTCTATCCCAATTCCCGCCCCAGTCGCACCACTATGCCCCGCTACTCGGAACGGAAAAAAAAGAAAGGAAGAAAAAAACGGGGCGGCTCGCGACGACAATAGCAGTCTAGCGTGCGCGGTCAAACCTCTCACTTCATTTCGACCGTTTATTCCGACGGACTCACGTAGTCGGGGAAGGGTGCATTGAAGGGACGGGTCGGGCGTCGCATTGCCATGGCATTGCTGGGCGTAGTTCTCCGTTGATTTGGATGCAGCAGTCACCCTGATCACGGTTCCTTCCAGTTCCATTCCATTCCTGGGCGAAGGCCGGCGAAGGCAGCGCGCTGCACACGGCGGCGCGCAGTGGGCCAGAAGACCGGTGGAGGCGGATAAAACTCTAAACGCTCCAGAGTCGCTGAATGGACCTCGAACCGAACGTGTGACCCCACCAATGGATTTGCTCTCCGAACGAGGAATCTATTGGTGGGGTCACACGTTCGGTTCGAGGCCTGTTTAGCGACTCTGGAGCTCAAAACGCGTTTAGAGTTTTGTCCGCCGCCACCGGTCTTCTGGCCCACTGTGCGGCGGTGGTCACCGGCGTGGTCGGCCTCCCCCACCTTTGCCCCCTCCAAGAAGGAGAGTATGATATCCCCGCCCGGCCCGGGGACAGGCCCGGGGACAGGCCCGGGGACAGGCCCGAGGACAGGCCCGGGGACAGGCGGGACAGGCCGGGACAGGCGCGGGGACAGGCCTGGGGACAGGCCCGGGGACAGGCCCGGGACAGGCCAGGGGACAGGCCCGGGGACAGGCCCGGCCAGGGCGGCGGGGCAGGCTCCCCGATGGTCCCGATGTCCCGATGGAATGGTGGAATGCCCACGACGTACCCAGCAATGCGCCGCGCGCCGCCCCTCCAAGGAGTGGAGCCTCTCCATCCTCTCCATCCTCTCGATGATGCCCGGGAATGCCACCAGGAATTCGCCCCGCCAGCCGCCCCGGCCCGGCCTGGCCTCGCCTGGCCTCGCCCAAGGAGTGCCACCGGCCGCCGGAGGTGTCTGGAGGCTGATTCAGAGGCGATTCGGGATCGTTTTCGTTGTTATCGGACCGATATCGATACATCGGCGTATCGATACGTGGAGGCGATGCGGACGGTTCGCTGGGCAGGGCATGGGCAGGGCAGGGGCACGCCGAACGCCACAGGTGGGTCGGCTGCAGCCAGGCAGCAACAGCGTGGCGTGTCCGGTCCGGCAGGTGCCAGGCGTGGGGTGCATAGTGGGCCAGAAGACCGGTGCAGGCGGCCAAACTTCTAGACGCTTTTTGAGCGCCAGCAGGGCGCGCACCAAGCTAATGACCCCACCAATGGATTCCTCGTACGGAGAGCAATCCATTGGTGGGGTCACACGCTCGGTTCGAGTCCCATTTGGCGACTCTGGAGCTCGAAACGCGTCCTGCCTGGCTTTTGACCGCCTCCACCAGGTGTGCCCAAACGACTCGCGCGAATACCTCAACACGCTCCCTCGCGAAATTGTTTTTTGGACCGACGAGAGGGGCAGACTGCTGCGCCACATATTCGTTCGCCGGGGACTTCCCTGGGAGGGTGCGGACGCTGGCTCCCGGAGGTGGCAATGAAAGCCAGAAGACTCGGGGGAAGTACGACGAGTACGACGCGGTCGGAACCGTGGTGGGCAGCCCGTGGGCAGCCCGGACCATCGGGACGCTGTCTCGGCTGTCTCTCTCGCACCCCTGCGGCCAAGCCTGCGGCCCCAGGGGCGCGCCACGAGTGCGAGGGAGACGGAGAGAGAGCGTGAGGGAGTGAGAGAGTCGCCGGGACCAAGCCGGGACACGCCCCGAGGCATTCCTGCTGCATTCCGGGGCGATGAGGGCCACCTGCACCATCCCGCCGACCGCCCCCCCTCCCCCTCCTCCGGGGAACAGGGGGAGGGATAGAGGCAGCCGCTGATTACCGCGACGGGTCACTGCCCACCAATGGCAAGTCGCTCGCCGACGGCCTTTTATTTTGACACACATTTATCTGTCCCAGTTGCCGTCCCCAGCCCACAGTGGGCCAGAAGACTGGTGGAGGCGGTCAAAATTTCGGACGCGTTTCGAGCTGCAGAGTCGCTAAATGGTTCCCGAACCGAACGTGTGACCCCACCAATGGATTGCTCTCCGAGCGAGGAATCCATTGGTGGGGTCACACGTTCGGTTCGAGTACCATTTAGCGACTCTGGAGCTCGAAACGCGTCTGGAGTTGTGGCCGCCTCCACCGGTCCTTTGGCCCGCAGTACGGCCGTCCGTCCGTCTGTCCGGCCAATTTATTAATTGGAGCCACGTTGGTGTAGATCGCGCTAAACCTGATGGATGACGCGGCCAAGATGACCCCTGTGTGTGTAGAGTGTGTGAGTGTGAGAGAGACCCACAGGCACACTGCCACTATAATCGAGAACCCCATCGCTATTCACCGCTATGCCCGCACCGCGCGCTCGTCACCCGAAAAAGAGGATCGAAACAAAAAACAACCCCCCCACCAAAAAAACAACAACAAAGCCAATCAGCTTCATATTTCTTTAGTTTATTTTCTCGATTATTGTTTTTGTTAATGTTATTTTGATCGCGCGCGCGGCTGGCTGGAGTCGACCGCTGTCGATATTAATTTGAAAGCGCGTGAAAGCAGTGGCGTGTGTTGGGTCCAGTCGGCGACGTGTGTTCTGTGTCGGTGCAACGCCACTGACAAGGTCACGGTCGGAGGGGAGGGGAGGGCAGGGCAGGGCAAGGCAGGGGAGGGGGAGAACAATGCCGAACACCCGCCATTAAGCTGGCTTGCGCTTCGCTTTTTATTTACCTGACTGCCACCTCGCGCTGTTTGCCGTCCCGGGTTCGAGTCCCGGGTTCGATTCCCGGCCGGGGCGCGCGAGAGTGATCATGTTCTGTTCTGCAACGCCCGGCGTATATTTGTCCACGGGGGTAGGGTTCGGCCGACCCCGCTGGAGCCCGATTCCGGACAACTCTACTCCTGTCTCTCTCACATCCCTTCGCCCTGCCCACGGGTGCGAGAGAGAGAGAGAGAGAGAGAGAGAGAGAGAGAGAGAGAGAGAGAGAGAGAGAGAGAGAGAGAGAGAGAGAGACGCTGGTGCACCGTGCCCGATCAATGGCCAGACGCGCAGGGACACAGCAGGGTGAACAACCTTCATGCACCCTCGCCAAAATTTACCCCCACCCCCTCATGCGCTATCGACCCTTTTAAAAATAATTGCACGATAATAAACCCGCCACCGGCGCCAGGCCGTCTCGCAATGCGCCGCAAGAAAAGGCGGCTAGTGCTGCCAAACGGGATAAACTTTGAGGTGTGAAAAAATATGAACCCCCCTGCTGTCGTGGCGTGGGAAACAGGTGTCGTTGGCAGCACTGCAGACTGATTCCGAGAGCCGTTTTCGTCGCTCTGTCTCCCTCGCACCAACACGGAACGCCCGGCGAGTGTGAGGGAGACAGTGCGACGAAAACGACTCTCGGAATCAGGCTGCTGGCGAGGTGCGATGCAGTGCCCGGGTGGCTCATTGGCCCGGCGTGCCCTCGGACTCAATTAAAGAGCCTACAATCCGAGAGTCTCGCCCTGTCTCTCTCGCACCTACGGCCAGCGCCCCATGAGTGCGAGGGAGACAGAGCGACGAAAACGACTCTCAGTCTGCAGGCGTGCCGAGGCGTGCCCTAGCGGGTCATTGTCGGAGCACATTCTGTTTACGCGCGCCCATTAACTGTCGCTCACATGTGGAAAGGGGGAGGGGGGGCTGAAAGCGTTTTAGTGACATTCAAGTGGCGACTAAGTGGCCCATGTGGGTAAAAGCGAAAGCGAAGAGAAAGGGGCAAGTACCGCGCGCGCAAAGCAAGTTGCAAGGCGGCGGTTTTTTTTGGGTTGTTTGTTTGTTTCATTTTTGACGAAAAATGGTGTTGCGCTTGGCTTTTGGCTACCGCCACCCGTTTCAGCTTCCCGTTTTTGCTACCAGTTGTCACTACCCATTTCCCTCCCCGTTTTCGCTACCCGTTTCTCCCCGCTCCCCGCTCCCCCGCTTCGCTACCCGCTTCCGCTCCCTTTCGCTTTCCGTTGCTACCCGCTTCCCTCCCCGCTTCGGCTACCCGGTTCCCTCCCCGCTTCGGCTACCCGCTTCCCTCCCCGCTTCGGCTACCCGCTTCCCTCCCCGCTTCCGCTACCCGTTTTCGCTTGCCGCTTTCGCTGCTCGGGGCGTCCCGCGCACCAACTGCACTGCTAGTTGGCTCTACCTGTTTGATTTGCACTGCTGGCAGGCTGGAAGGCTAGCTAATAAACTCGTCCCATCCCTGGAACATCCCTTCCTGCCCCCCCTCCCCCCCCCCTTTCCTCCGGCCACCCCGCCGCGCAACAAGTGGCAACTTGGACTGACGGTAGCTCGCTACCCCCTCCACTGCAAACACGCGACTCCCTTTGCGACAAACTTTGGCATTCGGCAAATAAGTTGTCGCCTGCGATACTTACCTCCGAGAGCCCCCTTCCCTCCAACATTCCTGCCACTCCGTGTCGACATCTCTCCGGCAGGACCTCCTTCCCCCTCTCCAAACCGATCCCTGTCCTCCCGGTAAGCCGCCTGGCGAGCGCACTCTGTCAATTAAGAAATTTGTTCTCGGGTAAAATGAGATAATGCAGCAGCATTTGGTCGCATCAACCCCTGCGTGCACTTTTTTGGTGGGTGGATTTCACTTTTCGAGAAAGAGTAAATTTTGACTTATGGGGGAACGGGGGCGTCAGTAGGAAAAAATCCTCGTGACAGTAAATTTAACCACTCAACAGTGGTAATGAATTGAACCCAGATATGTGTGGCCACACGTTCGGTTCGCGTCCTGTTTGGCGACTCTGGAGCTCAAAACGCGTCTCGAGTTTTGGCCGCCTCCACCGGTCTTCTGGCAAATCCACTGTGCGCCTGTTCCTCGCAGTGTGGGCCAGGCCTCTTCCAGTGGCGAGGGTGAGAGTGGCATCCCGGAGAAAGTCTCGCAGTCAAGGTCACCAAGGTCGCGGAGGGGGAGCTTGCTTTTGCCGACTGCAGGTAGATGCCAATCAAGCTTCCTCTTCGATCTAGCCTTGTTTTTGTTTATTATAGCGGCGAACCAGATTATTAGAGAAACATTTTAAAAAATGAAGTAAAGAGGATCAACGAATGCTTGCGTGACAAGGTCAAAAGTGCCGCTGCTATGCAAGTCGAGTCGCCTCGTGGGTTCGGGTCCCGCAAGATGCAGCCCCGGTTTCGTTGTTTTTCAGCAAAGCCAACACTGCAAAAAAAACATCCGTAGATATCTTTTGTGGAAAATGGGGTACACGAAAAGTACGGACCTGTTGTTCCGGCGCACAGTGGGCCAGAAGACCGGCGGAGGGGGTAAAAATTCCGGACGTGTCTTGAGCTCCAGAGTCGCTAAATTGGACACGAACCGAGCGTGTGACCTCACCAATGGATTCCTCTCCGAACGGTGAATCCATTGGCGGGGTCACACGTTCGGGTGTTTGGCGACTCTGGAGCTCAAAACGCGTTTAGAGTTTCGGCCGCCTCCACCGGTCTTCTGGCCCACTGTGCGGCTCTCTTGTTAGTCCGCCGCCCTAAGTCGGGGCAGCGTTTCCTTGAAGCGCGCGCTGCACGTGGGGAACGTGGGGGACGTGGGGACGGCCGGCAGACAGCGGATTACTCCGAGGTAATTGCGTTTCAACCACACTCTTGTTAGCAGCGTTTTTAAATTTTTAATGAATCCGGTACAGCGGCAAAGCACAAACCAAACAGGCAAAAAAAAAAGAACCATTTTTCCTGCAACAGTTTTTTTTTTTCGAAGGCGTTCGTCGCTCATTGTATTTCTCGAACTGGTAATCGAAAGCGAAGAGATCGATGAATCGAAGCGGGGCGGCAGTACAGTGGAGGGGCGCGTGATCCGAGATGAGCCGCGACTCGGAAGAAAGAGTGTCTTTGTAGGCCACCGTATTGCTTCGTATTTACCTTCCCCCTCCCCTCCCCACCGCCCCGCACTGCCCCCTCCCCTTCCTCTTCCCCTCCTTCGCCCTCACCTTTGGTCACTTCAAGACTCCGTGCTCACCACCCCGTTTTCATTACTTCCCCTCCCCTCTCCCCTTCGATTCAGCGGGGCGGTTAGAAGATCGTTCCATCGCTCTGTCTCCGTCGCGCCAACGGAGAACCCCGTGAGTGCGACAGAGACAGAGAGACGACACGACTCACTCGCCAGTCGCGATGAAAGCGACCGCCCTGTAGTGTGGACTGATTCCGAGGGTCGCTTTCGTCGCTCTGTCTCTCTCGCACACGGGATGCCTCATGAGTGCGAGAGAGACAGAGCGACGAAAACGACTCTGTGCTGCCCGGCGGACTCCGCGTGGGGCCTCCACTCCACTGCCGCCACCGTCGGCCTCACATATGGAAACTATTAAACAGTATCGGAACGGTAGCGGGCTGCCTCTAAACCGCGCTTTCGTCACCCTGTCTCTCTGCCTCTCTATCGCACTCTCGGGGCGTGTCTCGTAGGCCTGTAGGAGTGCGGAAGAGACAGAGCGATACTGCTCGGAACCGACCCCGGCGGGCTTGAGTTGCAATTCCGTGCCGGATTTGGCGGGAAGAGCAGTCGAAGGCGGGACGCGAGATTCCCGCTCGGTGGAACAGAAACAGAGACTTTCCAGTGTGCGCGTCGCACAGTGGGCCAGAAGACCGGTTGAGGCGGCCAAAACTCTAGACGCGTTTCGAGCTCCAGAGTCGCTAAACAGGACTCGAACCGAACGTGTGACCCCACCAATGGATTCCTCGTTCGGAGAGCAATTCATTGGTGGGGTCACACGTTCTACAGTTTTGGCCGCCTCCACCGGTCTTCTGGCAAATCCACTGTGCGCTCGTCCCGCCGTCGATGCCACTGTGAATGTTTACGAATCCGCAGCCCGAGTGGCCCCACGAGGACGACCGAGAGAGTTGCCCACCGGGGGCGGTCATAACTCCGACGAGCGAGTCAGTGCAGCCACCCCACTGGGGGCCCGTCGCTCTGTCTCCCTCGCACCCTCACGCGACGCGCCATGCGTGCGAGAGAGACGCACCCTCCTCCCTGCCGGTCGGCCAGCTGGAGCGCCTGCGATGGGCTGGGTAGGCAGCCGGGGCCTGTAGCCGCACCGGTGCAGTAGGGTTGCCTACCCCGCCGACCGCAGGGGCTCGGCCCAGCAGCCTCAGCAGCCCGCTCGGCCCGGCCGCAGCTTGCCGGGCTGCAGGCTGATTCCGAGAGTTGTTTTCATCGCTCTGTCTCTCTCTCGCACTCATGGAGCGGTCCGTAAAGGTGCGAGAGAGACAGAGCTACGGAAAACGACTCTCGGGATCAGTCTGCAGCTCGGACGTGATATCGGCGTCCGACGTCGTGGTGGGATCGAACACTGATATTTGCTCGACTTCCCGCGCGCCATCTCGCTGTTTCTGTCTGTCTGTCTGTCTGTTCTGTCTGTCAGTCTGTCTGTCTGTCGGTCTGTCTGTCTGTCCGCGCCGGTCGCGATAACCGCCTTTATTCATCTAATGGCTCGATTAGAGGGACACCGCTTCGACAAAGGCGCGTGTCGCGGTGATCGCTACTTGTCACGCTGCCGCCGCCAGCGCCGCCGCCCCGACGGCCTCCCCGACGGCCTCCCCGACGAGTTCATCAAGGCCGTGGGCCAGGACGCCCCGCGGACTCATTCCGAGACTCTCTCTCTCTCGGACTCACGGGGCGTCCCGTGTAGGTGCGAGGGAGACGGAGCGACGACTCTCGGAATCGGTCTGCTGGGCGGCGGGATCACGGAGGGGTACGGAGGGGTGCGGAGGGGTGGGAGCGGAGAGCGAAGCGACGCGGCGTCATGCCATTCTTGTGCGGCTCGCCCTGGAATGCCCCGGCAGCTCCAGCAATGTGAGATGAACTGGAGGAGCGGCCGACGGACGGACGGACGGATGGACAGGCAGACGGACAGACAGACAGACAGACAGACAGACAGACAGACAGACAGACAGACAGACAGACAGACAGACAGACAGACGGAATTACGGAAGGTGCTGTCTTTCTCATGCCGTCCCCCACTACGCTGTGTAATTCAGCGCACTGCTAATCTTTGCGGTAATCCAGTGCCGCAGACTATATAGTTCTGTAATGCCTCCACCGCCGTGCGGGACGGAGTCCTGCGGATTGCTCAGCACCAGCGTGTCCTATCTGAGGACGCCGTCATAGCCGCGTGGGCTTCCGCATAGATTGTCAATCCGAACAGTCCGGGTTCAATAACCCACTTTTTTCTTCCTTTTTTTAAACGAGTCGTTTAACCGAGTCATTTTTTTTCGAGAACAACTTCCATTGAATCGATCTTGAATCTTTAACTTAATTTTTGATTCGTGAAACAAATTGAAATTAAACCGGGGCGAAAAAGTGTCTCCTTCGCACTCTTCCAGCCGGCGGCGGCAAAGATTCACCGTGAAGGCAGAACATGTTCAAACACGGCGCCGTCACTGTTTTAAATAAACCACACTGGTAAGAGCTGAAAGCGGGGTGGCAAGGCGGAAAAAAGGAGAGAGAGAGAGAGGGGGGGGGGGTGAGTGAGAGAGAGAGAGGCAAGAAAGTGGCGTGTCTTTGAACGGCTGATGAGGTCCGGCTGTGCGCTGGCGGGTGGCTGCTAGCCCTGCAGACTGATTCCGAGAGTCGTTTTCGTCGCTCTATATCTCTCGCACCCATACGGGACGACCCATGAGTACGAGAGAGCCAAGCGACTCTGGGAATGAGTCTGCTGCTAGCTGCTCGGCGTGCCTTGGGGTGTGCCTACCTCCCCGGCGTGTGTGCCGTGTGTCGCTCCGCCGCACCGCCGCACCGCCACCGCAACATCTCACCCCGCAGCCCTCGGCAGGCCTGCAGACCGACGGCCCACAGTGGGCCAGAAGACCGGCGAAGGCGGCCGAAACTCTTGACGCGTTTTGAGCTCCAGAGTCGCTAAACAGGACTCGAACCGAGCGTGTGACCCACCGATGGATTGCTCTCCGAACGACGAATCCATTGGTGGGGTCACACGTTCGATTCGAGTCCTGTTTGGTGACTCTGGAGCTCAAAACGCGTCTTGAATGTTGGCCGCCTCCACCGGTCTTCTGGCCCACTGTGCGGCCCGCACCGCACGGCACCGCACGGCACCGCAGCCCAGCCGCCCCGGGGCGCACCGCCGTCACCGCCTGCTTGATGGCCACTTAGCAGAGGCAGCGGCAGCAGACTGCCCCGACAAACAAGCCGCGAGCGAACGCTGGCGAAAGCCATGGGGCAAGCCGGCACAGTGTGGTGGCGAAACGCCGGAACGCTCGACGCCCGACGCCGAGCTAAATCTTGTGAATGTAGGAACCACACGAACGTATACGCACGCTTTACACACTACACGCTCTCTCTCTCTCTCTCTCTCTCTCTCTCTCTCTCTCTCTCTCTCTCCCTCCCTCTCTCTCTCTCTCTCTCTCTCCCTCGCTCTCCCACACGAGGAGGCACATAGGCGCACGGCCCTCACCCCAGTGCTTTCTGCCTCTCCACAGAGGCGCTCCCCCCCCCCTCCCCACCGCCTTGTTCCGCCCTTGGCACTGAAAACAACCTCGACCACCACAAACTAAGGACACGGCGGCGGCCACAAGCCACACATAGCGCGGCTGAGTGATTGCACACAAACTGGCCCTTGGGAATGAAGCGAGACAGAGAGGGAGAGGGTGAGAGAGAGCGAGAGAGTAAGAGAGAGAGAGAGAGAGAGAGAGGAGAGAGAGAGAGAGAGAGACGTCACGGTGCTGTCATGCCGGGACAGCGGGGTGCTCGGCGGCAAAAGAGCAGCCCTTTCTGTCTGTCTCTCTCTCTCTCTCTATTCCCCTTATGTGTGTCCGGTGGATGGAAGCGGGAGGACGTTCGATTTGAACCAGGGTTTAGCAACTCTGGAGCTCAAAACGCGTCTACAGTTTCGGCCGCCTCCACCGGTCCTCTGGCCCACTGTGCGACGGGACCGCGCTGCCCATGTTTTCCCGCGCTTTCCGCGCTGTGGCTGATTGTTTTCTCCCTTCGGCCGCCATTGCGCGCGTAATGACTTTAGGAACAGATCACTCACAGTGGAGGCGACACCAGCGAGACGGCCTTGGCGAAGGCACTTCGAAAGAACACCGTTGTTGACCCGAATGAATGAAAATGAATGAAAGCAGGCTGGAAATCTATGCCGACCGGAGTGTTTCACAGTGGAGGGGGGAAAAGAGTGGGGGGGGGGCGCTTTGCGACAGATGTACTGCCCGTCTCTTCGGCGAGGCGCGGCGGCGTGGCACTTGGACGCGCAGAAACTTGAATCCGACTTGGGCATCAGCTGGTCGCGGAGTCGCGGAGTCACGGCCAGCGATGTGAACGACTGCATCGGAGGCGTGAGGCGCAGACACGGCCGTGCCCGGAATGCCATGCAACTCTGCCGTTCATTCAATTATTTTTATTTTCCATTCTTTTTTTATATGATTTTTTTTTACTTTTTTGGGGGGGCAAAGTTAGTGCTTTTGGAAAACAAATGTCGCTACTCCGAAAGGCCCCGCAACGCGACGTGAACTGCAGAGCGCGCCCTTGGTCATCATCAGTCTCGAGACCCATAAGGGTCATTCTCTTCTGCAGGACTGATTCCGAGAGTCGTTTCCGTCGCTCTGTCTCTCTCGCACTTACATCAGTACCAGAGAGACAGAGCGACGAAAAGGACTGTCGGAATCAGTCTGCTGACCGCAACGCTCCCCCTTCCCCGGCTTCTGGTTCCGATTTACGGCGTAGCGGCGACTGGCGTTTTGTCTTTCGTCCGGAATTAGGAACAATTACGAAAGCGATAAGTTGGAGAAAGGACACACAAGGGGAGAGGGGGGGTGGGCTTTGGTGGCAGCCAGTGGACTGGCAAGAGGCGCGCGTTCGTCTTTAATGAAAGCAACACTGCTTTAGAAAAAAACACACGTTAAATTTATTTTTGCCTCTCTTTGATTATTTTTTAAATTTTATTTTAGAATTGGATGGTTTCATTTTTCTTTCAGAAAAGTTTCCACTGAATTGAAAAGACACGTGTGGCGCACCTCGCACGCGCGGCGTCCGCACTCCGGCTTTTACTCAGATTTATCGCTTTATTGCGTAATTCGTCGACTCCTCGCGGAGAGCTTCGATGTCTCGAATGCCTGGCGCGCGGAACCGCGAAACCGCTTGGCAGGCGGCGTCATCTCGCGCGTCAAAACAAGGCAACAAATTAAAAGGAAAGATGGATCGGCCGTGACGCGAGCGCGGTTTTGCATGGCGGTGCCGTGGCGGTGCCGTGGCGGTGGAGACACAGAGACACACACTGCATGCTGATGGGGCTTGCAGCCTTGCACTGTGTGCCGATCGCTGCCGATGTGCCCGCACTCCGCGGAGTTCGTCTCAAGGGGTAACCAACTCAAGATTTTCATGTACACTGATTATATTTAGAGTATGATTACATGTGATTTCTTTTGATTATTTTATTATTTATCACTGATTATAGGAGGTTTTTATGTTGATTATTTGAGCGCCGACCTCGGAAAGCTGTTAAAGTGTCGGAAATTCAATATTGGTGACTTTGGGCAGCCACTGCGTCAAATTTAGTTGCGGTCATAGGCCTTCCTCGACGCCTTACTATTCTGAAGACCCCACTCTTTCATGCCCTGCCTCGGGAGGGCTTTGACCGCTGATGATTTGGGAGCAGTGGTCTCGCAAAAAGGGTCAAAAAGTGAATGAATTTCAGAAAATCACCGTTTTTGCTGACTTTGAGCGGTCACTGCATCCAATTTAGTTGCGGTCAAAGGCCTCCCTCGACGCTTTACTATTCTGAAGACCCTACTCTTTTATGCCCTGCCTCGGGAAGGCTTTGACCGCTGATAATTTGGGAGCAGTGGTCTCGCAAAAAGGGTCAAAAAGTGAATGAATTTCAGAAAATCACCAGTTTTGCTGACTTTGAGCGGTCACTGCATCCAATTTAGTTGCGGTCAAAGGCCTCCCTCGACGCCTTACTATTCTGAAGACCCTACTCTTTTATGCCCTGCCTCGGGAAAGCTTTGACCGCTGATAGTTTGGGAGCAGTGGTCTCGCAAAAATGGTTAAAAGTGATTGAATCCCCGAAAGTATGATTGTCATTTCATCGGATGATGTTGATTATTTCACAGAATTTCAACTAGACGTGCAATGATTATCTTGAGTTGGATACCCCCTGGTTCGTCTCCGGGAGAGTGCGTCTCCGAACGAGCGATCCATTGGTGGGGCAACACGCGAGGTTCGAGACCCATTTAGCGACTCTCTGGAGCTCAAAACGCGTCTAGAATTTTGACCGCCTCCACCTGACTTCTGGCCCGCGGCGCGGTGTTGGGTCTCCTGGCCTGGATGACTCGAAGAGGGCTCTGATTGTCGTCGTGGCCCTGCAAGGCCCTGCTGCAGGCCGGCCCGTGCCGCGCTGCCGCGTCCCCGTCGTGCCCCGCCAGCATGTCGCTCCGTCTCTCTCGCACGGCGGCACGCCCCACGAGTGCGAGAGAGACAGATGCAGTGGTTCGGGCAGGGCCGACGGGGTGGAGGGGCGAAGGTCGGGGGGCCCAACTCGGCGCAAAGCAGATCAGATACACAGATACGTCCCCCGATTTCCTCACGAAGGTCGCAAGACGTCTCCCCCCCCCCTCCTCCCGCACCTGACAGATTAGCCCCGGCCAGCTGGGGCCACGGGCACGGGCCAGCGGGCCGTCGTCGCTCTGTCTCTCTCGCACCTACACGGGAAGCCCCATGAGCGCGAGAGAGACAGACTCTCGGAGTGAGTCCGCCGCGCAGCTCATCTCACGAGAAGCAACGACATCAGGAAACAAGTTTGGCCGTAACTCGATAACGGGCTGCCTGGCGATGCAAGTGGCAAGAGCTGGGGGGGGGGGGGTCAGGTGCAAATTGTGGCGAGGTTGTGTTAGGTTCGTTGTGGCAACGGCCTGGCGTCCTCAAGGGGGAAGGCCGGGGAAGGCGGTCAAAAAAGAATCTGGAATTTGCATTATACGCTTTGCACACTGCCACCACTTACTCGGGTTACTACTCAAAAATTACCAATATTTTTTTCCGCTTGATTCGAATGTCTAATTTCTAGAGTGAAGGCGGTGTTGTTTTATTCGCAGCATTCCCTCTCGCACCTTCCCCACGTGTGGTCTCTCTCTCTCTCTCGCTCTCTCGCACTCGGGGCGCGCCCGAGGGCCTCGGATGGCAAGGGGTGTGAAGTGGGGAAGGTTGGCTGCCTGGCTGCCTGGCCGACTCGCATGCCTGGAATGGATTTGACGATTTGGGAAGCAAATGCCCGGGAGCGCGGCTGCAGTCTGAATACACCCCGCCGCCGCGGCGCACAGTGGGCCAGAAGACCGGTGGAGGCGGCCAAAACTCTCGACGCGTTTTGAGCTCCAGAGTCGCTACACATGACTCAAACTGAACGTACGACCCTACCAATGGATTCCTCGTTCGGAGTGCAATCCATTGGTGGGGTCACACGTTCGCTTCGAGTCCCGTATGGCGACTCTGGAGCTCAAAACGCGTCTAGAGTTTTGGCCGCCTCCACCGGTCTTCTGACCCACTGTGCGGCGCGGCACCGCCGCCGGCTTCAGGAAGGCCTGCCAGCGCTGCCGGGGTGGCCCGCTTTGCCCGCTTTGCCCGCCTTGGCTCGGTGGCTTCGTCAGGAGTATCAGCACATGTCAGCGAGCAAGGCGTTTATCCGCAGCATCGCCGACAGCAAGGCGCAGCGAGGGGCCGGGCTAAAATCGGCTGCCGGCCCCACGTGACTTTCTGGGAAGGACTCCGCCATGAGCGCAACAAAGTCGGTTGCTTTTTCGTAATTTTTTGGAACCAACAAATGATGGTGCTCCACCACGCCACAGTGGGCCAGAAGACCGGTGGAGGCGGTCAAAATCACGGACACGTTTTGAGCTCCAGAGTCGCTACATGGGACTCGAACCGAACGAGACCCCACCAATGGATTTCAGCGTCTAAGAGTTGTGGCCGCCTCCGACGGTCTTCTGGCCCACTGAGCACCAAAGGCAGTGCTTCCAAAAAAAGTAAATCAAATAAAAACAGCTGCAGGATTCGCAGCGGCAAAGTGCGAACCTCCGGTGCGAACCGAGGCCGGCGGGCCACTTTGCTTCAGGTTGGGGACTTTTCGGACGCCTCGGCAAGCTCTTCCGTCAGTCCTTCGACACACACGCACACACACATACAGACACACACAGGCGCACACACACAGACTCACTCACACTCACTCACGGCACCTGGCAGGGCGCGGCAGGGCGCGGCGGGGCGCGGCGGGGCGCGGCGGGGCACGGCAAGGAGGGACCGGAGGGGCTCAAGAAGGCCCCCCGGCAACGCGGCTGCGCGGCAACGCGTGTTGTTGTGTAGTCTAGATGGTGGGATTTCCGACCTCACAAAACAAGCCGCGTCGTCTGCTCGCTCCCCCTCCCCTCCCCTGCCAGCGCGTTTGGATGTCAATCGAGTGTGAGGAGCGATGAGTGCGTAAAGGAAGCCTCGCCCCGCCCGACGCACAGTGGGCCAGAAGGCCGGGGCAGACGGCCAAAAATCTAGAGCTTCGGAGTCGCTGAACAGCACTCGAACCGAGCGTGTGACCCCACCAACGGATTCCCCGTTCGGAGAGCAGCCCATTGGTGGGGTCACACGTTCGGTTCGAGTCCCCTTTAGCGACTCTAGGCTCAAAACGCGTCCGGGATTTTGGCCGCCTCCGCCGGTCTTCTGGCCCACTGCGCGCCAACTCTCTGATTCCGCAGCGACAAATGGCGGTGAACGAGGCGGACGAGGGGAGCACGCACTTCGGCGGCCGCCCTTCATTCTTCGTCCTTCAGCAGACTGACAGTCTCTCTCGCACTCGCGGGGCGCGCCGTGTCGGTGCGGGAGAGACAGACACAGTCTGCAGGTCCAGTGTCGTGATTGAGAGACGCCGTCCTTCACACCTCTGGACACCTGCTTCGATTCCCCGCAATTCCTCCCCTAATTCTGCCCCGGCCCCGACCTTCAAGCCACAGCCGTCGAAGGCCAGCTTTGTTTACTTCGCCCACTTTTCTCACTTTAAAACACGAGATGATTACGTGACGGAATCAGATTGATGGAACTGAACTCTCATTATTAAAAAGTTTGAAAGTCCCGCTCAGCGCACAGTCTGCCGACGCGTCCTGCTGGAGTGACTTTTAGCTGGCGCCAGGCACTTTAGGCCGAAATTGGAGCTCTCAGTTTTAGACGGAGCCTGGGGGAGGGGTGTGTGTGTGTGTGTGCATGTGTTGGTGGTCGTTTCCTGACCAGGCCGGCGGCTGTCCACAGGCATGCTCTCGACGGCGTGCGGCGCGTCGCGGCATAAGAGCTCGTCGACGCCGCTGCACAAGCCGTCGCCGGCGGCCGTGGCCAACATCCGGGACCGCGACGGTCGCGACGGCCGGGACGGCGTGGCCTCTCTGGGCCGCCACCCGGCCGCCCTCGCCAACTCGGCCTTCTCCTCGCCCTTCGGCGCTGCCTTCAGCCCCGGATGCAGCCCCGGCTTCGGCCCGTCACCCACCGCCAAGAGTGAGTACAAGACCTCCAGGACTTTGTTCCTCAGAGAGGATATCCTTTACAAGCGCGCGGTCGGTCCGCCCCGGAGGCCGGGGACCCGCCGGGGAAGGGGTGTTTGCAGAGGACTCAGTCGCTCTCTGTAGTATTGACACCCCCCACCCCGGGGCGGGCCGCACCGCCGCGCGCCGCCCCGCGCCGCCCCGCGCCGTGCTGACATGGTGGCCCGCGCCGTGGCCCTTGCAGAGGACGTGCAGGTGGAGGTCGCCGACAAGGGCTACAAGTCTTACGTGGTGCCGACGCCGTCGCCGGACGAGCTGACGGGCTCCGAGGACAGCGACGACACCGCCGCCGAGGACGACGCCGTCCTGGACGTCCTGGACACGACGCCGGCCGCCGTGGCCGCCACCGCCTGCCCGGGCGGCGCGGGCGGCGGCAGTGGCGGTGGCGGCGGCGGCAGCGCGGTCGTCAGAAAAAAGCGCAAGAAGCACAAGAAGGCGCGGAAGGAGGTGGTAGTGGCGCAGACGCCGTTCCAACCCGCCCTGGACCCCGAGAGGGAGACCTGGGGCCGCAACGCCGACTTCCTCCTGTCCATCATCGGCTTCGCCGTGGACCTCGCCAACGTGTGGCGGTTTCCCTACCTGTGCTACCGGAACGGGGGCGGTAAGCACAAAACCACAAAAAATGTCCTGGGGATTTGAACCCGCGGCTGAACCTTCATTCCCTTTCTCCAGGCGCGTTCCTAGTGCCATACACCCTAATGCTGGTGTTCGGCGCCGTGCCGCTCTTCTACATGGAGCTCATCCTCGGACAGTACAACCGCCAGGGGCCCATCAGCGTCTGGAGAGTGTGTCCGCTCTTCAAGGGTGAGTTCCTATGGTTCAGCACCACGCCAGTGCCACTTTTTTTTTTTTAAAAAATTGTTTTATATTGTTTAGGGGTTTGTCTACGGGATTGTCCTTTTTTCAGGTGTCGGCTTCTGCGCCGTCATGGTGGCCTTCTACGTGTCCTTCTACTACAACGTCATCATCGGCTGGGCGCTGTACTTCATGGCCGCCAGCGCGGCGGTGGAGCTGCCGTGGCTGCACTGCAACAACACCTGGAACACGGAGTGGTGCTGGGAGTCGGGCACCGCGCCGGCCAACACCTCCAACCTCACCGGCCTGGTCGTCGGCAACCTCAGCAGTTCAAAGTCAGTGCGGGCTAAAACCTCACTTTACCTCAAGTCAGCTCGTCTGAGTTCGCCTTACCTCCCTTGAGTTGACCTAACCTCACCTGACCCCGTCGCTGCAGGCTGCACCACTCGCCGGCCGCCGAGTACTTCCACCGCGGCGTCCTGGAGATGCAGTGGAGCGAGGGCCTGCACGACGTGGGCTCCCCGAAGTGGCAGCTGGTGGTGTGCGTGGGGCTGGTGTACTGCATGCTGTACCTGTCGCTCTTCAAGGGCGTCAAGTCCTCGGGGCTGGTGGTGTGGGTCACCGCCACCATGCCCTACGTCGTGCTCACCATCCTGCTCATCCGCGGCCTCATGCTGCCCGGCGCCCTCACCGGCATCCAGTACTACCTGCAGCCCGAGCTGGCCCGTCTGCAGGACACGCAGGTGAGGGTTCGACTCCCGCCGGTGCCGTTGTTTTTCCGCTGGTTTTCACTGCCGCCTCCGCGCCTTGCGGCGATTGGGATCATCGAAGGGCATTAAATTTTAACTTTTAATTGAACAAAAACTTGGCGGGGCTTTACCGCCGCGTCGAATGCCTCGTTCTCGTTACGATGCAAATGGACCGGCCGGGATTATCTCGACCGTCTTGCTTCATTTCCCTCGCTTTTTATTTTTATTTTTTTTATTCCGTCGGTTTCCCGCCTTTTCTTCCCTTCATTGTGTTGCGATGCCTCGGCTCGCGCTTCCGCAGTGTCGCCACTTCTCGCTGATTGCGCGTCGCCTCATGAGGAAGACTGAGACGAAGACGGAGAGGAAGACGAAGACGAAGACGGACATGAAGGCGAAGACGGAGAGGAAGGCGAGGACGAAGACAGGCTCGTGGAGGCAAAGTCGGTGCGGCAAAGCCGGTGCGGCGGTTCGCACCCGTGCCGGGCCGTGTCGGGGATGGGGAGGCTCGTGTGACGAGTGAGTGATATTCGATGTAGTGGGCGGAGTGCAGCCCGCTCAGGGAGGCTCTGGTCTATCCGCCCGTCCCCGCCCCTACACTACTCACCACGAGAGTCCCCCCCCCCCTCCTCCACCAATTGACTACGCCCTCACTTTCGCTCTCCATCAGCAGCAGAGCGACGGCAGCGCGACCGACAAAGTGATCCGCTAATTAAAATTCACCTCGTCGACACAATCGCGGTGGCGGGCCATGGGCCGCACCGCAGACTCGTTCCGGTCGCTCTGTCTCTCTCGCACCTACACGGCACGTCCCATGAGTGCGAGAGAGACGCAGCGAGGAAAAGGACGCTCTGAATCCGACTCCTGGCTGTTCCAGAAAGCGACCCACTAGTTTGCTACCTGTCGGTTTGGCCAGCGGGCGCGCTGCAATGACTCGATCTTTGCGAGTTCCACTGCCCCAAACTGGATTCCAATGGGGAACGTGGAGATAATACCAGTGTGCTGCCCTTGCCCTTCGGACGAGGAAGTGCCCTCATGTGCTCGACGCGGGCCCGTCTGGCTGGGCGGCACACGAATACAACACAAGGGTACCTCCGGACTGCCCTCCGAACGAGGAATCCATCAGTGCCCTCACACGTTGTATTTAGTCCCTTTAAGGACTGCGCAGCTCAAAGCGCGAGTCAGCCAAAGGGCCGCGGAGGGGCAAAGGCGGGCAAAGGCGGGCAAAGGGCATGGCGGAGCGAAGGGCCGAAGGGCAGCACAATGGCCTGTTGCTGGCCTCGGTCTTGATGGGGGTGCTTGTCAGGGCTCTGTCTCTCTCGCACCCCTGCGGGCTCTGGGCCCCGCTCCATGCGTGTGACAGAGACAGTAGCGACAACCAGTCTGCGGGACGCGGCGACGCGGCGTGCAATCAGGCGAGGCGTGACAGTCCGGAGGTTCAACTCCCGCTTCCGGACAAATATTTTGTAGTGTCGCTGCCGTTGTGCCCCTTTCAAAGACGGGCTTTGTGGCCGTTTGCCCGCGCAGAAACCACGTCACGCCGCAGTGGCGGATCCAACGACGGCCTGAAGGGAGTGGGTCCAAGTAGCACTTTTTGCTTACTTACAGGAGCAAAGTGTTGCTTTTTGACCCGTCCCGTGTGCGAGGACTTCCCGTGGTCCGATCTTCACCAAATTTGGTATGCAGCCTCCTTGGGTGACCCTAAGAACCCCTATAGGGGTATTTTTGGAATCAGGGCGGCGAGACAAATCCAACGGTGCCATTTTCGATCGAATCGGAGAAGTTTCGCTCAAATCCCAGTGGGGTATATTTTGGACATTCTTTTTATTCAAGTTTTTGCATTGTTGTTGTTGTTTCTGGGGCGCTGGTTACCAAATTAACATCTATTTTGACCCCAGACTCAGGTTCATATCCCGTTCGGGTTAAACACAGGCGAAATTCGCACATTTCTAGATGTACTGGACGGGCCAAAGTTGCCGATGTATATCGCCACTTTTCCTGTTTGGCTACCTTTCAGGCGGCTATCAAGGGATCAAGATAGGGGCAAGTGTCCTTTTGCCGCCCCCCCCCCCCCCGATCCGCGCTTGTCTCGCCCACGTGGGCTCCTCGGCCCAGCTCGAATCCACTGCACTGGATTCCTCATACTGCTCTTAATGTCAGCGCTGCGGACAGGCAATAACACGGCAGCAGTCGCGCTGTCTCTGTCGCACTCGCGGGGCGCCCTGTAGGACCTGTGGGAGGTGCGAGAGAGACAGCGCAACGAAGCTCGGTCAGTCTGTTTACCTGGCCTGGCCTCTGCCGCCACTCCAGTGGCACGGAAGTCCCCCCCCTCTCGTCACCACCACTGCCATTGTGTTCTTGACCGAGAAATTCGTTTTCTTCCGCGCAGACCGAACACGGCGCACGTGGGCAGGGAGGGAGGGGGTAGCGACGGCTGAGTGCCGCCACGTGCGCATTTGGCGATACTCCACGTTTATATCTGATGGATGTCCGTCCGTCCGCAGCGCGGCGATACTCCACGTTCGTTGCGCGTCCGATCCTCCGTCCGCAGCGCGGCGATACTCAACGTTTGTTGCGCGGGCGAACCTCCGTCTGCAGCGCGGCGATACTCCACGTTGGTTGTGCAGGCCATCCACCATCCGCAGCGCGGCGATACTCCACGTTGGTTGCGCGGGCGATCCTCCGTCCGCAGTGCGGCGATACTCCACGCGATTCTTCCGACGCGCACTGAAGGGACGGGGACAGGCCTTCGCCTTTGTGGAACCTCGTGCCAGCCGTCTTGAAGCATCTTTGAGTGTTCCGTCTCTGTCGCTCTGCGGCGCGACTGCGCGACTGCGCGGCCCCGACGTACAGCGCTGCCAACTTGACAGTTCTTTTGTCTAGTCTCTGCAGAGCTCAAGTCAGGAGGGGAATCCGCCACGGCCCGCCGCAAAGTTTTGTTTTACAGATATCTATCAGCGTGGCAGCCCTGGTGGGATGACGGCCGGGGCAGGCCGAGGGACCGGGAAAAGCTTTTCCCGCTTCCCATAGCTTCAGCAGCTTGGATTCCCGCGCTTTTTTTGTAGTGTTGCGGTACCTGGTTCGAGGGGCTGGTCCGCCCGGTTCACCGCGTCGCAGCGCCTTTTCAAGCCGAACTACACCGTATTGGTGACCGCCGCCTTTCAGCCCCGGAATAAAAGATATTGCTTCGCTCCAAACAAAAACAACAACAACAAACAACAAGAAAAGCGTCGTGGCCTGGCCGACTGGCCCGTATTGGCGGCGGCCGCCAAAAAGGGTCCAACACGGTAGAAGCAACTTAGGTAGGGGGCTGTCTTTGGAATCTCTCATAACCGAGGGGCAGGCCGTCGACGGCAGAGGCAGCCTTGACCGGCACGACATTCGACCTCGGTCAGGTCAGGTCCGTTCGGTGCGGCACGATGGGCCAGAAGACCAGTGGAGGCGGCCGAAATTCTAGACGCGTGTTGAGCTCCGCTCCAGAGTCGCTAAATGACCCCACCAATCGATTCCTCGTGCGGACAGCAATCCATAGGTGGGGTCACACGTTCGGTTCGAGTCCCATGTAGCGACTCTGGAGCTACAAACACGTTCGGGATTTTGACCGCCTCCACCGGTCTTCTGGTCCACTGTGCGGGGCTTCGTCCGCCGATTCATGAGATGAGCAGCGGGGCGGCCTTCCTGGCCTTTCAGGCCGACACCCGGACCAGCCAGAGGGGAGGGAGATGAAGAAAGAAGTAGCGGCGCCGGGGATCGAACCCGCCGAAGGCCGAGGATAAGTTTCGAAAGTGACGGCGGGCGCGTCTGCGCACCGCGCGCCCGCAGACCGGCGGGTAGGCCAGCCCGCCGCGCTCCGCTGTCCGCCGGCGGCCTGCCTCGCATTACCATTACCATTACGGGCTACAGTTGATCGCGTGCCGTTTCAGCCTCCCTGCCCGAGCAGCCAGATTCCGCTGTCTCTCTCGCACCCGGGCGGGACACCCCATGAGTGCGAAAGAGGCAGAGCGACAAAAAATGAATCAGTCTGCTGTCCGACTCCTGGAGGAAGAAACCGACCGCGCTTTCACCGCCCACCGGAACAATGGCGCTTTCAAGCTTTCAAGCTTTTCGAGCATTCAAGCTTTCGCGCCTTGCCGCGCACAACAGTTGGAGGCGGCTAATCACGTCATCGCGTCACCCGGCCCACTGGCCCGCGTCATCGGCTGCCACTAGTGCTGCCGCCCCGCCGCCCGCCCCCGCCGCCCCGCCGCCCGATCGGCGCGCCCTGCAGACTGAGAGTCGCGTTCGTCGCGCTGCCCCCGCCCCCACCCGCCCCCGGCGAACGCGCCACGCTGTTTGCGGACGGAAGGGGGGCCAGAGCGACGAAAGCGACTCTCTGCCGGCAGCACGCCAGATTAAACCCCGGCGCCAAACGGACGGAACGCGGCGGGCCGGACTAAACAGCCGGCGGGTCGTGGCTTGGTCTAAATTTTGCGAAATTTTATCGTTTTTCGTAAACGGCAGGCGCGACGAGTGTCACGAACAGGGCGCAAAAGTCAAGAAAGGGTGTCTCGAAAACGAGTAGTCGAATGCGCCGTCGAGAGCGGCCTGGTTTTCGAGATGCAGACGCTTTAAGTGTTTGTTAAGTTGGCACACCCGGGAGTCC
Source organism: Thrips palmi (assembly GCF_012932325.1). Classification (NCBI taxonomy): domain Eukaryota; kingdom Metazoa; phylum Arthropoda; class Insecta; order Thysanoptera; family Thripidae; genus Thrips; species Thrips palmi. The sequence goes on from NW_023144621.1 coordinate 16,741,054, forward strand.
CTGCAGACTGATTCCGAGAGTTCGTCACTCTCTCTCTCTCTCTCTCTCTCTCTCTCTCTCTCTCTCTCTCTCTCTCTCTCGCATAACGGGGACTCCCCGCCGTGAGTGCGAGAGAGACAGAGCGACGAACTCTCGGAATGTGGACGGATGCCTAATTGCTGGGCTGCGTCGGGCGGGACTTGCGCAGACTTGCGGTGACCGCGCACACTACACTGTGCGCCGCTGTGCGCCCTTTGATGTGACAACAACGACGCGTGCGGCCATAAACAACCAACTATACACTTAGACCGCCTGCTCCGTGAAAAAACCGTGAGGCTGTCTTACGCAGCTCCCTGATTGGTCGGAATACTACACGCTCCCCCCCGCACCCACAAAAAAGTGAACGGCAAACAAAAAACCGTATACGGCAAATCAAAAACCGTATACGGCAAACAAAAAACCGTATACGGCAAACAAAACCGTATACGGCAAACAAAATCCGTATACGGCAATCAAAAAACCGTATACGGCAAACAAAAAACCGTATACGGCAAATCAGTTGGTTGTCTATAGCGCGGCAGTGCGGCGCCCCTCCACGAGTTCCACGTGTTCCAGGTGTGGGTCGACGCGGCGGTGCAGATCTTCTACTCGGTGGGCGCGGGCTTCGGCGTGCACCTGTCCTACGCCTCGTACAACCGCTTCGACAACAACTGCTACAAGTAAGTGCAGTGCGCAGTGGGCCAAGGCCGATTGAGGCGGCCGCAATTGGCGGCTCCAGAGTGGCCGAACAGGACTCGTACCGAACGTGTGGCCCCACCAATGGATTCCTCGTTCAGAGAGCAATCCATTGGTTGGGTCACACGTTCGATCTGAGTCCCATTTAGCGACTCTGGATAATATGGGCGAACACTGCACCATCGCTCTGCTTGACGTTCCTCAGCGACTGCCTCATCACCACCGCCGTCAACTGCTTCACGTCCTTCTTCTCCGGCTTCGTCATCTTCACCTACCTGGGCTTCATGTCGCACAAGCAGGGCATCCCCATCAGCAACGTGGCCACGGAGGGTGAGCCAAAACACGCGTTTTGAGCTCCAGAGTCGCTAGGACTCGAGTCCTCGAACCGAACGTGTGACCCCACCGATGGATTCCTCCCTTGGAGAGCAGTCCATTGGTGGGGTCACACATTCGGTTCGAGTCCCATTTAGCGACACTGAAGCTCAAAACCCATCCGGCATTTTAACTGCCGCCACCGGTCTTCTGTGGATCTCTGTCCGACTGATGCCTGCGTGCCGCTGCGTGCCCACAGGCCCCGGCCTGGTGTTCCAAGTCTACCCCGAGGCGGTGGCCACGCTGCCCGGCTCGCACTTCTGGTCCATCCTGTTCTTCTTCATGCTCATCATGCTGGGCCTCGACAGCGCGGTAAGTGCTGAGATAGCCGTGAGGTCAGGGCTCCGCGCCGGCGAGGGTAGGGATGGAAGTTCGATTCCCTGTGGTTACTCTATTTTTTCAGATGGGCGGCATGGAGTGCGTAATCACGGGGCTGATGGACGAGTTCCACGACTTCTTCCACGGCCGGCGCTACGCGCGGGAGGTCTTCACCTTCTGCGCCATCTGCGTCAGCTTCTGCGTGGCGCTCATCAACGTCACGCCCGGCGGCATCTACATGTTCCACCTGTTCGACAACTACTCCGCCGGCATCTCCCTGCTCTGCTCCGCGCTCTTCGAGGCCATCGCCGTGTCCTGGTTCTACGGTGCGTCCTGGCAATTCTTGCCTACATGCGTGCGGCAACGCACTGTGGATCAGAAGGCTGGTGGAGGCGCGTTTTGAGCTCCAGAGTCGCTAAACAGGGCTCGAACCGAGCGTGTGACCCCAGCAATGGGTTCCTCGTTCGGAGAGCAATCCATTGCTCACACGTTCGGTTCGAGTCCCATTTAGCGACTCTGGAGCTCAAAACGCGTCCAAGTTTTGGCCGCCTCCACCGGTCTTCTGGCCCACTGCGCAACGCTGCCGCAAAAGGCCAGCCACCCCTCCTGCTTTCTGGCTTGGATAGGTAATATCAAGTCACAATCGCCCACAGGCCTGGAGCGGTTCTCCCAGGACGTCCACGCCATGCTGGGGTTCACGCCGGGCCTCTACTGGCGCATCTGCTGGAAGTTCATCAGCCCGCTCTTCATCATCGTAAGTGCACTCCATACCAACCTCGCCGAGCGAAACTACGCTGCAACTTGGTGCCTTGCGTGCGTTGCAGGGCGTCGTCATGTTCGGGCTGCTGTACCACCAGCCGCTGCAGTACAACGAGTACCACTACCCGGCCTGGGCCGAGCTGCTGGGCTGGGGCCTGGCCATGTCGTCCATCATCATGATCCCCCTCGTCGCCACCCTGCAGATCGTCAAGACGCCCGGCACCTTCAAGGAGGTCAGCCAAGTTCTTGTTCTTAATGTTTTTCTTTTTTTCCCTTTTTTTAAAGTTGGCTGCATTTTTGTGCCCCTTGCAGCGGATCGCCATCAACATCTCGCCGGTGGAAGAGCACGAGCACATCCGGCGGACCAAGGAGGTGACGCGCTTCAAGGCGAGGCACTGGTTGTACGTGTGAGCGACGAGAGCGCTGCGAGCGGACAGCGGCGGGCAGCCGAGGCCGCATATTCACTGCATTCACGTCGTTCAAACCGGCCGAGGCAGGCAGCCAGGCGGCCAGGCTCAGCCCTGCTCAGCCTGAGGTTCCGGCCGTTCCGGCACCCCGTGCAGAGGTAGCAGGTCTGCCAACGCACGGCGCGGAACCCACCAACCGGCCGCACTCAATGTAGGCGTGCGATACAAAGTTTCGCCACAGAGTCGTTTATTTAGTCGTAAATGTGTGCTTTATGTTCTGGCCGACTTTGCTTTGGGTTTGAGAGACGCTAGGCGGTGCTATATTGTGTTTGCTTTGTTATTTGGCTCCCTTCAGGTAAGGACAATCAGTCATATCAATGAAAGGGTATCGAAGGCTCGGAACGATTTGAGATGCAAGTCGAAAACTGTTTTGGAGTTACGGGTGTGGTATACAGGCAAAGTTCTCTCGTTGACTTAACTTTGTACATAATCAAGCGCTGTCAGAAGTCAAGCCCAAACTTCGTCAAATGCCGCATTGTTGGGGTTATCCCATCTTTTGGCGAACTTTGGACTAAATTTTTAGCAGTGCAGTTCTTTATGAAATCGAGGGATGTAGGACCGGATCTCATATGTAATAATAATAATATAATAATAATAATAATAATAATAATAATAATAATAATAATAATAATAATAATAATAATAATAATAGTGTGGAAAATGAAAGAATTGGCGTGTGGCAAGGGCCCTCAAAGGAAAGAAGAGCAGCCACTTTCATTTATAAAGTAATAGGAAAAGTTGATTTCATTCCAGAGTGACTTAGGCTAAAAAAATCTGTTATGTTAGGGACGGGTGTATGTTTGATCCCCTGCAGGTAGGTTTGTCCATTGCCACTGCTTAACGGGTTCAATTGAATGAAAATAAATATTTTGATGTTTGCTCCGCTGCGGTGGTGGTGTTTGAGGTGGTGGTGGTTGTGGGCAAACCTGTCCTGCAACGGGCTTTCCGCCGCTGTAAGTACTCGGGATTTAGCAAAGCCATTTAGACCAGTTCCCTTTCCGCAAAACATAAATAAATAAAATAGAAGTAACTGTAGAGCTTCGATGTACCGCAGTCGTACTTTGAATTCGCTTGTAGAGTCGTAGAGGTGGCCCCCCTGCGGGCCCTGCGAGGGAATACCAGCCTAGGAAGACTTGCTAGCCGCTAGCGCCACCAGCGTCGCGGGCGCGAAGTACGTCAGAAAGTCGAGTCGAATGGGTTGCCTACCTTCTGGGCTGCGGGCAGCATGAGGAGCTGGCCTTCTTTCGTGGTACGGCTGTCTCAGAGACGATGTCGTGAATTTTGTCAATGTTGATGAAATCCCTCACTTCCAAGATGTAATAGAGCGTAATTTTTCGTTTTTCCTGGGGGTGAGTTGGGCTTTGGTTTTCCAGAGATGGCAGTAGGGAAGGCGCGTGCACGCGTGCACCTGGATGCCCCTCTCCCTCCGCCCCTTCCCATTCTCCCCATCGCTTGCCCCTTCACTCTCTGTTCTGGTCTTACTCACCTGCACTTCCTCAAAATGCTTCAGTTGTACAACTATTTTTTTCGTAATTTCTATTTTTTCTCTTTTCTATAAAAAAATAATTAGAAGCAAATGAAATTTGACATTACCTCTTTGTGGTGAAATGAATCAGAGGGGCTAAAGTTATGTTTTAATGAATTGTACCTGATGCAAACATATTAATAATGAAGCGTTTTAATTGATAGCTCTATTTTGTTTCTGGTAGAAAGAGTATCGTCATGTGAGAGCAAAAGGCACCAACAGATTACCTTATTAAGTTTGTGCCCACATTTTTGTAGCAAAGAAAAATGCTCTGACTTGATAAACCAACTTAAAATCGAAACAGGCTATGTGCGGTAATCTAAGTGAATGATATGAATAAACTTGAGAACTAGAAACCTGCTCAATAAAGAATGGCCAATATAGTTTCTAATGTGCTTGGTGCTCCATGCTGTGTCCACAGCCTAATATTTGAATTTTGTTTTAGTTAGTCTGCCGGATATGCTCATGAGCGTGGTGCGTCTGTATACTAAGAGACCAAAGTGTAGGCCATCACATATCACTATTTTTCAAATACGTACCCGCTCATCTCTTTCGCTTGATATGCTGCGTGCCAAATTTAGAGTTGATTGTCTAATCTGTTACCTAAATTTCCAAAATCAAAATCTTTTGTCATCTGTGAGGGTCTCTAGCAAATGATAGGACTTTGAGCCTACCCATTTCTCTACATACTCCTCTAAAATATGATGCAATAGTATTTTTTCTGAGTAAATGTGTCATTATTGCATTAGACTCTCAAATTTTCTACAAATACAGATGTATACAAATGCTACGAAGCTTTTCACAAGATGTTAGTAAATTATTTATTGTCAAAAGAGGTTAAGTTAGAACAGCTAGAAAATGTTGCCTAGGTTTTAGGAAAGAGAAATGCCAGCCCACTGGACAATAAAGGAGAAACAAAACAGACCCTTAGTTGTTTAAGTTAAAAATTGTTTGGTTTTTTTTACTCTATTGCCTTTTGTTCTCCCCCCACCCCTTTTCCCCTACTGCCGCCTACTGCAAAAAGAAGAAATTTCCAAGTAGTGAAGACACAGTGATGGACAGGTATGCTGATTTAAATGTGCACTAGTACAGTGGAGAACCGAAATTAGCATTTATTTTTCTGTGGATAGTACATTTAATTAACAGCTAAGATGGTAAACTGCAAACAAGTTTTAGGTCTTAACAAATGTTAAAAATTTAACACAAAAATAGTTTGATAGAGACAACACGTTGTCTATTTAGAGGAGCCAAATGATGCAATGAAGAAAGAGCTAGTAAGTTAAAATGGAAAGGAGATGTAAACAATGATGTTCACATCTCAGGCATGAAAACCAAGGGAAAGGAAGGAGGGGAAAAGGTGAACTTGTTAATATAAGAGACTAACGTTTTTGTATCTGAAGGTACCTCACATCAATCCTCAGCCATCTCATTTAGCAATGCAATCATCCTTGTTTTGTTTCTCTCCTATTCAGAAGGACATGCAAATTAATAGAAAACAAGGGAATACTACAAGCATAACAGCACCAAAAAAAAATCTAATACTAAACCAAAAGATTTTGTGCTTTGTCTTGAGCCTTGGTAAAGTCTGCACAAACAGACAGAAGAGACCTGTAGACAGTATCCTTGGAGAGGCTCGGATAATATTATTGGTGGAGTTAGCCTCTTACTTTTGAGCAAACAATTTTCCCGAAACTCTAGATGCTTGATTCTTTTTCATAGAAGATGGTACTTTAGACTCACAGGAAAGAAGAGATTAACACCTTCAAAACGGGCACAGATTTTTTTTTAACAACATGAAAAGAAAAATTTTAATTCTAGGCAATATTAAAAAGGGCTACATGCACCAGGGCACCTCATATTTTCAATATTCTTAGGGTAATAAATTCATACATTAATAAGTGACTAGAACCTTGACAAAACCTTTGTTAAATGTACACAGTAGAGAGACAATGTTTGGTGTAACTTATGAACAACAAAACGGATCTGGAAACAAACAGTTAGCAAATTAGTCTTGCAGACTCAAGTGCCCACCTTGTTTAACTCAAATAGAAACCTAATATTGCTGACAAAATTTTTGATGAACCAGAAACAAAAATTTGATTCAAGGTAATTTCAAAACCTAATGTTAATTTTGAAGAGAAAAAAAAAACACATCAAAGGTATGCCTCCATTTTTAACGGGTTAAAGTCAATCTTGGACAACACTTCGCATGTTCACTGAGAAATACACCTCTTCAAACCAGAGCCTCTAAAAATCTGCTTTTCATTAATCTTTCTCTTGTATGTAAAATAAGCTCTGAAAACTACTTGTCGCTCCAGCCAGCTTAACTGTTCATCATACCGAAAATATATCATAGCCTGCAGCAAAACAACTAGATGTTTATACTGATGATTTTAACATAAAATCTTTTAATTATAAAATGAAATAGATACACAAATATCTTGGAAGCTAATTTGAGCTTACAAATAAATAATAATAATAGTGTAACAAAAAAATAACTTAAAAGTCTGGCATACACTTAGCACATATCCTCACAATATATCACATAATACTTCAAAAGAGACCATTTAAAGGGGTTCATTAAAAATTGGCTCCAGTCACTTTCTTCTCCAACAACATTCCGGACATAACAGTCAACCCTCCATTGCAGAATTTAACACTTTAAATGCACTGTAAATCCGTTCTACCACAAAATACAAACGGAAAAATTAGATGGTAAACTAGTAACTTGCCATTAGCCCTGCTGATGGCTCCCTGACTTTACATTGTTCTTTTGGAAGTTCTCTGAGCTAAATAAATATGATAGGCATTACATGACAGAAACATTAGAAAAGTAACAAAACAGTTCTCATTAATATCTATCTGCATACTTCTTGTGGATGGACTTAAGAAACCAGCATTTAATAAAGAGGAGCTGGTTTTTTATTCTGCAGAAACAGTGTGCCTTTATTCACACACCTTACTGTTAACTAAGTGAGACATTGAACTTTTTTTAGGAAGAAATTTCAAAACAATGATGACAGACCGATTTTGTATATTATATGAATTTATAATACATCATTCAAAAATTAGTCCAAACAACCCCAAGATACTACCATTATTCAAGAACATATCCCTTAATTTCCTACCACATATCTTTCCTAGCATAAGCTGAGATGCTGCCATTAGATGGTCTTTAGTTGCCCAGCCTCAGCATCCTCAAATTACTTAAACCAGAACACACAAAGTAGTGTTTGGTAGTTTAGGACTGAAAAAGCACCTGCATGAGTAAAAACAAAGAAGATTTCCATCAAGGGTGATGTAGAAGCAAAACTTACTCAGCACACTCACTAAAAAAATACCATGACTATTTTGTTGTATTATTGAGATCTTTAACACTATATTTGCTGTTCTAAAAATCCAGAGATCAGAAATGAAGACTGTTTCAAATCCATATCCAATAAAACAAATAACACTGAGGCGAAACAAGGAACAAATGAGTTGCCAGAAGCAAGCTGAGATTTCTTGCATCACTGTCCAACAATTTTCTTATTTTAATGGCAGGTTTAAAACAAAATCCTAGGGACACCTTTGCTACAAACATGTAACACTTCAATGCATAAAATTACAAATAACACAATGCTTAACAATTTCCACCAAATTTTAAAAAGGGAAAGAAACTAAGAACTTCACTTTTCACACAAATCAAATGACCCTGGATTGAATGCAAAATTCAATTGATCGAAGGCAGAGATGAAAGTGAGAATGATGGTTTCTACAGACTGAAACGGATCCTATATAACAATAGAGGACATGTGACTGCTGAGTTGGATTGATTAGAAGTCAACTCATGGAAGTGAAATAGAAAAGCAAATACTTATGGAATTGTGAGTCACTCCTTGATTTTAACAATTGGTTCATTAGTTCGGAATAATACTGTACAGAGTCCAACCACCGGGTTAGATATGCATAGAATCTTTAAAGCATACAGATTCCCAGCTACATTCAGATATGAACATGAAATACAGAGATATGGAGACTAGGAATAATAATAATAATAAGGATATGGATAGACACCTTGCATCATCATATACTGGCTACATTCTTCACATGGGCATATCATGGGTTGCGCCACATGCGTATAATAATAAGGTATACTTCCAAAATAAGGTGTCTCTGTCATAAGTTGATATGGGTTTGGATCGGAAACATACTGAACATTGGTGGATTCGAACGAGGGAGAATGTGTACTCAGAGGTGGCTGCAGCTCCCAGTTAATGTGGTTTGGTCCATTTTCTGGCATTGGGGGGTCCTGATATGTGAAATTTGTGTCCATTTGGTATTGTGACTGCATTGCTGAACAATCAAAGCATTCCACTTCATCAGATCTTTCACAATCAATTGAAGACCCTTGGCACCACTCATAATCATCATTCTTTGGAACCATACTCTTAATAAATTGGATATTTTCCTCCAATGTGGAGCCCGGTGGACTGTAAGCATAATTATCACTTGCACACAATGGGTAAGTTCCACAATGAACGTCATCATATGGAGAGTATCGGTCTGCAAAATATGGGTAATTATCAGAGAAATAAACAGATGGTACAGAATGCCATTTCCTCACAGAATCAACATCAATTGGGTTGCCAGGCTCTTGATTGTCTGATGAAAGCTGGTGGTGTTCATTACTGATGTGTGGATGTGTGTGGGATTCATTGTAGTAGTGCCAGGCACTCTCAGGTAACGAATCAACAGTTATGCACAATGGTGTGTTCATTCTCAAATAGTATTCCAAATACTCGGAAACAGGTCTTCGACGGCGAAATTGAGTGGCATTCGAGCTAGGCAATCTTGGTCTAGGTGTTCTAGACCGAATATTACTAGTCATGTGACGAAAAACAGCATACCCAGGAGCTTGTGAACAATAATTTAACATACTATTACCAGTAACAAACTGTTCAAATGTAAAATTAGCAAGTGATGTGTCAATAAAGAGAGGACTCAACTCTAGGCCTGGACCAATTGCAGGGTGGGCACTGAAGGATGCTTCGGCATCATCATTGTCAAGGTCAAGAGAGATGACTGTTTGTGGAGAAATTGAAGGATTCGAGCTTGTCTCAGAGTTCGAGTCATCTTCACACGCATACGGTAATTCACATTTATTAACATCTATGTCCATATTTGAAATTTCACTTATATCACTTCTGGGAGAAAGCAAATTGTTCTTTTCTCCAGAGAGACTAGTGGGATTTTCACTTTCTGCCACCTGGCAGTTGAACAAACTAGCAGTCTTTGGAGAACACTGAGCACTTTCTGAAAGATTCTCTTGATGGGCACCAAGTACCAATTGATTTCCATTGTCCTGGTATGCCTTAATATCATGTTTTTCATCGGAGATTCGATCAGACGGTTCAGGGTAGGCCGTACAGGACTGGAAGAGCTCGCAATCCAGATCTTCGCAGCATCAGGAGGTCCTCATCACCTGCATAAACAAATAAAGAGGAACATATTAGTGACTATAGCAAATCTTCCCCAAAACTACATAAACTGAAAAATTAAAAAAAAAAAAATACAATAACACAACTAATAATATGACATTCTATTCTAAAGAGGAGAAATTTAAGCTTGATTGAAATACTATTTCTGCACACTCAGGTTGAATTTGCATTCACTCTTACAAGAAAGAAAACAAATTTTGTCTTCCAATGTGGTACAATCAGAAATATGGAAGAAATGAGCCACCACCACTATACAGTAAAATCTGATCAAAGCACCAGTGGTTCCATTTGCCATCAACAGATGATGCTTTCAGCAAATTTTACTGTGGTTCATTCTCCTTAAGTTTATTGCCAAACAAGGATTAGAAATAGTAAAACAACAAAGACAAAACTAAGCACATTTAGCACATAATCAACATTGAGATGCAACAAATCAGAAACAAGCCAGAGCTTGGAGTAATGCAGTTTCTGTAAGGAAGAATGAGATAAAGATCAGGGATGGCAGCGGCCTTGTGGATAGAAGCAAATACACCTCGTCAAAGAAAGGGATCGGATCAAAGAAGGTTTACTGCTATGACCCAAACATACAGTAAGAGTTTCGAAATAAAAGTATGTACCCATCAGTTCAAACAATGTCTACAACAATAATTAAGAGCCAAGCACCAAATACATGCGTTAAAAAAACTGATTGGCTTATGTTTAAGAAACAGAAAGCACATCAGAAATGGCTGAGAAAACAAACAAGCATGAAAGTATGTCAGAAATTTATGACAGATTATGGAAAAACTCATGAAATAGCGAATTGGGTATGAGAACACAAATCCTGCCACATTGAACCAAATGAATGTGATGGAAAGCATATGAATTGATCAAATAGGTTTCAATCAGCTTAATAATCCATGACAAAGAAACTAGAGTAGTATCTATGTCTCTTGAAAAAATGAATGATGGTCCATGAAATATTGTATGTTATGAAACATTGAATCTAAACTAACACCATCACTTTATGAAACAGAAAGCAACACACACCCATGGAAACCCATTAGGTGCACTTACCGCTGGAGGCTTTGAGTAAGCATTGAAATCCCTTCCAACAAAAGGACCTCGAGCAGGGCTTCTTGCTTGTGGGCTGCCGTCCAAAAAACAGCAGTCATAAGCATGCCCTAATGCAACTACAATTCATTTTTCCTAATTTTTTTGCATTTTCACTGTGATATTATCACAGGATTACCTTGAAGTTTGGGAAGTTTTAGACTTTAAAATCCACCTGAGAGGTATTATACTGTACTTATGCAGACTTTGTTTAAGCATTCTTGCAGTTATTCTGCCTATTCACAGTTGGATGTACTGTACTTCCCATCTTTGCAGCTATCAAAGGACTCAATTCCTACATACACTACAAGCTCTAATCTGGTAATACGGTACTGGCTCTAATTTAATTTACAGAAGGAAAAACATCAACTCAGGGTTGTCGGAGCAACAAATTTTCCTTCACTATTAAATTTGAATAAAATTAAGAAAGCTTTTCCTACTACTATTATACCCATTACAACGGAAGTACATACTTGAACAAATTTTTAAAACAACGTGGGGTAGTATGAGAGCGGATGCGTGTATGCATGTTTACTTGTGCACCCCTACAGTAAAAATCAAGCTGTGATTGAAGTACAATTGAAGTTTGCAGAAAAGCATGCCAGGGTTCCTGCACCACTTTTTAACCCCTAGCAGAAGAAATATTTGTAAAGAATCCTGGTGGGCATGGGAATGGTAAGGAATACTGAACAACTCCGATTACAAGAAATTGCAATCGTGGAGGACAGCATAAACCGAAAACTAACGAGTAGAACAAGTAGAGGAAAAAAGCTCTACCTAAGTCTGAAATATAAATGGGCCAAGTGTTAAAAAAAATAATTTAAAAAAAAGTTCTGCCAGCGAACCAGCTGCACGAAGTTTTCAGTGTGACTGAAGCCAATGCCAATCTGGTGAAAGCGACCTGGAAATAGAGAGCTTTGCACCTTCAGCTGCTATATCTCAATGGTTAGAACAATATCTTGCAAAGTACCTACAGTCATCATCTGTAAGGCATTGCAACCATTGGCAACTATGGAAACTGAGCGTATTCAAAAGCCAGAAGGCTACCCATTAAGGGCACCACTAGTACGATTAGCTCTTATACACTCAAACACCAAATTCTATCAAAGAAACCGATGAAGATAATGGCTCTCTAATAAGGGACAGCAATCTGAGCAACCATGCTTTCTGCCTCACCAAACAGACTCATGTTAGTTGAACCACAAACCATAGCTCATGAGTAAAAGATTGTTTGGGGGCAATCAGCATCCGGTATTGCATTCACACAGTACACTGTCAAAATAACCTGTGACACTTACGTTGGCTTCCGCACTCTAGGTGGCCGAGTTAAACCTAGGGCCTCCCCTGAGGGTTGGCTGTGTGGTCGAGGGTAGTAAGAAGTTTGGAAGGGACGAATAGCTCGATGATAGGAATTGGTAGGTATGGAAAATGGAAGGCGCCCTGCCATATACCTCATGTCACCTGGCAAACAAAGTTGTATACATAGTTAATGTGGGATGGTTTAGTGATATTTGAAGCACTAGATTGTGGCACTTATTCATTCCTCAATGCAGCAGATAGAATTGAAAGAGCACTAAGTTTTCTAAGAGAGTCTCACAGTGCCAACTGGAATCACTTTACAAACCTGTCGACATGTATCTTGAGGCGGCTAAATTGTACATAGGCATTGAATATGGCTGAGAAAAGCGAATATTATCCCCTGATCCACCATGGTCCTTTCGAGTCCCTGGACTTTGTCCTCGAGGAAAGCCTTTGGGTCCGGCAGTTCTCGGAGGAGGGCTAGACTGTAAGACATAATCAAATCAAATAAGTTTCATATAAATATGAAAAAATTTAATCAAACAAGAGAATTTTAAAAAATAATTTACCAAATTGGGACGCATCATTCTTTGGATCATAGGTGACTGGTGCGGTGCAACATTAGGGTAAGTGGCAGGCGATGTCGGACCACCAGGCCCATTAGCAGTTTGTGAATACATGCCATATACATATGGATGGACGCCATAGGAGGTCTATGAAAAAAAATTAGTTAAGAAGAAACACAGAGAAGGTAAAACTGAGTGTGAGAGGAAACCTTACTTGAGTGATAGGGGGAGTGCCTGGTGCAGGCATGTAACCTTGAGGACCAGCATAGGGGTTCATTGGCACCAGGGGTTGTCCTTGCGGCTGGCCTGGCGCCTGCGAAGGACCATCCCCAGCCCCTTGGTAATATGCTAAAGCTCCTGGCGGTGCGCCACTGCCACTCATAGCTACATTGGCATTAGAGTATACAGACGGTTGATAAGACTGCGTTGGCACGCTAGAAGATGAAATTCATACAAATTAGACATTCCCTTGGGCAGGGTGGAACACCTCCTTCCAAATTTTCAGAACTACTCACGTGCTGGTATGCATGGAAGATACAGTGTAGACAACTTGCTGCTGTGGAGGGGCGACTCCTACACAGTCATTTGGATATCCTGGTAAATGATACTATGTTAGTCTCAGATTGAAGGGACCAAGAGGGATCACAGAAGGAAAACAAAAATGACCCACCATTAATCACAGTTCGATCTTGAGTTTGTGGAGCCACACCCATGTTTGGCATTGAGTATGCTGGAGGCTGGAAGATAGCTGCACCTTTTGCATAGCTTGCAGCCACGTTACGACTGTAGCTGTTGCGATTGTTATTTCCAGGTGAACTTGATGAAGTAGAGCCAGTTGAATTTGAGCTGTTCTTATTATTACTGTTTTCTCTAGAATTAGTCTGTGGGCTTGTGCCTCTGTTGTAATTGGAATTACTATTGCTGCCCGAAGCAGGTGCAGACCCAGCTGCCACTCCAGTGGGATTCTGTGGACTCGTCACGTTGTTAGGAGGGTAATAATACATGACAGTGGGTGGGTAACCCTAAAATTTAAAGAAACAGAAAAAGATGGGAAAACAGAACAAATTAATAGGAAGAACCAAAAATATGGGTAAACAGGGACAGTGAGAGTGAGACGGCAAGCAAGGCAAAACAAAAGGCTTTGGCAAAACAACATAAAAAATGTGTAAAGGTCTGCAGACTGACCTGGTTCTGACTAGAAATCTGAGGTCCCCAGTAGTATGAGCCGTTGCCAGCCACCATGATGTGGGGTGTGGGGGGGCCTCCAGGCCCAGGTCCTTGGAGAGGGCTTTGCCCATCATTGCGTGCAGAGCCAGGGCCTGCATCACCACCGGCCCGCTGGTCAACCACGGGCCCGCCTGGGTTCCCGTTCAAGGACATGCCTATCATGTAGCCCGTCACCTCGTTCACCGCTTGGCCGGTCACATCCTGCAAAGCAAAGACCACCATTTATTTCTCGCTGTCAACTTTTTCTTCCCATGTTGCTTCGATGTGAGTGGGCAACTGACCGAGCCACGGTGGTCGTAGCCGCTGTGGGGGCCGGGGGGCGGCGGGCCTGCTGTGGGGGCGGCGTACATGCACGGGTACCCCGGCAAGCAGCAGGGTGGCGGGGCCGGCCCCACGGGGGGCGGCTGTCCCGCGGGCGGCGGGGGCTGCTGTGCCTGCTGGGGCTGCGCCACGTACGACCCCGTGGCGGGGTCCAGCGCGTACCCGCACCCGCCCACGTACGGCACGCCGGGCACGCCGGGCACGGCGCCGCCGTAGTACGCCTGGCCATCCCCGGGCGGCGCGGCGGCGTAGGTGTAGCTGCCGTTGGGGTAGTGGGGCGGCTGCACCGGCTGCACCGGATACGCCACCATGGGCAGCGGGTAGGTGCCGGCCTGCGGCTGCGGCGGGGGCGGCACGGCTCCCCCGGGGGCGGCGGCAGCGCCTGGGGCACCCACGACGAGGGGCAGGGGCAGCGGCAGGGGCCGCTGCGGGCTGGGGGCGGCGTTGGAGGCGGTGCTGGAGGCGGCCACCAGCATGGGGGACGTGGCCGTGTTGGTGACGGAGCGCTCTGGCACGCTCAGGCTGGAGGACGACGACGATGACGTCGACGAGGTGGTCGTACTCGTGCTGGTGCTCTCGCCCTTGCTGCCCTGGTTGCCGCGGTGGTCCTCTCGTTCGCGCGCCTGGTTGTTGTTGTAGTAACTGCGCTTCTCCTGCTGGTTTTGGCTCGTCTTGGACTGGTCGCTCGCGCTGGCCGCCTTGTCTGTTTGGGGCTTGTCAAACTGTGATGCTGGTTTGTGCGGCGGCTGCTGGAACCCTGGCTTGCTTGCTTCTAACTTTGGAGAGGGTGTGTTTGATGTCTGTGTCACTTTGGGAGATTGTGATGACTGGTTGGCCCAACTGGTCTCTTGTTCAGGAGTATTACCTGCAATGAGGATTATAAAAATACAAAAGCTGCGTGCAAATTACTTAACAAGATATATTTCATTTTATTAAATAGTCCTTCAGGGAAAACCTACTTTTAGCACAGTCATCACTTAGCCTACCAGACTGGCTGGTTGGCGGTGACTTTGCAGTGCCCTCCGCTGGAACATGAAGAGTCAGTGGATTCTCAGGGTCATATCGATAAACTGACCCATCCGCATTACATATGGGTTGACCAGTCTGTAACAATAATTAACAATTATTACTACAAGCGCCATGTTGAGAGACGATATACATGTGTGAGGCTAATTACACACCGCTGGATTGATGAGTACACTCCCAGGGGGAATATTGCCCATGGAGGTCATGGGCCAAATCACAGGCGGCTCTGGAGAAAGGGTATCTTGACTTCCTTGGCTCGACATCTAAGGTGAAAGTTATGTTAGACAAAACCAAAATAGTTGCACAATCACCATAAGAAATATTTGAGGCATAAAGATTCCTACAGGCAAAAGTGAAAGCGGAGTCGCTGTAGGAGAAGGTGTTGCAGAGAGTGTTGCATCCGACTGTTGTGACTGAGATTTGTAACCAGAGCTTGAAGGACTCAATCTAGATGATACACTGCTCCCAGAATCTACAAGAAAAAAAAAAGAACCATTCAGTACACTGAAAATTGAAAGGATAATAGCCACACAGCCACAGATGTGCACCTTGCTTGGCCAACACGCGGGACCCTGCACTGAGTGAAGATGCATTGCTGTCGCCTCTGGGTAATGCAGCGAAACTTTGTCCATGACTAGGGCTGGGGCCTAGCCGACCATTTGATGAACCATTTCCAGTGTACCCACCAAAACTGTAGGACTTTGATACAGCAGATCTTGACGAATTAGATCTCGAGGTGTCTCTGCTCTCATAAGATTCTGTTTTCATCAGACGACCAGGCCTGTAAATTTTTTAAATTTTTTTTTTTTAAAGCGATAAAGGAAGAAAATAGGGGGGAGGGGGCTGAACAGAAGACGGCTCTACTCACTCACCGATCATTAGGTCGTAGATATCTGCCTGGAGGCTCAGGCTCATCACATGGCCACGTCGCACACTCACTCCAACGGACGTCTTCCATGCTGTCTTGATTGGACTCACTTCTTTGGCAGCTTTCCGTACTGTCCTGAAAATTAAGAAAGAGAAAGGGTAAATAAAGGTGTGCGTGGGATACATTAAAACTATGCCAAGCAATCAGAAACAAAAAAGTTTTGTTTGTAATCTTTCATAAATAAATAATGTAGCAGAATATGAGTGGATGAGTTTATTCACCATGCGTTGTTAGCGCAGGCAAAGTAAGAAAAGATTATGTAAGCATAAGTGGTTGAATTATCTATAGGTAACAACTTGTGCAAAATGGCAACGGAGAATTATATTAAATCCACTATGAAGCTATTCATCTAACTAAAATTAAGGTGAATTCTACATAGTCTTACACCTAGAGTAAAATGAGGTGAAGGCTTGTGACAAAATTAAGATCAATGATTGTTCATTGCACCTGTTCATGGTTAGTGGGAGAGAACAAACACGTGATTGACGCTAATGGTGAAGCAGTGTGGGAATGTCACTAGAGGTAAACATGCAGGCATCAAAAAGAAAAAGAGAACTTAACAAAACACAGTTTTATTTATTTAATTCATAATGTTGAAAAATAAAAGAAGCAAAACTAAAACGCATACAATGGCACACAAACACAAATCAGGAGAACAAAGGAAAACAAAAGAAAACAATGCAGTGAACTGGCAGTATATACAGCATGAAATCAAACAGCCATTCATTTCATTCAGTCATTCCCACTTTTCTTTGGCGTACTCACATCCCGGCTAAAGATGCGTCTCCTTGCCCTTTCATATTCCTCCTCCCTTTCTTCAAAACTCTTACTGCGACGCGATTCCAAACTCAGCTGTTTTTCATCTGACTGCAAAAGCCAAACAGACGCGTTTCTATCTTTTGCCCTTTTTCCTTTTCTTTTCAGTAGGGTATCAATGTATAAAGTTACATGCATGGAAGCATCAAGCAGGCCTCATCACCCCCTTTCCCCTTCCCTTATATCCATTCAGAAAGTTTTCCTTTCTCATCTTGCAAGCCAAACTTTGAGGCAATTTCCTACATAACTATAAATACAGTATAGCATAAAAAATTGCCAAATACATATAGGTAACAGTAAGAAGCCTCATCACACAAATAAATCATTCCTCTGGTTGTTCTGTAATATTTCCACCAAGAAGAGTGTCATCAAGGTAAGAAATACACATTTTTTAAAAGGAGATGAGAGAGGAGATTACTACATGATGCACATTGCATTAGAAGAAAAAAGGGAAAAAAAGGTTGAGGAGAAATCCTTAAAATCCGCGAGTGTCAAACAAACTGACTGTAATCATAGCACTGAGCGACAAAATATCAATGGTTGGCTAAAGCAGTTTTCCAAAGCACTGATGATGACCTAAACTGCATGAAGCAAACTACAAATTGAAAATCCAATCCTGGCAAAACTACAGTCTTCAAAACGCAGTATTCAATTTGAATTTGAAAAGACTCCTGTCTTTACTAAATGCTTATTCAAAATGGCATTCTTTAAAATGCAATTACTGAGGGGGATTTGGAAGTTTGTCTTAGCACAAGTAAAAGATTAACAGTATCACTGTCTGTTCCAAAAAAAAAAAAGGACTATTCCTACCTTAAATTGATTGTCCTCGAATGAAGCATAGTCCCGTTTCAGAATGGACTTGCGAGGCTCTTCACTTGAATATGCTCTGGCACTGAGACCCTTCATGTCTTTCATGACTTGAAAAAAGGTCCTCTCAGGCATTCTGGTGCTTTTATTGCGATTCACAATAACACAGGTTCCAGATGCATCCAAGTTGTGGTCCATTTGAAAGTATGTGGCTGCCCTATGGACGAGCATTCGATGAAATGAAGTCATTTGAGGAAATCTGAAGAATATAGGCCTGGAAGAAGGATTTAAATATTTAAATTGTGGCTGGAGTGCGAGGCTCAGTCACTTTTTTTCCTGACATTTAATATGAAGGATTTTCCAACCTTTGATCTTGAACAAGTTGTTTAAGTTCTTCCTCCACTCTTAGGAGAAGGGGTCGATTCTTGGTAGTCATTTGAGCGGCAATAAAACCAAGTAAATCTGCTTTGGCTGCATCTTGACACTGTAAGGTAGTGCTATAGTCCTGACTTAACAGACCACCCCAAGCTTCTTGTGGGGAGCTTATGTAAATATAGTTCTTGTTCTGTGGAGCTCGATGATTACTAGGTCTATTTGAAGAAATATTCTGATCCTTGCTAATTTTGTTGTTGCCATTTTTGTTTTTGAAATTGTTGTTATTGCTTGTGTGGTGGTGATGGTTACTGCCACTATGGTGGTTGTTGTTGTTGTTGTTAGCTTTACTTGCCTGGCCATTACTTTTGCCATTGGTGGTATTGACTACTGATGCAGGGGTAGATTGTTGGTTGCTGGTCGTTGACGCCACCTGTGTGGCGGCTGTACTTGAGGCTGATGAAGACATTTGAGCCATTGCTGCAGGATCAGGAGGCGGGCTTGTTGCTTCTCGCATTGCATGACTTCTCGTCAGCATTTTCATTTTAGCATTTGACTGAAACAAAGTTGATAATTTTGCTACAAACAACAACTACTATGGTAAGAACATTTTAACAAGTTAGAAGCTAGCTTACTCTAGATCGAGAAAGCTGAGGTTGAGGGCCATTGACAGCTTTATCAACATCTTCACTTCTTGAATTTGTCCCTCCAGGACTGCCTGGTTTACAACTAGCTCCACCCCCTGATGAAACATCCGCTTTGGTCTGACTGATGTTGCTACAACTCGAAGTGCTGTTTGTGGGACCTGGACCACCGGAATCAGACTTTGAATGGTGGTGATGAATGCAGCCGCCTGCTATTGCCTCTCCATCATCAATAGATGATTTCTGAAAGAAACCAAGCATCAACTTCAAGCTTTCTACAGGCCGCTGACAAACTTAGGTAAAATTCATTTAAATTTTATATTAGATGGGCAGGTGACAAAACAAAAAGCCTTTTACCTGTTTGCGCAATTGAGGTGTCTGTCTAGCGGTACGTTCCATGCTTACGCCAGGTACACTTGGTGATCCACTATGGACAACTATGCTCGGAACTGCCAACACACAAAGATGCTGATATAACAGAGCTTCAAGCAAACAACTGGCTCCAGCAAATTCAGCATGTGTGATTGACTAGCAGCATGAGCATATTACACTATCTAAATTTGCAGTTGAAAGTCATAACAAAGCAACCACAAACAGAATTACCACTAATTTTTTCCAAAAATTTAAAAGAAATCAAAATAATCAAGCATTTTAAAAAAGGGGTAAAGGGGTTTTTACATCAAGTTAACAAAAATGTAGAAATCAGTGTATGATAAAAGAGGGTGTAGACACACGTAGGGTATACGTTGATGTGACATGCTTTAAGCGCTTTTTTCTCCACAAAATTTTACAAGCCATACAACGAGTAACAGAAACAAATGCCGCTGCTACAGTACAAATTTGAAAGAAAACTTCAATGAATAGGATTTGATGAGAGCAATTCAATTTAAATTCAGGAAAACCAATGAAAAAAATGATACTTCCATATTGTAGCTTTGCAGTGATAGACAAAATCAGTGTAGTAAAGGTGAAGTAGATCTAGTCAACAGCCTCATGTTATGCCCATTGCGAAAGGACTGCAGTGATCTAACGAAATGCCACCAAACTGACTACCAATCAATGCCAGTCAATATACTCACTTTCCAGTTTGGCCATGCTCAGGAGCGGCACACACAGCTACAATATTATCCCAAGGAACCAAATGTGTTCCTTAACAAAGCCTGTCTGTCCGCAAACTCAGTAGGACATCCTAAGACCATCTTGACCATGGCCAGTGGGGGATGGTATCTAATAGCAATCAGAAAAAAAAGGCGGATGCATTTCAGTCAAATTGCCAAATTAATTACAACAATGACTCAAACTGACTATAGTACTTATGAGGAATTAATTCTTTTTTGAAACATCACAATTCATAACCGAACTGAGCAATAAGAAATGAGTATGTATACACCGCAGAATGAGATAGGTCGAGGAGGGGGTGCGGGCGAAAGGGTTGGTGGACTCAGGGCACGCGGAGAGAGAGAGACAGACTGGGAAACAAAGGGACGAGGTCAGTAAACCCAGCTTTACAGTCTGCCAACATCATCTCATGCACTATGAAAACGGAGAGAGGGGGCAAAGGGGGAGGGTTGTGACTTGCAGTGGCGCCCACCCACCCGCCCTCCAACCCCTTCCCTTCCCTTCCCTGAACGAGGAATCAATTCTCCAGCATCCACCATCCAGCAGCACACGCCGCACGCTACGCCACGCCACTGTAGGGCTCTACGCCACGCTACGCCACGCGAGCCGCGCTTGGCGTGGAAGGGCAGGGTGGGTAGGGCAGGGGGGCGGGGCCGTCGGTGTTGGCCTAGGGTTGGCTTGGCAGCCAAGCCTAGGGTCTCTAGGAGCACGGCGAGTCGTTTCGTCGCTCCCTCTCTGTCGCACTCACGGAGCTCTCCATAAGGGCGCGAAAGAGTCAGAGCGACAAACTGGGTCGCTCGGCAGACCGGCCACGCGGCGCACACTGGATTTGCCAGAAGACCGGTGGCGGCGGCCAAACCTCTAGACGCGCTTTGAGCTCAAGAGTCGCTAAATGGGACTCGAATCGATCGTGTGACCCCACCAATGGATTGCTCTCCGAATGAGGAGAGGTGGGGTCACACGTTCGGTTCTAGTGCTGTTTGGTGACTCGAGCTCAAAACGCGTGTAGAGTTTTGGCCGCTTCCACCGGTCTTCTGGCCCACTGTGCGGCGCCCCCTGCCCTCCACCTCTCCAGTCTCTCCACCTTGCTTTAGTACCACGAGGACGGAGAGTAATGCATCGCACTCTGGACCGGAAGGTCCGCGGTGTGGGTGGCCCCGAAGTAGGGCACGGCGGCACGGCGCAGGGGGGCGGGCCTGGCGTAGCCAGCGTAGCCCGGTCGTCGTCTGATCCACAGCCTCACGCCGTAGTACGCTACCGCCCCCGCCCCCCGGGTGGACGGCAACCAGCTACGCGCCCCCGCGCCCCACGACCCCCAGCCCTGCCAGCCCCCAGCAGCAGCCAGCGGCGGGCGGCGGGCGCAGGCGCGGGGGGTAGAGGGTCGGGTTTTGATGGGGTAGGACCACAGAGCGTAGTACTACGTTCGGGGGGCGTTCGGCGCGTGGAACGCGTAACGCGCGGCGTAACGGTAGGGTAGGGTACGGGCGCTCCCCTGACCGCGGTGTATAGCACTACGATCGGGGGGCGAGCGAGTGCCTCGCTGGGGGAGGAGGAGGGTGGGGGCGCTCGGCTCTCCTTGCCACGGATACCAGCACTCTGTTCTGAGAGCGGTGTGCCACCATGGTGCCACCATGGTGCAACTCGGGACGCTGGGGCACTACGTAGTGGGCCTACGCGGCTCTCTCACTGGGTGACGATGACGATAGAGAAACCGCGCCAAACTTGCTTCTGGCCGGGTCTCTCTAAGGTCTCTCTACGCCGACCACAGTGTACCGCGAGGAATTTTCCGCCGGCCGACGCATCTCGGAGGCCCTCGGGGCCTCGACCTAAGGACCGAGGAACATGCTGATCCCTTTCTCGGAAAATGGGGCCACGTCGGCCGCGCACCTCAAGGCCACGCTGCCGCTCTGCCCGCCCAGCATTGTTGCCAGACGTCACAAATGCATCTCGGCGTCTCGGGACAATTTATTGGCCACTTCTCGGCCAATTCTTAGAGAGTTTCGGATGGGTTTTGTGACCTCACAGGTTGACTACGCGTTTAGAGGGCGGTTTAAAGCGACGGCCCATAGGCGTCAGTCGACACCATGCTAGAGTCTTACATCTGGCAACCCTGAAGACTCTTGCCCCCCTCAAGCTACCCCTACCCCCCACCTGACCCGCCAGTTCGGCCTAGTTCGGCCTCGGCCTCTCCTTCCCCACAACCACGACACAACACAAGCTCTCAGTCCAGTCTCCACGGTCCAGTCCTCGCCTCAGCTTCGAAGTCAGTGCCGCCACAGAGCAACCCCGAGTGACCGGCACAGCACCGAGTAAAATCTCAAGGTGGGTATTTACTTCGTTTTCCTTACGCTGATGCGAGATACCTGGTACCATGGTAAAATATCGAGACCTCTCCAAATCTTTAGCGAGCGGCATGTCGCCCAGCATGTCCCCCAGCAAGGCCCCTGAACCGGCTTGTGAACCGACGGCTTCGGCTTCAAACTCGCCACTGCACAAAGTGTTCGGCAAGAGCGGGAAGGTGGGAAAACGACAACAGTTGAAGAGAAAACTTTACTCTTGGATTAGAGAGCAAAGATTGGAGGTATGTAATTACTGCAATTGAAAACACTTACTGCTTTCAAGTGCCTTATCTGTTATATGAATTAAAGGACACGCTGTACCTTGTCATGTCTGTACCTCTGTAAAAAGAGGTACAAAAAAAAACTAAAAAAATAATGTCTCCATGTGTGTACAGGGAATCCCTCTGAATGACATGGTGGTTGAACGTAAAGCGTCTGAGATGAAAGAAGAAATGAAAATAAAAGACTTGGAGCTTGGTTGGCTGACCACATTCAAGCAAGAATACAATGTTAAACTGGTCACGAGTTGTGAAGAGCTGGAAGAGCAACTCATCACCTGGATTACAGATCAAAGGTCAAAGGTAAATGGTTATTTTTTAAACATTCAAAGCAATTTTCATACTTAGATAATAATAAGAAATGAACATACAATTGTAAATAGAAGTTACTTTGCTTTCATTTGTGAAGGGACTCCTCCTGAGTGACAAGATAGTTCAAGATAGAGCTTTGGCCTTGAAGGAAAGCTTGAACGCTCCTTCTTTCAATGCAAGTGCCAAATGGCTGCTGGACTACAAGAGGAGGTATGGCCTCAAACTGGTTGTCAGTTGCGAGGAGTTGGAGGAGCAGCTATTTTCTTGGATTACGCATCAAAAGTCCGAGGTATGTACCAATAATGTAATTCTTGAAGCTTTGCAAGTTTTAAAAGTGTCACATGAAGTGAGCAGAAGATAATTTACTTTGTTGTTCTTAACTCTATTTTTTTTTCTTTTTAATTTTCCTGCAGGGAGTAACTTTGAAATTTACAGATATTCAAAAAAAGGTGACAGAGTTACAGAAGACATTGAACTCTCCCCCATTTGATGCAAACCAGATATGGTTCAGTGAATTTAAAAAAAGGTACAGAGTCAGCCTGAACTTTAAGGTCAAAGAATTGGAAGATATACTTCATTCCTGGATTGTGGGGAGACGCTTACAGGTTTGTACAGTAGTTATTATTACTATTGTTGTTATTAATAATGGTCCCAGAGTAAGATGTAAGAAAAGGAACATACTGTGGATACACACAAGTAAAACATTGTGGCTCTTTTTTTTTTGTTTTGCACAGGGAGACGTCCTGACTGACCAATCAGTAACCAACAAAATGTTGGACTTAATTGGAAACCTGAAAGTTTCCCTTCCTAAACCTGTTCCACAGTGGCTGAAAGAATTCAAGAAAAATTATGGCATAAGACTGGTTGCAAGTTTTGTAGAACTGGAGGAGCAGCTGTATGCCTGGATCATTCAGCAGAAATCACTGGTAAGTACCGTTATTGTTATTTTTCTACACTAAGGAAACTACCAGATCTAAGCCTATCTAACCAAGATAGTTTTCTTTGATGATAATAAATAAAGTGCTCAAAAAATTGCTTTGTTTGCTTTTAGGGTACATCTCTTAATGATGCACAAGTTCAAGCTGAGGCTCTTACGTTACACCAAAGATTGAACACTCCTGCCCCCTTTGAAGCAACCCACGAATGGCTGACCGACTTTTACCAACGGTACAGCGTCACCCTGGCCTTTGATTGCAAAGAATTGAAGGACAGACTCCACTCCTGGATTGTAAAGCAACGATTGGATGTACGTAATGCATATTAACTTTTATTACACAATATTTATTTAAATTGGGTCGTAAACACAGAAAAATGAAACAACAAGAATACAGTACCCATACAAAAATATAATTATTTCTTTTAATGGCGCATTTGCAGGGGGTCCCTCTGAGCCAGAAGATGGTACACGACAAAGCAATCCAGCTTAACAGTGACCTAAAAATTAATTCTCCTTCAGTTGATACTCCACAATGGCTGTCTGATTTCATAATTCAGTACAGCATCAGAATGACAGTCAGTTGTGAAGAGCTGGAGGAGCAGCTCTATTCCCTGATCGTCAAGGAAAAATTGAAGGTAGGTACAGTAATAGAAATTCTTTGGCAAAACCACAATTAAAAAGAGATAGATAAAAAAAAACTTCTTTTCTCTTTTGCAGGGCAACAGTCTGAGTGACGATGATATTTATGATAAAGCACTGGACTTGAATTACTTCTTAAACACTCCTCTCCTTGCAAGCGACGAATGGGTGGCTGACTTCAAGAGAAGGTATGGACTGGTCGACAGCGTCGAGGCCGAGAGTATCAGTAGTTTCAGTGACAGCAGTTTCAGTGACAGCAAAGAAAGCGACTTCAGTGACGTCGATGAAGACAACAAGGCTGATCTGATCTGACGAAGTACCTAGGGCTCTAATCTGACATGATTGATTCCTCCTCTATTTTGTTTTCTTTGGTGAATTAAAACAAATACGTACAAACTATTGTTGCCTTTGAGTCTTCAAGTTCCCATTCTCTACCTGTCAGTAGCAGCAAATTCACATCCAAAATCAAAAACACCACGCTGCTGGCGGCTCGCTCCCTCTTTCTCTCTCTCTCTCTCTCTCCAGGGGTTCCCCCCCCCCTTTTAAAAAGTTTTTATATCTTTCTAGATGCCATATACATATACACTCTTCCCATGCTAGAATAATTCTATATCACCCCCTGGCCTTATTTTATTTCATTATTCTCGTTTGTTCGACGATCCCTCAGCCTGCACAAGCGCCCGCCGGGTCGGGCATAGGCCACGCGCCGCGCACGCGTGCCGGAGGGTTGCCTGCTGCCCGGGCGGCCCTGGCGGGGCTGGCGGGGCTGGCAGCCAGCGAGGCTGGACAAGTGGCCGGACTCCAGAGCAACAGAGGGACGGCGGGGACGGCGGGGACGCCTGGAGCTGACCGGATGACCTATATACGGCACGGGAGCCGAGAGACGTAGCGGCGTAGCGGCGTAGCGGCGCGGAGGGACGGACGACTCCGAATCAATAGTACGGCAGCACGGCCAGCGCCGCGAGGAGTGCACTCGGCGACCGCCTGCAGAGCGCTCCAGAGCCTGCAGCCCCTCCGTCTCTCTCGCACCACCGGGCGGGGCGGGACGGGGCGCCCCACGACGGCGAGAGAGAGAGAGAGAGAGAGAGAGAGAGAGAGAGAGGCGCTGTTCGAAGGATTTATTTGGCTGGTTCCCGATTCCGGAGCGCAGCACGCTTCCAGCGGGCCGGGGGTCTCAAGCAAACGGCTTGCAATCCGTTCGCGGGGTTGGGAAAGGGGGGGGGGGGCTGCACGTGCCCCGGGCACTCGGCACTCGAGTCTGGAGGGGCTGCACGGGCTGCACGGGCCGCGGGGGCTGGAGGGAGGGAGGGGGTTGCAAACGGACGCGCTGCGGCGTGTGCATAGAGTGCGCGCGCAGCAACCAGCCGGATTCAAGATTCAAGCCGAGCAGAGCCCAACTGGAACTAACCGCTTCCGCCGGCGGGGGAAAGTTTTCTTGGCACGACTCAGTCCAGACGGCACGACGACGCGCAGTGGGCCAGAAGACCGGTGGGGCGGCCGAAATCCAGCACGCGTTTTGAGCTCCAGAGTCGCTAAATGGGACTGGAACCGGACGCGTGACCCCACCAATGGACTGTTCTACGAACGGGGGATCCATTGGTGGGGTCACACGTTCAGTTCGAGTCCTGTTTTGGACTCTGGAGCTCAAAACGCGTCTAGAGTTTCGGCCGCCTCCACCGTTCGTCTGGCCCACTGTGCGACGCCGTGGGAGGAGGGGGTGTTGGCAACGGCCAGCGCCGCCGCGTGTGGTATACTCATTGCAGAGGGTCGTCCGCATTGCAAATGACCCCTTCACCGCACTGCCCTGCTTGGCCTGCTACCTGGCCGCCGTTGAGGGAGGTTAGGGAGGGTGTGGACCCCCCCCCCCTTCCCCCCGCGGGGTCGGCCGGTTCGGTCCAGACTGGCACTGCGAGAAGGGGGCGGGGCGGGGCGCGGTCGATAGGGTCCATATGGACCGAGCCAGGCCAGCCTGCACGGCCTGCACACTAGGAACAAAACCGGCCTCCCCCTCTCCCCTCACTAGTGACCTAGATTTAGAGCGATGCGCCGGCGTCGCCAACGCTCGCACCGCGCCAACCCCCCTGGAGGCAGCCACGCCGCGCCGCCCCAGCCGCCCCTCCAGACGCGCTGCACCACCTGGACCGCGCAAGGCACCGCCCCCCGCCCCGCCCCAGGCGCAGCCCCCTCTGCCCCCTCCGCCGCCGCCCCCTGTGACCCCGTTCCGTTCCGCCTCACAGCAGCCGTGCCCCGCCAGCATCCACGTCGAGATCTCCATTTTCTTTTCTGTTATCACAACAATCTCGCTACGGTGCACCCCCCGGGGCCTCGGGGGCCTCCAGTGCCTCCAGCAGACTGAATCCGAGCGTCGTCTTCGTCGCTCTGTCTCTCTCGCACTCATGGGGCGGCCCCTATGGGTGCGAGAGAGACAGAGCGACGTGAACGACGCTCGGGTTCAGTCTGGCAGGGCTCCGCCGGGCCCAAGTACTTCCCAAGGCCGGAAGGAACCAAACACGGGCAGTCGCCGTGGTTTACAGAACCGCGCTCAGCCGAAAGATTTTACGCGATGAGGCAAACCGAATACTCGGCGACAAAAATACAAAAATGAAAAATAATCACGAACGCCGCATTCCTGACCAAATCGCACACTGACGTGCAAAGCCAGGATAACATAAGACACCAAAAACACGCACACACTCACACCAAGAAAAAAATGCGTAATCCATTCAATTAAGTAAAAAGGTAAAAAAAAACACATCGAAAGCAAGGGACTGTAACCACAGGAAATAAATTGCGAACACCGAGATAAAATAAATCTTACCATTTAAAAAAAACAGCAACAAAAAAAACAGCCGAATTCCAAAAGTCAACGCGACAAAAAAAAAACAACTTATGAGAAAAAGATCCCGGAGTGTTTGCGATTGGTTTATTAACCACTGGCCGGTCGGTACTGCGTGGTAAAAGGCTGAAAGAGAAAGGCTGCATTAGGGAAAACTCGTACCGGGGTTCGCGTGGCAGGTCGCGGCCGAGGCATGGCGGCAGAAGGGTGGCCCGCCTGGACGTCCTGGGAGCCCTGGGCACGCGCGGGCCGGGCCGGGCGCGCGGGGGCGCAGCCTGGAACAGAGAGGCCACACGCGTGAGTCGCGGGTTCAAAACCCCAACACCAGACACTTTTTCACGTTTACAAAGCAAAGCCAGCAGCGCAGCCGTTGCGGGGCCGCAAGCCACACCACAAGCTTGCCTTCGAGCCTGAAAAACGTCAACAAAGTTCAAATCTCAGGTTTTTTGTTTTTGTTTTTTTATGTAAGAGGGTACTGGGCTTTTCGACGTGTCCCTTCGATGTGGCGCTCGATACGCAGTGCGCCGCGCCGACATCGTTTGTCCCGTACTCCTGACCCCATTCGCTGCTCTCCAGGCTGAGGCGGCCTGGGGTGGCGCCACGCCGCGCCACGCCGCGCCACGCCACGCCACGCCACGCCCGCCACGCCGGGAGCAGCCAGGAGGCCAAACAAAGACAATCTGTTATTTGATAACAATGTCGCCAGAGCAGCTACAGCAAGCAGCGCCAACGGCGGCCAACGGTACGTATAGGGCCAGCAGCCTGATTCGTTCGTCGCTCTGTCTCTCTCGCACTCATGGGGCGTTCCGCATAGGTGCGAGAGAGACAGGGCGACGAAAACGACTCGCGGAATCAGGCTGCAGGGCGCCATAGGGCCAGGGCCAGAGGGTGGCGGCGCCCAGGGACTTGTTGCTGGGGGCGCACAAGCAGACTCATTCCGAGGGGCGTTATCGTCGCTCCGTCTCTCTCGCCCTCGGGGTGCGTCCTGTTTGGGTGCGAGAGAGACGCAGCGACGACTTTCGGAGGTCTGGGCCAGGGACAGGATCGGGGGCAGGATCGCGCAGGACTGGGGAAGGACCAGGGAAAGGAAGCAGGGCGTCGAGTGCCGCCGCATTTTCCAACTCAAGGGCATTTCCAGCATTTCCCGAACTATTTCTAATGAATTTCCAGGCTTTCCAGGATCGCTCCACACCCTGCGAAGGGGACGAAGGTCCTGTCAGTGCAGGGTGCAGGGCTCGAGTCGGTGCGACACGCGGACCGGTTAACGAGCCAGTTAAAAATCGGTGGCGTAGTTCCCGCCATAAACATTCAAGGACCTCCCCCTCCCCCCACGAAGGGAACGCTGCCTGTCATCGGGATCGGCCCGGCCCACACCGTGTGGCTCACAGTGCCGTGCCCACACCGACGTGTGGGGCACAGTGTGGGGCACAGTGTGGGCCCGGCGTCGTTAAGGCTTTTACAGCCGCTTTTTGCCCGAGTGAAAAACGAAAGGGGGTTCGTCGAGGGCGTGGGGGATGATGGGCCGTTCAGGCCCCTCAGGCCCTTCAGGCCCCTCAGGCCTTCGCGCCAAAGGTCAGGGGGAGGGGGGCCGCTCGCCGTGCCTGCCAAGCTCGCCGAGCGAGCGGCAAAATGTCAAACCCGCGCCGATGCACCTGTCGACGACAGGCAAAAACAAAACCACTTTGTCTTCCCGTCTTTCGAAAAAGTCAGTGCCAGACTGTTCGCAAAGCCGGGGCCGAGTCCTGTCCGCCGCACAGTGGGCCGGGCGACCGGTGGAGGCGGCGCGTTTTAAGCTCCGGAGTCGCCAATTTTGACTCGAACCGAACGTGTGACCCAACCAATGGATTGCTTTCCGAACGAGAAATCCATTGGTGGGGGTCACACGTTCGGTTCGAGTCCCACTTAAGCGACTCTACAAGCTCAAAACGCGTCCAGAGTTTTGGCTCGAGTTTCGGCCGCCTCCGCCGGTCTTCTGGCGCACTGTGGGGCGGACGGACGGTCGGGCGATCCTGTCAAAAGCAAGGGCAAGCGTTCCAGGAAGCCACTGCTGCAATGCGAGATGCGCCGCGCCACCACACCGCAGAACAGGTGGCAGGCCTGCCCGGGGGGAGGGGGGGGGGAGGGGGCGACGCAAGGGCGCCCCAAGGCCGGCACGCGAGCGGGGCGGCGCGGCGCGGTGACGTACAAAAAGTTTCAAATCAAAACAACAACAACAAGAGCCGTATTCCCAGTGCCGCCGTCGGCTGCCGTCCGAATTCGTGTCGTACACAAATCGGGGCGATCGGAGTTGTTGGCACGCCACGGCGCAGTCCGCAGTCATGCCAACCACCAGCACAGCACGTGCCGCCGCACAGTGGGTTTGCCAGAAGACCGGTGGAGGCGGCCAAAATTCTAGACGCGCTTTGGGCTCCAGAGTCGCTAAACAGGACTCGAACCGAATTACGTGTGACCCCACCAATGGATTCCTCGTTCGGAGAGCAATCCGTTGGTGGGGTCACATCGAGTCACATACGTTCGGTTCGAGTCCTGTTTAGCGACTCTGGAGCTCAAAACGCGTCGAGTTTTGGCCGCCGGCGCCGGTCTTCTGGCGCACAGTGTGCTGGTTCCAATTAGCGCCGTGTTGTTGGCGGCGCTGCTATCGCCGCCCCGGGGCGCCGCGTCGCTGGGGACGCCACCACGGACTCGGCGGGGGGTCATCACCGTGGCCATGCACGGCGCGCTGGATTGCCCGCCGTGACGGCGTCGTGGACGGCCAGGCCTCGGGCAGGCGGCCCCTGCAGACAGCCCTCCGTCTCTCTCGCGCTCACGGCGCGCCCCCTGCCGCCGTGCGGGTGCGACAGAGACAGCGACCCAGCATGGAGCCCCGGGGGGCATGGCCACGCCCCGTGCGTGCGAGAGAGACAGAGCGACGACGGCGACTCTCGGAATCAGCCGCCAAGGAGGCTCGGACACCATTTCCGGGAGCCACAACACGTACGACCGAGTACGACGGCCACAAGGGCTCGGGAAACGGTGCGGATATAGGGTTGCCGCCGAGCAACGCCGCGGCTAGGGCTGCCACCCACCCTCCGCAGCCCCGGGCAGAAACCGGGTTTTACTAGCACCGCGTTAATCTCGAAACCGCCGTTCGAAGGGTTGACGCGGAGCGCCGCGCCCGGCCGCGCCACAACCGCGGTCGCCCAGCCCGGCCCAGCCCCTGCAGACCGAACCCCTAAATCTCGTCGCTCTGTCTCTCTCGCCCCTGACGAGACGCCCAGCGAGCGCGACAGAGACGACAAAAACCACTCTCGGAATCAGTCTAACGGCAAGCTCCGCGCTTCGCACCCTTCCAGGCCTTCCAGGCAGCCGCCCCAGTCGCGTTTAACTATCGCCGTATTGCGGGCTATTTTTGCACCGAGCCTTTACGCCTGGCGGGGCGTGGCGGGGCGGGGCGTGGCGGGGTGGGGCGGGGCGGCGTTCGCACGCGATGCTTGTCGGCGAATCAAGCGGCAACGCCAAGGCTAAGGGCAGACTCGGGCCTTGGGTGGCGCGGTTGCGCGCGGCAGGGCCCCACCGGGCCCACCGGGCCCCACCCCCACAAACCCCACACCGCATCGCGCCGCGCCCCCCAGCATGCCCCAGCACCGACCGGCCCCTCCAAAAAAACAAACAAATAATACAAAAATAAAAATAACAACAATACGGCCTAAGCGTGAAAAGGGAAAAACCGACCGCGCCTCCAGGAAGACTCGAACCCGCGTCGAACTCGGTACAAGCGCTCGGAAATATCCGCCCAGAATAGACCTGCATCGGGACAACGAGGGCCGCGTCGCTTCCCTTCCGCGGCCGACACGGGCCGGCAGTGCGAGCGAGACAGAGAGAGAGCGACCGGGGTATAAATACTCCAGCGGGGACCAGGCGGGGACCTTGCGCCATTGGGGCGGGCCGGGCCGCCTCCAAAATACTAGCAGCCACTCTTCCTTTCGGCCGGGACAGCGCGGCGGAAGGAACGAGCGAGAGGGAGAGAGGGAGAGAGGAGGAGGAAGATAGGCGCAAGAAGGAGAGCGAGGAAGAGCGACGAAGGCGAGAAGAGGCGCAAGAGGAGCGAGAAAGAGCGACGAAGGAGGAGAAAGAAGAGAAGTGAAAGCAGAACGAGAGGGAGAGAGAGAGAGAGAGAACGGAATGGGATGCGCGACACCCCCGCAGCCTAGGCCAGCCCAGGCAATTAGCGCGGGCATCCGGCACCCCGGCACGCAAGGGCCGTGCACTTAACACGTAACACCTGCCGCTCCGTGCACGGTGCATGCCTGGCCCGTGCACACAAAAAACCGTATGCAGCAAATCAAAACCCGTATGAGGCAGACCAAAAGCCGTATACGGCAAACAAAAAACCGTATGCGGCAAATCAAAAACCGTATGAGGCAGACCAAAAGCCGTATACGGCAAACAAAAACCGTATGCGGCAAATCAAAAACCGTATGAGGCAGACCAAAAGCCGTATACGGCAAACAAAAAACCGTATGCGGCAAATCAAAAACCGTATGAGGCAGACCAAAAGCCGTATACGGCAAACAAAAAACCGTATGCGGCAAATCAAAAACCGTATGAGGCAAATCAAAAACCGTATGAGGCAGACCAAAAGCCGTATGCGGCAAATCAAAAACCGTATGAGGCAGACCAAAAGCCGTATACGGCAAACAAAAAACCGTATGCGGCAAATCAAAAACCGTATGAGGCAGACCAAAAGCCGTGTACGGCAAACAAAAAACCGTATGCGGCAAATCAAAAACCGTATGAGGCAGACCAAAAGCCGTATACGGCAAACAAAAAACCGTATGCGGCAAATCAAAAACCGTATGAGGCAGACCAAAAGCCGTATGCGGCAAATCAAAAACCGTATGCGGCAAATCAAAAACCGTATGAGGCAGACCAAAAGCCGTATACGGCAAACAAAAAACCGTATGCGGCAAATCAAAAACCGTATGAGGCAGACCAAAAGCCGTGTACGGCAAACAAAAAACCGTATGCGGCAAATCAAAAACCGTATGAGGCAGACCAAAAGCCGTATACGGCAAACAAAAAACCGTATGCGGCAAATCAAAAACCGTATGAGGCAGACCAAAAGCCGTATACGGCAAACAAAAACCGTACGCAAACAAAAACCGTATGAGGCAGACCAAACCGAAACCCAAACAAAACCTGCGGCAAATCAAAAACCGTATGAGGCAGACCAAAAGCCGTATACGGCAAACAAAAAACCGTATGCGGCAAATCAAAAACCGTATGAGGCAGACCAAAAGCCGTATACGGCAAACAAAAAACCGTATGCGGCAAATCAAAAACCGTATGAGGCAAATCAAAAACCGTATGAGGCAGACCAAAAGCCGTATGCGGCAGCACACACGTGCCTGCAGGCCTGCACTGCACCCGTCTCTCTCGCACTCGTTCGGCAGTGTATAAGGAGCGACGGCCAAAGACGCGTTTTGAGCTCCAGAGTCGCTAAATGGGACTCGAACCGAACGTGTGACCCCACCAATGGATTGCTCTCCGCACGAGGAATCCATTGGTGGGGTCACACGGTCGGCTCGAGTTCCCATTTAGCGACTCTGGAGCCCAAAACGCGTCTAGAGTTCAGGCCGCGCCTCCACCGCACCGGTCTTCTGGCCCATCGTACCTTCGGCGCCGGTGCGAGAGAGACAGACCGACGGCCGCATTGTGCGGGATCTGTCGACGGGGCGCCGTCAAGGACGTGACGCCGGCGTCGAGGCCGCCGCCACGGGCCAGTGACATCTCCACCCTCGCTTTCGCCGCTGTCGCCACACCAGAAGGGGGTGTCTAGGTGTGCACGGGCCTCCCTCTGGCCTGCTCATGGCCTGCCCACGGCCTGGCCCGCGTGACGTGGTCGACGAAATGTCAAAGCCACTCCAAGCGGAGGGGGTGGGGACGTAATGGGTGAACTTGGCCAGGGACGGGGGTGGTGTAGGCTCGGGTGAGGGTAGCGGGTGGAGGGCAGTTTGGCGAGGGGGGGCGTAGGTTAGGCAGTTTCACTGGGGTACGATCCAGGTGATTTCTTTAGTTTTCGCATAGGTTTGTGAGAGGGTAGGGGCTGGGGGTGGAGGCGGCTGGAGTGGGGAGCAGGGCTGGGGGTGGTGCGGGGGCAGTGTTTGGGCAATGTCACCCAACAGAGGGAAACGGGAAGAGGGGGGGGGGGCGTGGACTTCCCAACCCGGCCGTGAGTCAGAAACGGCAAACGCCCCAACCCCCGTTGCACGCTCCGCGCTGCCCCGCGCTGCTCCGCCAGGGACACTGACAAAAAAACGAAATTCCCTTTTCTTTCCTTCCCGCGGATGTCGGCTCGATCACAGAGTCGTCTTTGAACCGGAAACGGCAACGGCGCGACGGCCGCCTCCACGCCTTGCTCAACGCCGTGGAGCCGCGGACGGCAGCGGCCGCCACGCCCTCCTTCGTGCCGGGGCGCCATCACGGCGCCATCGGGGTGCTCCAATCCCACTGATAGAAACCAACAAGTTTGGAGCGGCGCGGGGACTCGAACCGGCGACCTCGCGGTCCGAAAGCGGACGCCCCGTCCCCCTGCGCCACGCGGCCACGCGGAGGCCCGGCCCGCCTCAGGCCTGCCGCCCTCATCAATCCGACAAACCTCTCCCTCTTTTATCGGATTCCCTCCGACCGGCCGCCCCGCGCCGCCCGCGCCTTCACAATGCAAGTCAGTGGGATTCCCCCCAGCGGCAGCCCGCCCCGCCCCGCCCCCCGGCCGCGCGCGCTGCCTACCTACAAGGAGGCCGAGGACAAGCCAAGCCGCCTCGCGACCAGCCTTTCATTTATTCATCCCGAGCGGATCCCTCGTGCATCGGCATCAAGGCGGGCGCACGCCGCGCACGCCGCGCACGCTTGCTCGCCCTCTCTCTCCCACACTGGTGGGGCGTCGCGTCCCGCACGGGTTCGAGAGAGAGAGAGAGGCCGAATCAGCCAGCCTTGTATCGGGGCCAATGTCTGGCCGCCTAGCGCCGCGGATGCAACAGCTGCAGCGCCAGTGCACGCCAGTGCAGTGCAGCGGGCTGACTTACAGTGGGGCGGGGCGGGGCGAGCAGTCCGCCGCCATCCGGCGCGTCCCAAATATACCGATACACCACCGAGACCGGCTGGGCCGTACTGCACTGCAAGGCACAGCCACGCACAGCCACCACTAAGCTAAACCGAGCGCTGACCTTCCACTACTAACCTGCCCTGGCCGCGGCGTGCGGCGCACAGTGGGCCGGAAGACCGGTGCAGGCGGCCAAAACTCTAGACGCGTTTTGAGCTCCAGAGTCGCTTAGATGGGACTCGAATCGAACGTGTGACCCCACCAATGGATTGCTCTCCAAACGAGGAATCTGTTGGAGGGGTCATACGCTCCGTTCGAGTCCCATCTAGCGACTCTAGGGCTAAAAACGCGTCTAGGATTTTGTCCACCTGCGCCGGTCTTCCGGCCCACTGTGCGTTCGTGCTGCGTGGTGCACTCGCATTGCCGGCACGCGCTTTGCACCCCTCCCCTCCCCCTTTCCCTCTCATCAATTATTCGCACGTCGTTAACTCGGCGCCGCCGTTATTCGCAGTCTTTCCCGTCCGAATTAACGACCGCCAGTGCAACGCTCGGCCCGCGGGGTTCTGTCTCGCTCGCACGACTCGCGCGCCCCGCCCCGCGGCGAACATACTGCACACGGCCACGACGCGGCCGAAGTTCGGCCTGCATCAGCGAAGCATCAGCCCTCCGCGGGGCCAGGGTCGCCAGGGTTCGACTGCTGCTCGCGCGGCGCCTTTGTTTTGTTTGGAAACAAAGCGGGGGGAGGCTCCGCGCCGCGGGTTGCCTTCGTGCCTACACGAGGCCCACTATGCCTACCCACGCACGACGGATCGAACACCTTCCACAAGCCGCCCACTTCCATTTCCAAAAACAAAAGCACGACTTCGAAACAACAACAAGGGGCTGTCGGTGCATCCCGGTGCACTCCCTGGGACTCACCCCGGCACGGGGAGCAACCCCTGCTCCAGGTCAACAAGCTCGCCGGCTGCGCTGGGCCAAGGTGTGGCCTTGGACTGGGCCTCGGCGCCCTCGGCTGGGCCTGCACGGTGCACGCTAGAGCACGCTGGAGACCACCACTGCAGGGACACTGTAGGGACGCGGCAGCCTCGGCGCCGTGCAACCCGCGGACTACGACTACTCCATGCACGCCACCGCGCTGGCTGGGCTGGGCAGGCTGGGCCGCCGAGCTCCTGGACGGGGAGGGGGCGGCCCGGGGGCGGGCTGGGGGCGGCGCGAGGCGCGAGGCGGCGGTGCCCCCGCCCCCACCCCCGTACGGCGCAAGGGGTCGCAGCCCCGTCCACCGGGCCCCTGCCGCCCCCGCCGCCTCAACAGACGCCCCGCAGCCCACTGACCCAATTTCGACAGGCGTCCCCGCCGCCCAGGCAGCCCGCCACGGGGACTAGGGCACGGGACTGGTCGGGTCGGGGTGGCCTGGTCCGGGCGGCCTGGTCCGGGCGGCCTGGTCCGGGCGGCCTGGTCCGGGCGGCCCGATTCCGGGCAGGTCGGCCAGGAGGGTACGGACTGCGGACAGCACCCCGGGTGGGGTACCCGCGAGGCGGGGTGGCGGGCTGGCGGTGGGTGGGGGCGCCACGAGTACCAGCGTGTAACTCGTGGCCGCGCCGCCCCTGGCCGCCCTGCCCCAGAAGTGGCACTGGCTCAGGGGGCGGCACACCAACTTGCCCACTGCTTCGGGGACCTCGGGGCCAAGGAGTGGCAGCACTGCTCTGGGGACGGCAACACTCGCAGCTTCCAGAAGAGGGTCTCGATCTCGATTCGAGACTGTGGGGCTGGGTCCGTCAGGGAAGCCCAGGGAAGACCTCGGCGTCGGCGTCCCGCGGGACGGGGGCCTGGGGGGCCTGGCCACCAGACCGCCGCGCACCAGCGCACACTCACTGAACCCACCTGACAAGCATCAGACTAGCTGACCACTGGGAATGCTAAGGCCCAGCGCATCAAGCCCAGTTCAACATTTTTGGGATTCCGAAGCAAATTTGGAAATGTACTCGTAAACTCATTCATAGTTGTCCCCTTAAGAGAAAAGAACCCCAATATTCCACCCGAGCAAAATTTTCAGTAATTTGATTTAATGGTATAGCAATGCATTGCTGTCTGAAGACTCCTGCCGAGGTCGTATAGCCCACGGGACGGGGTATTCCCTCCATGCCCACAACAAGGCCGCCAATTGCAATAAAAACATGGAAACAAGCGGTTGGAAGCTGATGAAAGCCCCTGGACCTGAATGACTCCCTCGTCAGATAGTCTCCCATGCTTTTATGCAAAGTATACAGATGGTTTTCAAATCGTTTTCCTGCTAAAAGGACTCGTGTTCTATAAAAGTAAGAGGAACTCACCTACAGGCTGCAGAATGGTAAGCAATGCAGCTTCAGCACCAATTACATCTGAAAGAGAAAGGAGGAATATTATTATAACAATAAAGCCAAAGCAGCAAATAGAAAAGAAAAAAAATTGTCACTTCATTCATTTTTGACGCATTCATTCGTCCATTCATTCATTCACTCATTCAGCAAATGTTCAGTAAACATTCTGGGGACAACGTCAGTAACTACAAAATAAAAGGGAATTGCAAAAATAATCATCAAACGCTATAGGAGTTCGTATAAATAAAATGATGTACTGTACTAGTCGTTGGCAAGGTTTCTTCGTACATGACAACAATGACAATTTAAACATAATCGTGATATTAGTAAAATGGGTAGTGAAAAGCCATAACGAACCAAACAGAGTTAAACGCTCAATGGAACTGAGGGAATGGTAAACAATGACCACCTCATCCAGACGACAAACACAAATGATATTTTGGTCCCATCACAGAGTTTGACAGCGTAACCTATCAACCCCCACTGGAAACAAACCCATCTGCGTCTCGACTATCCAGTCACAGCTGATTCATGCAATCAGAGCAGTAGAGACGGGATCGAAGACCGGGGAGAAGCCAGCCGAAGAGGAAAACTTTGGGCAATGATGCCACAAACCCGCACTGACAGGGGGTGGGACTTGGCGACGGTTCGCGGCCCAATGTCATGGAGTTGCCGAGCCGCGCGGCTGCTTGTTTGGCTCCGGGGCGGACGGTCCGGCCGAAACGAACAGCAGACGCTGCTCGCTTTGAGTTTGGAGGTAGCCATGTTCAATCCGATGGCCAGGTAGGCGGGTAGGCTGGCTTGGGCCCCTTACCTTCCCGTGTCGGCGATCCAGCCAGCCCCAGCGATGTCCCCGCGACCGCCAACTCAATCGAACAGCCCGGAGCGTCCGCACTTCCACAAAGTCTTCAACAAAAACACCAACGTTATTCTCCCACACAGCCAAGTGCGAGCGGGCTTGCAGAGCAACGGCCGCAACAGAGCTAATTTTAACTACAAACTCAAATCACCTTTCCCTACCTGATCGGCAAGTGTTTTTGTTTCTAGTTCTCCCTGCGGCCGCACGGGGGTGCTGATTCCAGCCCTGTTCAGTGAACGAAGCGCCAAGTTTGACCAGCAGCGACCGGCGAAGATATTTTGCCTAGGCCCGTCAGCTTCGTCTCTGCATTGGCTGGCAGCGGGGCTGCCTAGGCTAGACAAACAGATCTAGGCTAGACAGGTTTCAGCTGGACATGCCCTGCTCCGATTGGTTGTCTGCGGCGTCGTCTGTCTTCTGTTTTGATTCGGCTGAGTTGAAAGTTGGGGTGTTGGATGGCTGATGCTGATGACGTACGTTGCCTCCTGAAAGCTGTCACTGAAGGTAAACTCCTTGCAATTTCTTTCCCCGTATGTTTGTGTTTCTAGCCGTTTGGGGTGTGGGTGAAAGGGACCAGCTGGGCTTCCATAACTTCACTGAGGAAGATGTGTGCCATCTGGATCCTGTGACCTCCGTCAGTTTAGCCCAATCAAGGACCTTTTGCTTTCGAATATTAATGCCTGCTTGGCGAAATCATTGGGGGTCATTGCTTAAGTCCGTAATTCTGCATATAACTGCGCTGTCGCTTCTTCTATTCGGCACAAAACCTTTGACAAATTTGCTGGACACTCTCAACTTGGCTAGGTTATGTTTGTCTTTTCATTGCATCATGAATGTTTACTCTGACATGGAGGGGGCATTAACTTCTCCATGACGTTTGGTCATTCATGTCTGTTCATTGGAAATATATTATCGGGTTGCCCTCTAAATGTTCTCACGGTTGGTGTTTCAGGTTCTAGGCCATCAGCTGTTCATATGAACCAATGACGGCAAGACGTCGCAGAGGGGGCTCAGAATCGGAACAGGCCCCACTTATTGTAACAGGAAGTGCCTCCTATGCTAACGGTGGATCCGGATTCTCCTCCTCGACATTTACTCAGCATTCAGCCCATCATGTGGAAGATTCAGGCTACGGCCTAGACAGTGCTCCTTTTGGAAACGGAACTGTACCTGCATTTAACCCAGCCATGACGTCACGTGATAGAAGTAATGAGTTTGCCAGTGCGGTCAGGTCTCTGCAGGGACGCCAAATCATCCAGGCATCTCAAGCCAGAGATCCAAGGAAAGCACGACACATTCAGAGCTATGCAGAGTTTATGATGATTGCTCGGACCATTGGTAAAAACATTAGCAGTACCTACTCAAAGTTGGAAAAGCTAACCCTGCGTAAGTATAAACTAATTGTCTACTGTCTAGGCAAGTTTGCTTGCCCCTGTGCTTGCTTATCACTTGCTTAACTCATGCTCTTTTCTGACATTTTTCAGTTGCCAAACGTAGATCACTTTTCAATGACAGGCCTACAGAGATACAAGAGCTGACTTACATTATCAAAGAAGATCTGGGCAGTCTGAATGGACAGATTGCAAGACTGCAAGAGGTGGCCCGCAACCAGCGAAGATCCCAACAATCAGGGAGAGACCATCTCTTATCGCACTCATCAAGTGTGGTCTTAGCTCTGCAGTCCAAACTCGCATCCATGTCTTCAGATTTCAAAAATGTTTTAGAAGTTAGAACCGAGGTATGTCAAACTTTAACAGTTCTGAAAAACAAAAGAAGAAACAATGTTCTTGACAGAAATGACCAAGTTAAATTTAATTTATTTTCAGAACCTGAAGCAGCAAAAAACCAGAAGAGACCAATTTTCTCAAGGCCCATTATCAAGCTCTCTCCCACCCTCCGCACTTTCTGGACATCATCATGGCTCTGTTCTTTTATCTGAAGAACAAGTTTCAATCGACATGGAAGAGGGAAGTCCGTTACTCCCTCCGACTCAAAAGCAGGCTATGATTTATGATGAAACGGTATGTGCGAATGATTGTTCTCTTAAGTGGTTTCATATTGCTTGAAAAAAATCAGCTAATGATTATCTGGATTGCAATGGTTTCAGGACAACTACCTTCAAAGCAGAGCAGAAACAATGCAGAACATTGAATCAACCATAGTAGAATTAGGAGGAATTTTCACACAGCTTGCTACAATGGTGAAAGAGCAGGAAGAAATGGTTGAAAGGTAACTTTGATTTGATCAGGTTGCTGTAGTTGTTCTCAACTCAAACCCTAATAATTTATTTCTCTTTTTCCAGAATTGATACCAATGTACAAGATGCTGAACTCAATGTTGAGGCAGCTCATGGAGAAATTCTGAGATACTTCCAATCAGTCACATCAAATCGCTGGTTAATGATAAAAATATTTGCAGTTCTTATATTTTTCTTTATCTTCTTTGTTGTATTTTTGGCATAAATTATCCTCTCTTGTCTGTTTGTCAAACATGCCGTGGTTTCAGTGCAGCAAAAGAAGTTATCACTGATCAGTTACCAATAGATAGTTGTCTCTTTATTTGGTCATCACAGGTCTGTGGAAGCAATGGTTGTTTAAAGCATGATAAGCAGTACTCCAATTCAAAGTTCAATATATTTTTCTCACTTTTCCAATTTTTAAGAGTATTGCTGTCTGAATATTGTTTATCAAGGCACAGATATTTATACCTTGAGTATGACACAATAAATTTGATGTTAATGTTGCTGCTCACTTTTGAAATTTTAAAACCTAAAACATAATTAATGTATGAGTAAGACTTTGCAGACTTGTCAGACTTGTACTGTGCAAGAAATTTGTGTGATTATTGTAATTTGACAGCATCCTGGATGTCTTTACAAGATCTTTATATTTTGTACATGTTATATGGTAATTGTACAATCTGAATAGAGTTGGTAGACTTCCAATGTTTTACTCTTTCTATATCATATGCTATGAATACTAGTAGGTATATTTTTTTAAACCTGAATATTATCTTTTATTTACTAAGAACCAAACATCTTTGTTTGACTTGCCTGTGGTTATGTTTTCTCCTTTTATATAGAACTTCAATATATTATTATTGTTTGTTGTTTATAAAGTTCCAATTTATGCAAACAGCAGTTTCAGTTTTTATGCTGCTTTGATATTCTTTGCAATAACATTCAATTTCCTTAGTGCAAGGTCTCCTCTCTCTTCTTGGTTGTCCATACTCTGGATCTTTGCTAGTTGTTAGTGCACTTCACATACCGTTTGTGGTTGGCCACTGCAGGTCTCTGGTCCTTCCATCAGGAACTTTAGTAAATGATTACTGCCCTTTTATGATCATTCCATATCTGTTGAATGTTCATGTGTAGAATAAACTGTTGCCTTTATCATTTTGATTGTTGTGGATTTTTTGTACATAGTGCAACATCTCAGTTTGGAAACTGAAATGAGTATCAATGAGTTGTGTCCTCAACTACCCCCTCCCCTTTCCAGCCGTGTAGCTATCCTATTTCTTGTATTGTGTTTAAATGTGTTCCAGTCTTTTGATAGAATTTTGTGTTATCATTCCTACAACTTTTTTTGGGTCTAGTATTTGTAACGTGATTTTTTGTTTTCATGCCTCACATACTAAGTGTGCCAAGAAAGTCTGATTATGGTGAATTTCTGAAGCCTCACTCAATGTACTATATGTTAAGTACAGGTACAGTGATATTGCACTATTGAAGACTGAAATGCATGGCCCATCATCTTTGATCCAGCAAAATTTATAAAATTGTGTCATTCGAATTGGGCAGAGAAGGTTGTGGAAGAAGACTGTCATGCGGTACAGATTTTAAATTGTACAGTAGCTTGAGAGCTGTTTGTTATTTGTTTACTCAGCTGGGCTGAACTCTTATGGATATCTGTACCTCACTCGAATCCTACATGTTTGAAACAACTTTGAATCATGGAAGTGCCTACTATCTGTATTTGTATTGCTATTTTACTTACATAATGAATGAAGTGTTATTTGGTCCTGAAAGATGATACCATGATTTCATGGGAAAGTGTTACCGTCAAATAAATAGCACATACAAGTTGATTGATTGTGTTAAATGCATTTATTAGTGCCACCCTGCAAAAAAAAAAAAAATCCTTTCTCTCTCTCTTCATTCAGTTTTAATTTTTAAAACAATGTGGCATGATATGTTCTGCCACACAATCAGTCACAGTTTGTTTGAGGCACAACTGTTGTGGAAACAGCAATATTTGCCATGACAATTTGTAAGTAATATTAGAATATGGCAAATGACGTAACATTTTAATTTCAGAACACTAAACAGTAAACTTATTGGCCATTGATACACAAGATACAAATTTTGTACAAGTAGTAT
This sequence comes from Thrips palmi, assembly GCF_012932325.1. NCBI lineage: Eukaryota > Metazoa > Arthropoda > Insecta > Thysanoptera > Thripidae > Thrips > Thrips palmi. Next base: position 16,782,919 of record NW_023144621.1, read on the forward strand.
GTGCTTGCATTACAAGCATTAGGGCATGAAATTTCACATCCTTCCCTAAATATAAACTAGTCACCATTTAATTTTCTTACTAAAGAGAGTTCATGAAATTTTGAGAAGATTATGGAAACTCGAGTCCTGAATGAGAGCATGATGTTTTGGGGGAAACTCTGCAGCTGCAGTCTTAATCTGACAAAATCTTTTACTTCTACATGAAAAAATATGCCAAGAAAATAACATGAGATGAAAGTGAAAGTTACTGCCCCAAGATCCCCTGTGTGTTTTACATGCACATATTAGAAATTTACTTTCTGTTCCAAAACCACCTACTAATATTTACAAGGAAAAACAGCATTTATTCTTAAAAACTAAACTGAGTGGGTTGAGAGTGTTTCTGATCACCTACTCTGACTCACCTGTACATCGGAATTTACAAATTGAAAAGTATTCCTATTGTCATTTTTTTTCCTGAAGGAGTACCATTTTCAGTGAATACATCAGAATCAAATCAAGTGATATGAAACTGAAAATTTTTGGATAAACCTTGAGAGGAGGGCGCCCTCCTCTCAAGGATAAACTTTGCCTCATACAGGATGTTTTACTTCCAATTTAATATCTACAATGTCTTTGAAATTTTATACAAAACAGATACAACATTAAAGCTAGTGGAACGAATAACAGGTCTTTGCTAAATTACAAAATTAGTTACATATCATTCAGTCAATTGGGAAGAATTCCACAGTTTAAGAGGAACGCCAAGTCTACAAACTATCCTCTTGAATAAAATGAAACACCTCGGTCAGGTTCTCCAGAAAACACATCATCTCTGTATGAGTGGGGTAACTTGGTCTTAAAGTTAGGATCTTAATCTTGAACGCGTAGATACAGGGTGGAGCTTGGGAATAAGGAGCTTAACCGATTTGTGACATAGCTTTGTTACATGTACAGAGCAGAACACAACAGCACTTAAGTCACAGGTGACACCGTCTGGCTTGGTGGCTTTCTCAGGTATGTAAGTAAGAGGGAGTTTATTCGCCAAGGAAAACAGATGGCGCAACCGAGTGACATTCGACCCTGGCTGGTTTGGGGCAGACATGAACTTAGCTCGCGCTCCACCACGGATCGCTCACTCCATTTAGAAACGCATTCCCCGTCCAGTGCGTCGCTGTGTCGCCACACCAATCCACACAAAGCAATCACCGCCAGTCAAATCCGGAGGGATCTCCTAGACATGTCAAACCGAAACCAGTCTCATCGCACAATCAAGAAAATGCACTTCTCTGAGTGGAACTGGGACTCCCTGTCCTACCCAGGGAAGCCCCTCACAGGTACATCCCGTTGACCAGGTAGTCGGCGTCGTGGGCGTACTGCGACTGTCCGCCGCGCCGCAGCATCCTTCGCTTGATGACGCGCACCCGGCAGACGATCACCACCAGCATGAGGGACGTCAGGATCATGCCTGGAACACGGTCGAGTTCAAGACAACGTGAGGACGCTGCGGAGTGAGGCCATGGCGGGGCGGGCCCGAAAGGCAGAAGATCAAAGGCAGACGTTAATCGCAATAGCATCGCATGGCGGCACGAACGCCGTGCGGGCAGGCCGTCCCGCCGGCAGGCCTGCCTGCGGGACGGCCTACTCGCACGGCTCCGTAGTGGGCCAGAAGACGACGGCGGCCGTAACTCTACACGCGTATTGAGCTCCAGAGTCGCTAAACAGGACTCTCCTCGTTCGGAGAGCAATCCATTGGTGGGGTCACACGTTCGGTTCGAGTCCCATTTAGCGACTCTGGAGCTCAAAACGCGTCCGGGATTCTGGCCACCTCCACCGGCCTTCTGGCTCACTGAGCGCCGCCATTCTCTTCCCTCACCGAGAACGAGGGAGATGATGGCGCCCTTGGGGCTGACGGTAGGCCCGTCCACCACGTCCGACAGCATGGCCATCTCGGCGCGCACCGCCTGCTCGTCCGCGTCGCCCTCGCCGTCGCCGCCCTTCTTGGCGCCGCTCCGCAACGCGGGCTTCGACGCCGTGCCTGTCTTGTTAGACGCCGCGGGTTGACCTGTCAACAAAATTATGTTAAACATTTTAAATTTACTGTCTAAAATATCCTTGGTTGAGGCCTTTACCTACCCGCTGTCTGGTTGGTGACTGCAGCGGCCGGTGGCAGCGTCGTCACCTTCGCAAGTTCCAGCTGCTTTTTGACGGAGTTGGCCTTGTCGGCAGGCCGCGGCCGCGGCGTGGGGGCGGGCGAGGGCGCGGGGGCGGCGGAGGCGAAGGCGGAGGCGTTGTTCGCGGGGGCGGCCGGCGCGGGCGTGGGGGCGGCGGGACGCTGGAAGGCGGGCGGCGCGGCGCCTCCCCCTTGGCCGCCCCCTTGGCCGCCGCCCTGGCCCTGTTGCCGCGGGGGCTGCTTCTCGTAGGGCACCGAAGTCAAGTCCGCCTCCAGCCTCCGGCTGCCGTCCTCCCCCTGTAGTCCCTGGACGAAAATGATAAAGTGGCGATGGTGGGATTCGAACCCTCGCACAATGGGCTAGAAGACCGGTAGAGGTGGTCAAAACTCTAGACGCGTTTTGAGCTCCAGCGTCGCTAAAAGAGACTCGAACTGATCGTGTGACCCCACCAATGAATTGCTCTCCGAACGAGGAATCCACTGGTGGGGGTCACACGTTCGGTTCGAGTCCTGTTAAGCGACTCTGAAGCTCAAAACGCGTCCAGAGTTTTGGCCGCCTCCACGGGCCGGGCCACGGCCTCGGCGACGGCACTCACCGCGCGCGCCGGGTTGCCCATCTGCAGGCGGCTCTCGGCGCCTTGGCTGCCGCCGTCCTCGTAGAAGTAGTCGTTGCCGCCGTACTGGCCGCCGTACGACGGGGAGCCGCGCAGTGGACCCGCCGGACCCGCCTGCCCCGCCTGGCCGGCACCGGCGCGGAGCGGCGTGTAGTCGTCTGCAAGAGCGACAAGCATGAGACACCGCTTCACTCTCAGCCGCACGCATGGTGTCACGACATTTGCAGACGTTGAGTGGCCGCAGCCTCCAATCTGGCTGTGGCTTGGGCGCCCAAGGCCTCCCCCAACGCACCTGACTGACGCCCCGGTCCGCCCTGCTGGTTGTAGTATGGGTTGTTCTGCCCGGGGCCCAGCATCGAGTCTCCGTAGCCCGCTCCGCTGTGCGACAGTGTAGGGCACGCGTTAGAGAGACAAAAACGGGCTGCGCACTTTGTACTGTACCGCTGTAATGGGCCAGAAGACCGGCGGAGGCGCACAAAACTCCAGACGCGTCTGGAGCTCCAGAATCGCTGAATAGGACACAAATTGAACGTGTGACTTCATCAATGGATTGCTCATTCGGAAGCGATCCATTGGTGGGGTCACACGTCCGACTTGAGTCCTATTCAGCGATTCTGGAGCTCCAGACGCGTCTGGATTTTTGACCGACTCCACCGGTCTTCTGGCCCACTGCGGTACGCGTAGTGCACGACTTGGTACCTGTTCTGGAGCTCCTCGCCGCCGTACACCTGGTGTGGGTGGTTGTGCATGCGGTAGTGGTCGCTGTCCAGGACGCCTCCTTTGTGGGTAAAGATGTGGCTGTTGTGTTCTGCAAAATTCAGGGTTTGCCTAAGTTACTTGAAAAAAGTAAAATAATTCCTAACAAAAAAAAGCACAACTTTTTTTTTCTCTTTTTAATTTGGTATTTGAGTGTTGGAGCGTACCTCCTGCTCGGTAAGGGTTGGCGCCGCTGTCCCACTGGTTGACCTGGTTGACGCCCACCCTGGCCACGGTGCCGGTCCGCTGGAACAGGGGGATCTGCTGCTGTTGTTGCTGCAGCTGCTGTTGTTGTTGTTGCTGCAGCAGCAGCTGCTGTTGCTGCAGGAGGAGTTGTTGCTGTTGCTGCAGCGCAGCCGCCATGTCCTGCTGCTGCTGTTGTTGTTGCTGCTGCTGTTGTTGTTGCTGCTGCTGCTGGGGCTGCTGCTGGACGGGCAGCTGCTGCTCCTGTTCAGGCTGGGAGGGAGCACGGGGAGGGGACGGCGGTTGCGGCCTCAGTGGCGTCTGTGACTGCACTGCAGTTGAATCTGCGACAGTTGGAACCAATACTCGTTGAACGATCTATCCTAACCAAGAATTTTCAGGAAATGAGTGGGCGATTTGGCGTAGTGACCTGTCTGGTGGGCCGCCGCCATGACCCCCTGCATCCTGCCGCCCTGTTGCTGCGGTAGCTGCGGTAGCTGCGGTAGCTGCGTGAGCTGCCCCAGCTGGTCGGACAGTGACATCTGGGGCGCCTCCACGCTCTGCTGCGGCTGCTGCTTCTGCTGCGGCTGCGCTTGCAACTGCTGCGCCTGCTTCTGCAGCTGCTGCTGCTGCTGCTGGGCCCAGGTCCAGGCGTTGTAGGCGTTCAGGGCCTGCTCCGTCTGCTGCGGGGCCGCGGCGTGCTGCTGCTGCAGTGGTAGGAGCTGTTGCTGCACCTGCTGGCAGAGTCGGGCATAGCCCCGTCTCGTTTACCTGTCTGCCCCGATTCGTCTATTTTCAATTATAGCGGGCTCACAGTGGGCCGGAAGACCGGCGCAGGCGGACAAAATCTGGACGCGTTTTGAGCTCTAAAGTCGCTGAACAGGACTCGAAGCGAACGTGCGACCCCATGGATTAATTCCTCATTCGGAGAGCAATCCATTGATGGGGCCACACGTTCGGCTCGAGTACTTTTTAGCGACTCTGGAGCTCAAAACGCGCCTAGAGTTTTGACCGCATCCACCGGTCCCCTGGCCCACTGTGGGGCTGCTGGACCGACCTTGAGGTCCGCCATGGAGAGCACGGGGTACTGCTGCCGCTGCTGGTCCCGCAGGTCCATCAACTCCTGGGCGTGGATGTGGGAGTCGCCAGCCGCCTCCTCCACCTAACAAAAAAGAATCATCATTGAACACATTGGGGACGGATTTGAACCTATAATAGTCAGATCCCGAAACAAGCGCGCTAGCCGCTCGGCTACGCGGCTACCTTAGCGTTGGCGCCGATCCTGCCGTTGGCGCCGACAGCGATACCGGTCATGACCCGGCTGGCGTCGGGCCTGCCGAAGGTCGAAGCATCCCCGCCGAGCAGGCCAGGTGAGGCCGGCGCTGTCGTGGAAAAGTCACAATTTGAATTTTAGAATATTGAAATTCGAATTTGTAAACCAATACAGTTTTAGAAATTTAATATCACTACCATTCAGGCTCGGACTGGCCCCCAAAAGGCCCCAGCGGATAAGACCGCTAAAGGCCCCCGATCATCATTATGTTTTTACCCTTCATGACCAACTTTGTGAGGCTACCGCTCCCAAACTAGTTGCGGTCAATAGCCTTCCCGATACAGGGCATGAAAGCGTAGGGTCTTAAGAATACTAGGGCGTCGAGGGAAGCCTTTTACGGCAACTACATTGGACATAGTGGCCGCCCAAAGTCAGCAAAATCGGCAAATTTCCGAGATTCGACCACTTTTTGACCAACTTGGTCGGAAAATCGTTGCGGTCAAAGCCAAAATCGTTGTGGTCAACGTCTTCCCGATACAGGGCATGAAAGAGTAGGGTCTTAAGAATACTAGGACGTCGAGGGAGGCCTTTTACGGCGACTAGATTGGACACAGTGGCCACCCAAACTCAGCAAAATCGGCAAATTTCCGAGATTCGACCACTTTTTGACCAACTTGGTCGGAAAATCGTTGCGGTCAAAGCCAAAATCGTTGTGGTCAACGTCTTCCCGATACAGGGCATGAAAGAGTAGGGTCTTAAAAATACTAGGACGTCGAGGGAGGCCTTTTACGGCGACTAGATTGGACACAGTGGCCACCCAAAGTCAGCAAAATCGGCAAATTTCCGAGATTCGACCACTTTTTGACCAACTTGGTCGGAAAATCGTTGCGGTCAAAGCCAAAATCGTTGTGGTCAACGTCTTCCCGATACAGGGCATGAAAGAGTAGGGTCTTAAGAATACTAGGACGTCGAGGGAGGCCTTTTACGGCGACTAGATCGGACGCAGTGGCCGCCCAAAATCAGCGAAAACGGCTACTTTCGGAGGTTCAGTCACCCTTTTTTTGACCAACTTTGAGACGTTACTGGTCCCAAACCCGAAGGCCCCGGCAGATTTTTCTGCCTGTCTGCCCTGGCCAGCCCGAGCCTGCTACCATTTTATAAATGTAAATCAAGTTCAACAGAAAACTGGAAAACAGTCAAATGATGCACACCCACAGGAAAGAAAACAAAGAAGGGGCGGTATTCGAACCCGCGCCAGACTCACCCTGCGTGACGGGGCAGTTGAGCTCGTCGGAGCCGTCGCTACACTGGGGGATGCCGTCGCACTGGTTGTACACGGCGATGCACTCCATGGAGGCGGTGCGGCAGCGGAACTGGATGGTCGACGGGCAGGGCGCGGGCACGCCGACGACGCCGGGGCCGCCGGCCACGCCCAGCGCCGGGGCCGCGCCGCCCTGGACGCCGCCCTGGACGCCGCCCTGGACGCCGCCCTGGCCCGCCAGGCCTGCAACACAACGGAGCGCGTTCCCTCGAGGCTTCAGCTTTTCTGGAGAATAGAGGCGGACGGGACGGATCCGCGTGCCCATTTCCATTTAAGAGACTCCTCAGTGGGCCAGAATGCCGGTGGAGGCGGCCAAAACTCTGGACGCGTTTTGAGCTCTAGAGTCGCTAAGCAGCGTGTGGCCCCACCAATGGATTCCTCGTTCGGAGAGCAATCCACTGGTGGGGTCACACGTTCGGTTCGAGTGCCATTTAGCGACTCTGGAGCTCAAAACGCGTCTGGGATTTTGACCGCCTCCACCGGTTCTGGCCCACTGTGCAGCGCGCTTGCTGCCTTGTCTTGTTTTCGTCGGGCACGGCGCGGCGGTGCGGCGGTACGGCACGCCGCGAGACCGCGCGGCCACGTGACCCCATTTGCCTGTTCCCGCGGGCTTGCTGAGCCTTGCTCCCCGCGGCCGCGCGGCCCGCTCCAGCATGAGAGGCTCCAGCATGCCGGCCGAGAGCCGTTTTCGTCGCTCTGTCCCTCTCGCACTCGCGGGCGTCGCGTATGGGCGCGAGAGAGGCAGAGCGGCGAAGACGACTCTCGGTATCATCCTTCAGGACACGCCCCGGCCGAGCCTCCACAGCCGAAGCTCCAAGTAGAACCATTCTCAACTACCAAAAAAAAAAAGTTGTTGGCAGTGGTGAGTCCTTCCAGCTCTCCAGTAAGGCTCCAGGCTCTCCGACTCTCCTCGGCGATCTGCAAGTCTGCCTGGCAGGACTCTCCGGCATGATGCCGAACCTCCGGAACCATGACTGCGGCATTCTCCAGCATCGCTCCAGCAGTCTGATTCCGAGTCGTATTCGTCGCTCTGCCTCTCTCGCACCTACACGGGACGCCCATGAGAGCGAGAGAGACAGAGCGACGGAAAGGACTCTCGGAATCCGTCTGCTGGCTGCCTCCAGGCTGCCTCCAGGCTGCAGTGCGCTTTCCAGCACAGCCCGCTCCAGGTCCTCCAGGCCCTCCAGGCCGCAGATTTGAACGTCAGGCCCCATCTGCGCCCTCATCTCGCGCACGACCTCAGCCGCCAGCGGCCGCCAGGTTGGCTGTCCGTCTCCCTCGCACGCTCGGGGCGGCACGGGGCGGCACGGGGCGGCACGGGCGGCACGGGGCGGCCCGCAGGGGCGCGAGAGAGACAGAGCGACTCAGCCAGCAGCGCATTCCGAATCCAGACATGTCTCTCGCGGAAACTGGAACAGCAACAAGAGTCTCTCCCGCGCTCCACGTCCGCCGCACGTCCGCGGCCACGGCGTCCACGACGGTGACCTTCACGGCGGCGGCTGGGATAATACGCGGGGCGGCCCTTTCCAAAGGGTGGCTTCAATTAAGCCAGATTCTGCCGTCGTGCCGGGCTCGCCGCTCGGACCGGCGCGGCACGGCACGGCGCGGCACGGCGCGGCACGGCGCCCCCGCAGTCGCGTGCAGCGGCGTGGGACCGCGAGGCCGAGGCGGGCCGCCGCGAGGCCTTGGTCAACCTGCCAGTGGCTCCGTCAAGCGATTCGGGGCTCCGGGAGAGAGAGAGAGAAGGCTAGAGGTGAACGGGCACCGCATCATTACAGTGTCAGTGGTGCCAACTGTTTAGCGGCAATTAAAACAGATAGCAGCCGTACGCCAACTGGGGCAGTCGGGCTGGGGTGGTCCAGCCTGACTGATGGTGAGCAGTCGGACAGACAGACAGAGAGACAGGCAGACCGTGTGTGTGTTTGTTTTCGAGAGAGCCGGGTGCAATCGTGATCCGAAAGTAAAACCTTTGTCGAGCCGCACAAGGGGATTATCCTGGTGGAGCTGGCGCGTGTCGCCGTCCGTCGAATCGCGTGCCCGGAGCCCCGGAGTTTCCGGAGGAAGTCTCGTCGCCTCCCGGCGCGGGCGGCGGAGCCCTCCATGCCTCCATGCCGGCAGCTGTCGCATCCGGAGACTGCAGGACGCCTGCAGGACGCCTGCAGGACGCTTCCAGGACGCGACCTCCTCCCCCCCCTCCCCCGCCACGCTCTGGTCACCCCACCCTGTGTTTGCCCTTCCGCCATCGGCCTGTCTTTCTTTCCCGCATTTCCTTCAAATTGGAGGAACAAAATTTTTCATAAAAAAAATCGCGAGTCATAACCCTCTTTTTTTCCGGCCCCGGTTACAGCAGTTTCCCGCCTTGCCGGTGGCTGTCGCCGCGATTCTGGTGTTGTTTTTGTCCGTCTTCCCGAATCCGGGCCGGCCGGGCCGCCGCAGTGAGTTCACAGGTCACGGCGTCGCGGCTGCCGCGACTGACAATAAGGCCGTTTCGTGGAAGTAGCGGCTTCTTTGCGGAGGTACACTCCGTTAGAAAAACAAAAAAACAAAAAACCGGCTTTGTTTCAGTTTTCCCATAGTGGGCGCGCGGGAATATGCGATGTCGTATCTTTTAATCGCTTCCGCCTAAATTAGGAAAATTCGGACCAGAAGCATTTTTCTGCCGAAAGCATTTTTATTTACCAAGTGCATTTTGTTTTTATTCTGTTTTTCCAACAGAGGACACCACAGCAACAGTGGGCCTTAAGACCTTCCCGAGGTACGGCATGAAAGAGTAGGGTCTTAGGAATACAAGGGCGTTAAGCGAGGCCTTCGACGGCCACTAGATTGGACGCGCTGGCTGCCCAGCGCCCAAAGTCGGCAAAAATTTGTGGGCGCGTTGCTACAGGACAACCGAGCTCCTAATTGAGTCACGTCGTCGTCCATCGTGGTGCTGCACTCCTACAAGCGCTACAAGCGTGCCGCCGTCCTCCTGTTACAGTGTCACAGTAGGACGCGTACACAAAGTACGTGACGCGTCATCTCTGCAGGGTCATCGCTCCAGCGCTCCAGGCCAGGACAGTGCCGGCACACACTGGAGGAGACACTGCACAGTGGGCCAGAAGACCGGTGGAGGCGGCCAAAACTCTAGACGCATTTTGAGCTCCAGAGTCGCTATAAGTCGCAAACCGTACGTGTGACCCCACCAATGGATTCCTCGTTCGGAGAGCGATCCATTGGTGGGGTCACACGTTAGGTTCGAGTCCCATTTAGCAACTCTGAAGCTCAAAACGCGTCCGGTATTTTTGACCGGAGCCTGCTGATGACACGAGCGTCCAAGTTTCCAAGTGCCACTCGACAGGCGCGAGCGTGCCCTGCTGCGATCTTTGCACACCCCTACATTGGGACAAGAAAGTTTTCCGACGGTCTGTCACTGCTGTCCGCACTCCACTTTTACCGTGCGAGAGAGATGACGAGGCTCCGCGTCCCTGAATGGGAATGGGCACCTGCCGGGGCCCGGCCGCTCGCCGTCTGTCTCCGTCCCCGTATCACCGTGACAACGCGTTGCCTGTCGCCGCGACTAACGGACTTCTTGCGTGGCTTATTCCCGAAAAAACAACATAAACAACAACACGACGAGAATGGTGTGTGAGTGCGCGCGGCTCCAGTGGGCCAGGCGGCGAGGCAAGGCGGTGCGCGGCCTAGGCCCGCAGCCCACCCCCGCGGCCGCGGAGTCCGCGCGGAGTCCCCGCTACGTGGGCAGGTACTGCAGGCGGGTTCCGAACGGCGTCGCCCCGTCTCCCTCGCACCAGCCTGGCTGCACGCGGGCCGCCGCCGCCGCGCGCGAGTGCGAGGGAGACGGGGGACGGCGGCGCGCCCGCACAGCCCGCACAGCCCGCGCAGCCCGCCGCGTCCGCGGCCAGGACCGGCGGCCGGGCCAGGACTGCCAGGACCAGTTCGTCCTCGGCACTTGCGCCCGTAGGTCGTCGACTCCGTGTTCGCTCAGCGCCGCTCGCTCGGGACCACTCGGGACTCGAGCTTTCGGTCCGCGCGTCGTCAGTGTGTGTCAGTGTGAGTGAGGGAGTGCGTGTGTGTGTCTGTGACGGCGTCGCCATGACGTCCAAGCTGCGGCGTGCCCCGCTGTTCACGTACAACGACATGGGGACCCGCTGCCTGGCCGCGTCCTTCGCCGGCGGCGCGCCGCCCCCGCGCACCCCGGTGGACACCACCCCGGTGGACACCACCCCGGCGCGCCGGCGCCCGGACCGCACCCCGGCCAGCACCCCGGACACCACCAGGCTGGATACGGACAGCACGGATACAGGGAGGCCCCGCCGCCCCCGCTGCCTTACAAGGTACTCGTCGACAGTGGGCCGGAAACCGGTGGAGGCGGCCAAAACTCTAGACGCGTTTTGAGCTCCAGAGTCGCTACAGGACTCGAACCGAACGTGTGACCCCACCAATGGATTGCTCTCCCAACGAGGATGGTCTATTTTCAAAAAGTTACACGTCAAATCGACTGAAAATATTAGTTCAATTTGGGCTTAATTTTCATTGGAAGCTCTCCTACTAAAAGAAAAAAACAGAACCAAGAAAATCAATCAAATTATGGTAAATTTGACTCAACAACTTTTTACAGTTTAGATACGTTGGTCTCGGTAGAGACTGTAAACAAAACTCGAATCCGACTCATGGCGGTAATGGGCGTTATGAAGAATGGCGTTTTCGAAAGGCGTTCTTGCGCCGCCGGGCATGCCCTGCAGGCTTCGGGCTGGTCAGGCTGCATCACGCTGGGGTGCGAGAGAGACAGAGCGAGGCAGCGCGGCGTGACAATTGCAACAGCGCGTCGAAGCCTAATGGTCTAATGGGGGTCCAGCACGGTCCAGGCTCCGGCCAGGCACAGCCAGGCAGAGCCGCAAGGCTGCAGCGCGGCGTGGCCCCAGGCCCTACGCCCCAGGCATCAGCCTGGAGAAAAGAAAGCTTTCGCAGTAGTGAGCGCCGCACAGTGGGCCAGAGGACCGGTGGAGGCGGCCAAAACTCTTGACGCGTTTTTGAGCTCCAGGGTCGCTGAACAGGACTCGAACCGAACGTGTGACCCCACCAATGGATTCCTCGTTCGGAGAGCAACCCATTGGTGGGGGGTCACACGTTCATTTCGAGCCCCGGTTAGCGACACTGGAGCTCAAAACGCGTCGAAAGTTTTGGCCGCCTCCACCGGTCTTCTGGCCCACTGTGCGCCATCCGGGCCCGGCGCTGCCCGGCACTGCCCGCCATGGCCCACACCAACTACTACTATATCCGACGCCTCACTCTCCTCCCCGCCTCTCGAATTGGAGCCCCGCTTCATTCGGCCAAGCCAACGACCCGGTCCCGGCGGCACCTGCTAACGATTCCGAGAGTCGTTTTCGTCGCTCTGTCTCTCTCGCACCCACACGGGACGCCCCAGGGATTGAGAGAGAGAGAGAGAGAGAGAGACAGAGCCACGAAAACGACTCGGATTCAGTCTGCTGGTGAGGATGCCGCTGGAGTGGCTGGAGGGACGTCAGTGACACCACGCGGCTGGACCCGACTGGAGTCGGCCGGTTCAATCAACTTTCCGCGGTAGGCCGCGGTTTTTTTTATAAAGAATCTTTTTAATAGCCGCCACTTCAGGGTGGGCGGTGCCCAAGGTCATCTGAAAGGTCATCGTAGAGCAAATTGTCCGAGTGCTTATCGTTGCCATCGCGGCGTGGGCGACAGTTTGCGGTGGCGGCGACGACGACGTTTCGAAAGGACACCGGTACACTCGGCGGGAAGCGAAGCACAGTGGGTTTGCCAGAAGACCGTTGGGGCGGTCAAAATCCCGGACGCGTTTTGAGATCCGTAGTCGCGAATGGGTGACCAACTGTACAAATGGATCGCTCTCGAACGAGGAATCATTGGTGGGGTCAAGTTGGTTCGAGAATTTTCCGACTTTTGAAGCTCAAAAGCACATGTGCGAGCAAACGGCCTGACTTGGGGATTGAAGCTCTGGCGCGCGGGCCCGCACGCTGAATGCAGGCGCGGGAATGTGGTCAAATTTTGTACAACGAATGTGGGAAGCTGTTCCCCCCTCGTCCGTAGTCGCTGAATGGGACTCGAACCGAACGTGTGACCCCATCAATGGATTACTCTCTAAACGAGGAACCCATTGGTGGGGTCACACGTTGGGTTCGAGTAGTATTTACCGACTCTGAAGCTCAAAACGCGAACCACTGTGCGAAGCCAGAAACGAAACGGCCGTGACTTTGGGGATTCGAACCCGCCTCCTGCGGCGCCGCGAGCCGGCACGCTGCCAATCAAGCCACGGGCGCGGCGAGTGTGATGAGCGCGGCGGGAAAGGAGGAAGCCATTGCGGCAACGAGGAAGAGCGCGGGCATGCGGCAGGGGCCGCGGAGGCCACGCCGGCGCATCTCCAGAAACAACGAAAAACCGCAAAAAAAGTCTCAGGCTCCTCCTCTCCTATTTGAGCGCCACAATGGTGCCACGGCACTGCCACGGGGCCGGCGCGCGCCGCGCACGCACTCGCTCTGTCTCTCTCGCACTACGGGGAGGGCCGCAGGCTGCCGCGGGTGTGCGAGAGAGACAGAGCGACGACTCTTCGGAACGCTGCGGTACCTTGGGCGGGAAAAGTCGCACGTGCATTCGCGGTGGCGCGAGGCGCGCGAGGCCCAACGGTGCGGCCCGCTGGAAGCAACAACAAATTCAAACTCAAATTCCTCCTCTCGCCGTCACGCAGTCACGGCAAAGCAGAGACTGCAGTCCTTGAAGGACACCAGAATGGCTACCCCGTTGACAGATTGCTGGTCCAGCCACCTCATTCGCGGGCGGGGCGGGGCGGGGCGGGCGACCCGCGCGCTACTGGGCCGAGTAACAGGACGGGAGAAACAATGAGTACATTTCGCTACCGCTTCCCGCACATGGAGTGTGCGGGTGCCGGCGGCGAGTGTGTGTGTAAAGAGGAAAAAAAGGCTTCTGGAAATATTTTTTTTAAACAAAAAAAGTGTTTCTTTGCCCCTTGGGAATTCAATTGCGTTATTATCCTTTCGTGAAGATTGGCAACTCTCGGTTGGTTCCTGCGTGCGTGCTCGCCCATACCTGCCGGACAGACGGACGGACGGGCAGACGGAGATATGGACCGTTACGCCAGTGAAGCGCAGAGAGGGCCGCAAGTGGTCCCGGGTTCATGTTTGTCACGTTTCTCTCTCTCTCTCTCTCTCTCTCTCTCTCTCTCTCTCTCTCTCTCTCTCTCTCTCTCTCTCTCTCTCCGGTCAGGGAAACGGAGGGTTATGGTCGTCCCTCAGTGACCGCGACCGCATGCACATTTGAAGCGGGTGTCCATTTTGAGGCGGAAGATTTCAGCGCGGCGTTTGCATGCCGTCCACACCGGCCCACAGAAGACCGGTGGAGGCGGCCAAAACTCTAGACGCGTTTTGAGCTCCAGAGCCGCTAAATGGGACTCGAACCGAACGTGTGACGGGGTCACACGCTCGGTTCGATCCCACTGAGCAACTCTAGAACTGAAAAGGCACCTAGAGTTTTGTCCGCCTCCACCGGCCTTCTACCTCAGCGTGCTGAAATCTGCCTTCAAACAGCCGCATTCACACCGCCCCAGCACCGCGGCGCCTTGCCGCGGACGTGTCAAAAAGAACGGGCTGCGCGCACCGCCGTGCACCGCGTGGGACCGCCACCACAACAAACAAAAAACCGCGTCGGCGTTTGGCCATTTTGTTATTTCGTTGCGCGCACCGAGGCACCAAGGCCGTGGGCGCAGCTCACCGCCTTGCCCACCGCCTTGGAAGGGCCCGACTTGGCCCGACTGCAGCGATGCACGCCAACAACATGAATGGAACAACAACAACAACAGGACCAGGTCATCCCCACCTCGCCAAGCTACCTGCAGTTAGGCCCCGGGCCGCCCCGTCCGCCCCGGGCGGACCGTCACGAACTGACCACTGAATAACGGGTGCCGGAGCGAGAGAGAGGGGCGGAGGGGGCGTGGAGCGGCCGGAGGAACCGGAGGGAGGGAGATGGGGAGCGGGCGGAGCGGCCGAGGCGCAATCAGGAAATTCGGTATTTTCGGAGTTTGTTTCTCATTTATTGGTCAGCCGTTTCCGGCAGGCTGAGAAAGTCGATCCCTTGAGGGGCTTCACGATGAACCACCATGCTGGCAGATTATTATTGGCAAGGCTCCTCGCGAACTCGAGGATTACGCTTCATGGGCGGGGACAGCATAATTACAGCATCATCATAAACCGACTGTACTCTGGAAAAAATAATGAAATCGGCTGAGAATTAGTATATTTCTCTAGGTGTTTCTGCCCTTGTGGTTAAGCCAATAATTGTAATTGGTTTAACTTGATTAATTTTTTGGGGGAGGGGGGGGGGGGCAGAAGGCGGATTTTGAAGCCTTTGACAAATGACTTCAGTCGATTTGACCTTTTTCTTGGACTACCAGTGCATGGGGCGTGGAGGGCTTTTACAATGATAACTGGAGTCGTTTTAAATTCATTATTTTATGACTTTACTTTTAATTTTTTTTTTGCGTGGGCGTGGATGGGTTCGACACGAGGTTCGACACGTGGAGGCGTCACGGTCCACGCTCCTCGTCTCCGCCCATCGGCCAGGCGCGTGCCAGCAGTGGTAAAAACAGACACAATGCTAAACCAATAATGGGAGGAAAGTCGGGCAGGGCACTGCCAGGGCACTGCCTGAACCGGAAGCGAAGGGAGTAAGGATCCATTGTGTCCACTGAACCCTGCAGGGCAAGACGCCTGTCCCATTCATTCAATCGCGCATTCATTCGTGCAATTGGACGCGCATTCATTCATTCATTCATTCATTCATTCATTCATTCATTCATTCATTCATTCATTCATTCATTCATTCATTCATTCATTCATTCATTCGTTCATTCGTTCGATCATTCATTCGTTTGGCCATTCATCCATTCGTTTATTAGCTGCATAATCAAATCAATAGCACATCATTGAGAATGCATTTCCGTTCGCCATATACAGAGAGCAGCAGGCCAACCCGAACTTCGTTGTCAATGCAAAGTGTAACGTCTCTTCTGCCCCCCCCTCTCTCTCTCTCTTTTCTTTATATTCCTTCCTCGTTTCTTCTTTTCCTCATACTTCTTCCCACACTTATTACACACCCAGACCTCGGGACACGCAGTGCAGTTTCACTTTCCCAAACCGATGAGCCACACAGACGCACACACGTACACAATCACACACACTCACACACACGCGCGCGCGCGCACGTACACACTTACTCACCAGGTTCAGCCCTCTGTTGCGCATGCCGCGCCCGCCAGGCCAGATGGCGGGAACTTTTTTTTATGATTTGAATTACACGCGTTTGTGTGTACTTGTGCACGCGCGCGCGCGCGCGCGCGTGTGTGTGTGTGTGTGTGTGTGTCTTATTGCCGTCATTTTCGGTGCGGCCTGACGCAGGGTGCTGCCGTTGCATGAACGCGCCATTCTCATCGGCAGGGAAACGGGAACGCAAAATGAACAGAGTAGCTGCTGCCAGTCTTGTTCAAAGCCCAAGGTTCAAGGTTCGAGACCGAGTCACGGCGGGCCAGGCGGGCGTGCCGACCCGTGGTCCACGGCCAGCCCTGTCGGCCCTGCGGGGCGTGGCCGGGCGTGGCGCTACCAAAGGATTATCGGCAGTATTACACAAGGCAACGAGGCGGCACCAAATAGCAGATCCTATCACCGTGGGGTGTTTAGGGATCCCCGATCACGGAGATTGAAACCAATTTTGCTTTAAGTTCATAGCGCACCCGACCACCTCGCCGAAAATGATGGTGAGAAGACGATAAGACGCGCCGTTGGGAAACGAAAAGTGAGCCGATCTGGATCAGGGCCAGTGCACTGCAGTGCCCGGGCAAGGTGAGCTCGAAGAAAGGTCGGTCGCCTTCGCAGTTTATTTACCCAGAAGAGGCGCTCGGAGGTAAACTCCTCCCTGCCGCACAGAAAGCCAGAAGGCCGGTGGAGGCGGCCAACACGCGTTTTGAGTTCTAGAGTCGCTACAGGACTGGAACCCAACCTGTGACCCCACCAACGGATTCCTCGTTTGTAGAGCAATCCATTGGTGGGGTCACACGTTCGGTTCAAGTCCCATTTAGCGACTCCTGGAGCTCAAAACGCGTCTTGAGTTTTGGCCACCTCCACCGGCCGTCTAGTCCACTGTGCGACCGCAGCAAGCAGCTGGCAAAAGGCGGGTAACAGAATCCTTTGTAAGGAAAAAAAAGGTCCTTAAGGATTTGTGCACGTGGCAATGAGAGGCGATATCAGCGACGACTGGTCGATCCGGTTCAGCGAGTACCTTCGGGTGGCTGAGCCTCCTCGTGTGCCTCCCAGGTGCCCTCCTCTCCCCCATCATGATCCCCTGCATCCCCGGCAGCGGTACATGAGATGCACTCACACACACACACACACACACACACACACACACACACACACACGCACACGCGCGCACACACAATGTTGTTGGGTTGTTGGCAGCCGAGCAGGTATTAATTAACTGTATTCCCTGTCGCAAAACAAGAGCTAGGGCCCCGCGGTCCCCGTCGGGGAAGCCTCGCAATGCAAATCGACCCCGCGGCCGTGCCAAGCCAATGCTGATGGCGGCTCTAAAGCCTGAAAGACGGAGCAATTGCAAAGTACCGCGGCAAAAAGAGAAGAGAGAAAAAGAGGTTTTACGTCATTAATGGTGTGGGGGCACACCACCACCACACTGCCGTGTCATGTGTCACAGTGGTGGATGCCCAGTCACGCTCCTCTTTGTGGTGTGCATTCGACGGCACGGCTCGCCCGTGACATTTGTGGGGCACGGCCTGGCCGCCCGGCCTGCCCGAAGAGCGAGCAACGAGTTCACAGAAATCATTTCGATTCGGAGGAAAATGGCCACACCGCCGCTCCAAACCACAGCCCTAGCAACACCAGTGCCCCCCAGTGCCCGCCAGTGCCACAACGGACGCAAAACACGACACACTTTGGCAGACGTCATCGGCATTCTTCCCGTTTTCGAGAGTTCTTCTCACGGTTCCCATTCGGTTCCCAGGCCGGAAGCGATCATGGCCATCGAGACGCGCGAAGAATTCAAAATGCAGGACGATAGTGCCCCCCCCCTCATTCCCCCGCGGCGGGGTCTCGGCTCCCTAGTTTCTCCAGAATGCACTCCAGCAGGACTCCGGCAGGACTCCAGCGGGAGTCCAGCGGGACCTCCTCCAGTCCCCCCTCTTCCTCATCACTCGCGGGCCAGGTGCGCAGCCCCCACTACGAGGTCACTGACTCGCCCTCCTCCTCCTCCTTCTCTTTAATCCGTGCGTCCATCTTGTTGTCGTCTCTCTTTATCTCTCTCTCTTCATTCCGCCGTTTTTGTTGCGTTCGCCCCCTGGCCGCCCCTGGCCAACTCTGGCGGCCTGCAGGCCCGTCGGCCGGCGCGGCCCGGCGAGGCGATTCAGGTGAGGAGAAATCAGAGCGCGTTCCGCATAGTCGCCGCCCGGCCGGGTCGCCCCGAGCGGCCCGCGCGGCCGGAGCCCCTTCCAGTGCAATTCATCCAAAAAGCAGCGACCCGCCCGCAGTTTCGCGCGGCCGGGTGTCATGAGGGACCCCAGCGGAGAGAAATCCCGCAGGGATCCCGGAAGAATCCTGGAGGAATCCTGGAAGGACGAAACCCTGGAGGAATCCTGGAGGAACCCTGTATGAATCCTAGATGAATCCTGGGGGAGTCTAGACGCAAAGCCACATCGCGCACGTGTAGCCCGCCCGTCGGTGCAGGTTGCCGGGTGTCATGAGGAATCCCAGCGGAGAGAAATCCCGCAGGAATCCTGGAGGAATCCTGGGGGAAATCCTGGACCACGGCCGCATCGTGCACGTGGGTGGCCGCATTGCCCGCTGCTGGAGAAAGGATACAACACTTTTTCCAGGTCCAGCTCCAGGCCGGGCCGGCGGGGACGAGGCGGGGCGTTGCAGGGGTCAACGCGAGAGGCCTTCGCTAAGGCACCGCGGGGCAGGCAGGCAGGCAGGCGGGCAGGCCTTCATGTGGTCCATCCGACTGCATCCGGCGGTGGGGCAACACCTTGCACGCCATCCTGCAGCCCGCTCGACCTTTCCCAAGACAGACGGCGTGTGTGTGTGTGTGTGTGTGTGTGTGTGCACGTACTGTTTTCCACACCTCCCTCTCTTGATTCGCGCGTTGTTTTGTTTTTGTTGGTCGTTTCCGCTCGGAGCGCCAGCAAAAATGCATCCCGGCCGTAATAAGCAATCTTTTTTGCTGTTGTTGTTGATGCTGCCGCTGCTGATGCAGTAGATTCGCGACCGCCGAAAAACGCTCCTTGGCAACAACCCAGAGTGTGCATTTCATCACCCACACACCCGCACACGAACGCACAGAGACCCGTCATTTCGGCGCGCAGCCCAGTCATTAGTTTCTATGGCATTCGTCGCAGTGGGGCGTTAGCAGCGTTAGCATGCTGATGAATCGATGATTTGCGTGGAGATGATGATGATTACGGTGATGAGGGCGGTGAAGCAGAAGAGGCGATGCAGGCAGAAATTTCTCATAGCGCTGCGCTCTGCGCGCTCTGCGGCGGCAAGGCGGTCGTGCTCCGGCGCCTCCAGGGTCGGACTACTTAGGCAAGATAAAGGCCGCATTTTCGTGTTTCACTCGCTTTTGCCGAGGACCTTCGTCGAGGTCTCCAGGTTTCTCTCAGGTCCTCCCTCGGCCACTCGCTGAGGCCGTGGACCAGGCCGTGGACGAGCCTGAGCGCCGAGGTCAGTAGTAAGAGAGGTCCATCCGAACGGACCGCCATGGGTCACCCTGCTTGCTACTGAGGTTTAGGACGAGGCGTTCGCTAGCCTATAGGCCCTGGACGAGGCTTTTGGCCGAGGTCAGTAGTAACGGAGGCCCATCCGGACGGACCGCCATGGGCGAGGCCATGGGCCTCCCTCAGCACCGAGGCCTCTGACGAGGCTATTTCCGACAAAGTGCAAAGTGATGCCGGTGATTGATGACGACAACGGCATCACGACGATCGAGGCGACGACGCGTCAGTCGGTTCGGCGTGCCGTTGCGTTCGGGAGTGAAATCGCAACGTCCAGATAATTAAACCGAAAAATACCGCCACTTTCGCTTCGGCCGCTGGACCGACTCCCAACTTGGAAACGGCGGCCTTGACGAGGAAATGGCGCTGGACACCACGCCGCGCCACCACGGCGCCGCCCCCGCGGTCGGGCGAGTCGGGCCCGTCGGCCGAGAGCCGGACCGCGAAAAGACGGCGCGGCGAGGCGTGGCGGCCAAGGCGCGGCCACGGCGCCCTAACTGAACGGGCCCCGGCCGGGAGTTGCCCGGTTCTGCAGACGACCCATACGGGGCGAGCGGCCCGCTGCGGCACGCTGCGGCACGCTGCGGCACGCTGCGGCACGCCGGAGAGGACGGGGCGCCCGCCGACTTGCCGACTGCGGGGGTCCACGGGGCCGCGGCCGCGCGCTTATGGGAAGTTACACCATCGTGCCGCAAGAGCGGCGCCCAAAAGGAGCGAAAACGGAGAGAAACAAATAAAAGTGGGGTTAGGGATGGACAGCGGGGGACGTAAAGACTAAGACGGGTCTCGTTTCTATTCGGTGTGTCGGTTTTGGAGGTTCCTACGTTGTCAGACAGTGAAGCGTGCAGTTGGACTTTGCATTTGGACTTGGGTTCAACTCCTATTGGTAGTGGCAAAATTAAGGTTAATCTTGACTTGTCTGATTTTTAGAAAAACGAGAGGTGGGGACGAACCTCGGGACAAACTTTTTGACACGTTTTGTGCAGCGACGCAGGATGGCCGAAGGTGTGTTTTCACTTGCTGTTTATGTAGGACAGCGGACTGGGCCGCGGAGAGGAAGCAAGTCGTTCGGCGGCGCATTTCTATCGGCCGGGAAGAAAAGGACCAATCGGGAGCGAGCGAGCGAGAGAGAAAGGACGTCCTGTTCCTTCACGCCCTGGATGAGTAAATCACCTTCTGTTTTCGAGCGCCACGCCGGCCACGCCCCTTGAGGAGAACAAGAGGGGGGAGCAGGAGGGCGGCGGCATGAGTAACGAGTCCCCATCTCTGTCACGTCCATTTCACGAGCAGTGTCCGTCCGTCGACACCGTCGGCACGCCACCGGCTCCGTACTTTTGGGCGGCCGCAAAGTCGGCGCAACAAAGACAACACACGAAAGCGGAGGTGCCACTTCTCGCGTCACCGTGTCGCCTCTGACTTCACTTTCCACTCGCGTATCATACGTGCCAATCATCAACAACAACAAGAGCCGCGTGGGCAGTCAAATGGAGCAGCGCGCTGTCCCGTTTGACTGTCCTCGTTGTCGCTGTCTGTTTTGGGGTGCCAGGCCGGGGTATCTAGCCCGCAAATTTGTTGTTGTTCTTGTCGGTTACTGTAGTGGTTGACTATGTGTTTTTCACCGGTACAAAGTAAAACCGCGCAAACAAAAACAAAAAACAGCTACAAGAAAATGCGCGCCAAGTGAGTCTGTCAATCACCTTCCGGCCTACGGGCGCCACTTTCGCTGCAGCGCAAAGCACGACGCTTTTGTTTTTGTTTTTATTGTTTTCATTGCGCAATGGTTAAAGCACACGACTCAACCCAGGTGACGAGTGCGATACCATCGCGTCGCGCGCGATTTCTCATAATTAAGAAGGAAAGCTGTGCAGCCACTTTTTTTTACGGCGAGCAATCATGCAGGAACGGGGCGCAGCGAGATTGAAGAAACGATGAGAGAAGGTGAACTGTGGCACGTGTGTCGTGTGTTTACGTTTTTGCATGTTGGCTGCTGCGGCCGTGCTGCGGTGCACCGGGGTAGTAGGCATCCCAACTAACGCCGCGCTCGCGGTCACCACACCGCAAAAAGAAAAGAAAAAACACAACAAAGATACACAGGTAGCAACACAACTGTTCATAAATATTTAATACAGAGACTTAAATCTACAACCTTAGAACACAAATAAATAGACGACGTACAGGGATAGAGCTACCAGGCTGTCTGCATTAATCACGGATGCCAACCTGAAGCTATCTCGAATGGCGTAATTACATAATTACAGGACTACGGGACGGGCCCTCTAGACAGGATGCTCATAGAACGGTACCCTCGTGGGTTAGCCGGCCCGGCCGGCTCTTCCGACAAGAACCGGATCCGCGACTGCACACGCCAGCGCGTCCGTCGCACAGCTGGAGGCTGTCTGCTGTCTCCCTCGCACCCCACCGGGTCGGCAGGGCCGGCGGGACGCCCCGTGAGTGCGAGGGAGACAGAGCGGCGTCGCCCGTGGCCGTGGACCAGCGGCGTCGGGAATACCCCACGCGCCGCGTCAGGCCGGCGATACCCCGCGCAGGGCCGCGCAGCCTTGGCGGAGTTCAAGAACGCCGCGTTGGCAATGCGGCTTGCGCGGCACACTGGATTTGCCAGGAGGCCGGTGGAGGCGGTCAAAACCCTGGGCGCGTTTCGAGCTCCAGAGTCGCTAAATGGGACTCGAACCGAACGTGTGACCCCATGGGTTGCTCTCCGAACGAGGAATCTATTGGTGGGGTCATACGTTCGCTTCGAGTCCTGTTTAGCGATTCTTGAGCTCAAAACGCGTCGAGAATTTTGGGCGCCTGCGTCGGCCTTCTGGCAGATCCACTGTGCGCGGGCCAGGGCATGTCGAGGCGTGGCGTCTCTGTTGCACACCGCCTGATACTAAGTACCGGTGGCACACACGCGTTTCTAATTGGGATAATAAATACTTAGGGCCTCTGTCTCACTCACAGTGTCGCAACGCGCCCCGCCCCACTCCACCTCGGCGCCTGCCGCTGTGTGGTCACTCCGATATTTTAGCGCGCCTAGCCGCAAACTCGCGTCGGGGGAGAAAGGAGGCTGATGTGGAGTATATGGAGCACTTTGGAGAGTTTTCCACACCGCGGGCCGCGGCGGGGAATCGAACCCGCAACCCGCCGCCCGCCGGCGCCACGCAATAACGAATTGGCTGGCAGCGACCAGCAGCGACACGCAGTCGCATCGCTCCACAAACAACAACAACACAACAGCAACTGCGCTGGACTAAAACGGCGCTGCCGTGCACTCATTGTCAGTACAGTCAACGCGAAAAGAGAATCGGAGAGGGCTTCACCGCGCGTGCCGGCCGGCGTGCTGGCCGTGCACCAGGTCGCTGAAGCGCGTCCCGGCGTGACCGTCCAGGCCGCCGTCCAGGCCGCCGTCCAGGCCGTGAGGGTCGCGCGGCAGCAGGCGGATGTTGAAGCCCTTGGGCAGGGTGAGGAAGATGTTGACGTCCGTCTGGGCCTCCACCTCGGCCATGGTGGCGCAGCCCTTGGCGGGGGCCACCTCGAAGCGGCGCAGCAGCGTGGCCAGCACCGCCTTCATCTGCAGCATGGCGTACTTCTGGCCGATGCAGTTGCGCGGCCCCGCGCTGAAGGGCAGGTAGCTGTAGGGGTGCCGGCCGGCGCAGCGCTCGGGCAGGAAGCGGTCGGGGTCGAAGCGGCCCGCGTGCTCCCACAGCGCGGGGTCGCGGTGCGTGTACACGGCCGCGACGGCGACGCAGCAGCCCGCCGGGACGGTGCCGTCCGTCAGGACGACGTCCTCCGTCACGTCCCTGGCGAAGACCGGCAGCACGGGGTACAGCCGCATCGTCTCCTTGAGCACGCGCTCCAGGAACTTGAGCCCCGTGAGCGACGAGAAGGACACGCCACCCTCGGCGCCCAGCTCCTCCACGGCCTCGGCCACGACACGCTGCTGCACCTGCGGGTGCAGCGCCAGCATCACCATCACGAAGGACATGATGGTGGCCGAGGTCTGCTGCACCGAGATGAAGGTGCGCAGCTCGCCGCGGATCTCGGCGTCGCTCAGCACCTGGTCGTCGTCCGCCTTCATCATGAGGTCGAGGAACGAGTTGCCGGCGGCGCGGTCGCGGTGCTGCTTCTTGTCCAGGATGACGCGGCCCGCGAACTCGTCGATCATGCGGTCGGCCTCCTTGAAGCGGCGCCCGTCGTCCGTCAGGTTGAACACCCAGTCCAGCAGCAGCCAGGGCTTGAGCACGCGCGTCTGCATCACCAGGAACGCGTCCTCCATGGCGTTCACGAAGGCCTGCCGCCGCTCCGGGTCCACGGCGCGGTTGGCGCTCTCGTCCAGGCCGAACGCCGTCTCGAAGATGGTGTCGTTGGTGGCGAACGCGAACGGCGGGAACACGTTGAAGCCGTCGCCGTTGACGCGCGCCTGCAGGCGGTCGGCCAGGGCGACGGCCTTCCGCTCGAACACGCCGACGTACTGCTCCAGGATCCGGAAGTGGAAGGCGGGCGTGAGGTGCTTGCGGTGGCCGCGCCACACGCTGCCGTTCAGGGTGGCCAGCCCCGTGCCGAAGAACGTCTCCACCGTGCCGTACAGGTGGCGCGGCTTGCCGATGAACTTGCCCATCACCACCTCGTAGTCCTCGGGCCGCGACAGCACCACGACGGGCAGCGGCCCCAGCCAGAGCCGCCAGGTGGGGCCGAAGCGCGCGAACATGGCCAGCCCGTTGGCCAGCAGGCGGCCCGGCGCCACCAGGTGCGGCAGGTCGCCGACGAGGGGCAGGCTGACGCCGAAGCCGGGCAGCGCGTTGAAGGCGGCGCGTCGACGCCGACCCGCGAACCGGCGCGCCGCGAAGGCCGCGAACCGCACCAGCAACAAGAAGACCGCGACCGCCGCCAGGCAGCTCAGCGCGGGGCCCATCGTGGCCAGGACGACGACGTGCACCGTGGCGGCCGGTGCATGCAGCAGAGCACAGCCAAATGGCCGCCGGGCGGAAGTAGTCCAGTCTTATAGGACGCCAGGACGCCCCGCCAGTGGCGTGCCGCGACCCGCCGCCGAGTGCAACGCCTGCCACGCCTGCCACGCCAGCAACGCCAGGCCGCGCCGCCCCGCCACGGCGACACGCCGACACGCAGCTGCGTGAGTGCGTGTGCAAGATATTGACCCGGTCGGCGCGGCGGGGCGGCGGCGCGGCACGACACACGGTGGTGGAGGCTGCGCGCCGCACCGTGCCGCACGCTCCGCGGCCTTGGGGCGGAGCGCATCGCGCGGCACGGCGGCCCGGCACGACGCCGACCCCGGGCCCCGGGCCCCGGGCCCCGCGCCCCGGACCACGTGGACTGTTGCGTCGCCGCCAAAGTCACCGCCAGCGGTGCCAGCCGACCTGCGAGTAGTGGACTTGCAGAGTGGCGGCCCGGTGGGGTGCGCGTCCACTATGTCGGCCTGGACTTGCGAATAACGCCATGGCCTCAGGTTGAAACGGACCTGCGGCAGGGGTTCCTTCGTTTTGGGGCGTCCTCTGCCTCTGGCGGCCCTTCGGTGACGCCCTGAACTCAACAACGATGACGACGACGACGACGTCACGGTGCCCCCGAGGCGCCGCTCTCGGGAAGTCCAGTTCATTGCTCTGCATGTCGTCCTCGAAGACGTGGAGGACGACCAGGAAGGGAACGCTGCCAGCCCACGCAAATAATGTCCGCTTTGGGAGTGCGTGCGTGCGGGCACGTGTTTGTGTGCGTGCGAGAGCGCGAGCGTGTGTGTGTGTGTGTGTGTGTGAGTGAGTGACTGTGGTCAAGCAGAGATATCAACAACCGGAGTCCGCTGCCCCCCCCCCTCTCTCTCTCTCTCTCTCTCTCTCTCTTACACACACACACACACACACACACACACACACACACACGACACGACACGTCCACCGCGCAGTGTCACCGATAGTGCATTCCAGTGATTTAACTTCCTTTCCGAGCCTTCCTTACAGTGAACTCGGCCGCAGGAATCTTCCGCCGGCAGTGCACTGGCTTGGCTACGCAGGCGTCAGGAACTCGCTGTGTGCGGTGACATACCTTGCGACGTTCTCTGTTAGGAACGGCGGCGTGCCTGTGGACGCCGTGGACGCCCTGCCTGCCGCGAGCTTCTAGCGCCTGACGACTCCGGGGTAGGCAACCCGGTGCGCGCGGCTGTGGGAGGGTTGCCTAGCCTCGGTAGCGCAGGCGCTTCGGGCCACGGCGCCGGGTAGGCAACCCGGTGCGCGCGGCTGTGGGAGGGTTGCCTACCCTCCGTAGCGCAGGCGCCTTGGCTTCTCGGTTTTAGGAGGCTGGACAACAATTGATCGCCTGCCATTTCGGGCCACGGCAGTCATTAGCAATGTGAGTGTTTGTTTTCAGTCTTTGCTTCCGACCGTACTGACGTCACTGCTTTACTTGAGGTGCCACGCCACTGCAGGCTGCCGACGCAGCGATGCACTCCGGGGCCCTGGGCAAGGCCCTGGGGGTCGAGGATCGGGAGACAAAAACCACGCCGAGGAAACCGATCTGATCGACGCAGTTCTTTTTTTGGCGCTCACCTTGCGACGTCAGCACGGCGGGTGCGGCGGCCTGGGCCGGCGCCACCAGGATGGGTCCCGTCTTGGCGGCGAGCAGGCGAGAGGCCAGCAGCGGCGACGGCGTGGGCTCCAGCAAGCTCCTGCAGCAACAAAGTCGGCATTGTTGGGACGTACAGTGGGTCAGAAGACCCTGAAAATCCTGGACGCGTTTTGAGCTCCAGAGTCGCTAAGGGAGTCGTATTGAACATGTGATCCCACCAATGGATTGCTCTCCGAATGAGGAATCCGATGGTGGGGTCACACGTTTGGATTGAGCCCTGCTTTGCGACTCTGGAGCTCCAAACGCGTCTAGAGTTTTGGCCGCTGCGCCTGTCTTTGGGCCAGGACGGCACTGGCAGCGCACCTGAGGCTGTTGAGGTCCTGCTCGTGCTGGTCCAGGATGCGGCGCGTCGTGTCCAGGATGCCCGTGGAGTAGCTCTCGTGCCGCGTGAACTTGCACCGGGAGTCCCCGGGAGGCCCGCAGTGGAACATGTAGCACGTCCCAGGACTCTGCAAAAAAACAACAACAACAAAAAACATAGAAAAAGAAGCACCTGCCTGCCAAACGGCAGTCTCGTTGCCGCTAGAGGCGGCTGCTATCAGTTTGACCATCGCGAGCGGCGCGGCGGCGCGGCGAGCGCGATGGTCATTGTCATGGAGAAAGGCAGACGGGTCCGCAGATGGCCCCGCAGATGCGACGCGCGGATGCGGACACTCTTAACGACGTTGGTATTACCGAGGCTCGCCGAGGCGGGACTTGACTTTCGCGTCATCAGCCGCGCAGCCGCGCTCTCTGTTCCCGGCTCAGCCGGCGAAGCAAAAACGCCACAATTTGCCGGTTCTTCTAAATATTAATATGGAAAAACTATCCGTTTTTTTTGGTGAGGCGGGAGCTGAAACGTGTCGGCTAACGAACGACTAAGCACAGCATCTCTTAATAACCATGTGGCAACGGCTGCGGAAATGCCGCAACCAGCGTAAGGTTTCAAAAGTTTTTGGGCCACTCTGCTGTGGAGTGGTCCGCAAGGAGCGTATTTCGTCGCCAGCCGTACAGTCGTCCGAATCCGAGCAGTGCTTCCAGACGCTCTGTCTCTCTCGCACGCTTACGGAGCGATCCACGAGTGCGAGAGAGACAGAGAGCCACGTGGAGGGACTCCGCGCAGTCCGTCTTCGCCTCTAGGCAAACAACGCGCGCCGATCGAAAAGCTTTCTTCTGTCCCTGCCTCCCCCTCCTTTATCACAATCACTACGGCAAACATGTGGAGGAGGAGTGATTGGGTGGCCCACTGCAACACGCTGCCCGCCTCTGCGATGTTGGCAGCGCGGCCGCGCGGTTAAAGGGGTCGTTCTCCGTCCGTGAGGTCGCAAGTTCAAACACCCGGTAATTAACTATGATTTTTTTTGGAGCGATAAACTTTACAGTAGTCTTATTTAGAGTGTCCTCGTAACATAGTGGCGCAGAACCGCCACCCGGCCCTGCAGTGCAATTTCCCAGGGGGGACGAAATTTGAACCCTGGACTAGGGACACCCCGCCCCGCCCCGCCCCGCTAGACGAGCCCCGAGGTGTTCCGTTCCGGAAGGCGCTTGGGCACTGCAAGACAACCTTGAACGGAACTCGACAACGCACCAAGCCGCCAAACAGGCTGATTCCGAAGACCCGTTTCGTCTCCTTGTCTCTGTCGCACGCACGGGGCCTTCTGTGTGAGTGCGAGAGAGACAGAGCGGCGAAACGATCCTTTCGGCATCGCTCGGACGTTCAGGAGCGCTGGCCGGGCGGCGAGCCCAACGGAAATTTCCCCCAGTGTCGCAGTGTTGCAGCGGTGGGAATCCCCCTGAGTGGCGGTTGGCCAGGTAACGGGCGTAAGACCCCGAGCAGCGCCTTAACGGCCAGCGGGGCTCTTATCACTGTTCGGCAGAGTGGCCAGCGCACATAGGGCCCGAACACCGGTAGAGGCAGTCAAAATACCGGACGTGTTTTGAGCTCCAGAGTTGCTAAATGGGACTTGAACCCAACGTGTGACCACCATCAATGGATTGCTCTTCGAACGAGGAATCCATTGGTGGGGTCACACGCTCGGTTCGAGTCCTGTTTAGCGCCTCTGGAGCTCAAAACGCGTCTAGAGCTTTTACCGCCTCCACTGGTCCTCTGGCCCACTGTGCAGCTTAGCCCATCCGCCTGATTCCGAGGGATCGTCTAATCGCTCCGTCTCTCTCGCACTCATGGGGCGCCCCTTAGGATTGCGAGTGAGAGAGAGCGACGAAACGATTCTTTCGGAATCAAGCAACAGCCTATCCAGCAGCCAGAAAACGGAAATGGAAGCGAGAGGCGATTGATACGAGAAACTCCTGCCGAGAGGGGTCGTCGCGGAGCGCGCATCCTGGCGCATCCTCGCACGGAGATCTCCCACAAGACAAAGTATGTGTTATTGTTGCGTCTGCGACTATCTGGCCGACATCTGGGCGTCCAGTTCTCATTAGACAGAGAGAAAGAAGGGGAGACTACAGAAGAGCAGAAAGAGGAGAGAGAGAGAGAGGGAGAGAGAGAGGGGGGGGGGCATGTACGCTGGAGTACAAACCCTACATCTCCTGGCAGTGTCCCCATGTGTATGCCATGATTTCCCCCGGGTGCCTACCCCTCTCTCTCCATTCGTCAACATCCATGATTAAACCGTTCCGGCCAAGTCGGGATTACTTTCTGTGTTTACCGGTGTGTTGTTGTCACAGCACATCTAGCACACCATGCCCACAAAGAATGCACGCCGAGAGATTCTGGTCGGTAACAGTGGCGCTAACGAGTTTCTCGCAGTGTAGCGAGCGAGCAACTGAGAGGCACAGGAAGAGGTTAGGACGGCCACTTCCTCGTCGCCACCGTCGCCACCAAGGTGTCGCCACCCACCCCCACTTGCTGGAATATAGGTTAGGGCGGCACTCGTAAAACACACAATGGCCGATGGGCTCGGCAAGGCTCGGCCCGTGTTTTGTCTCTGTGGCGAAAAACGTGGACCGACTCGCCCGACACGCGACCGGACCAGCGCCCAGGGCTAGACCGACTGTTCGCCACGTTTTCGCCCACCGAAGCCGAAACACTGTGGTTCCCTACGACGTCAAAACAACAACCCCCGTCGGCCGACCAGGTCTTTTTTTGCCGCCACTCGGCTGCCCACCTGCTTCTCCTCGAAGACGAACACGTCGCACTTGTCCGTCTCGCAGCACAGGCGCAGGCACTCCTCCCGGGTCAGCACGTCCTTGACGGCCAGGTTGACGGCGCCCATGCGCTTCGAGTCCTGGGTGCGGATGATCTGGTCGCGCTGCACGTCGAAGTTCTCGACGCAGGTCTGCAGGTCCAGGTCGTAGCGCTTCCGGAGGCGCAGCGGCCCCGACGGCGACCCCGGGGGGCTCGGGGGCAGCTCGCCTGGCGCGACGCCCGCGACGGCCGTGAGGGCGGCCAGCACGACGGGCGCGAGCACCGAGACCACGGACACGGCGGGCATGGCGACGGCCGACGCCAACCTCAGCGTCCGCACGGAGCGCACGGACGCCCTGTCGACGCACGAGTTTTTGTTGTTCGACGAGTCCGAAGTGACTCCAAGTGCTGCCAACCCTCGGCCGCGCTGGGCCTGCGCGGAGTTGCGCCCCAGCTGGCTCGGGAGGGCTGCGTGCGGGGCGGCAGGCCCTCCTCCCCTTCCGCACTGCGGGGCGCAGGGCAGCCCGCCGCGGTTCGGACGCGCCCGCCCCGCCAGGTGGAGGGGGTGGAGGGGCCGGGGGAAAATCAATAGCCGCAACCTATGCAGGCTGCCCGCCGTGTCTGTGTCACCGCCAAGCCGAAAAGCGAGCCTCTCCACGGTAACCATGCGCCATAAGAGCACCGCCACCTGCCCGGGTGCAGTGCACCAGGCCGTGGCTGTCGTTTCCACAGTGCAGCCGCAGCCCTGCGATGTGAGCCCTGCGCCCCCGGTGGCCTGCTGGACGTGCAGTGCGTCGCCAGCGCGGGGTAGCGCGCGGAGTATTCACAGCGAGCGCGTGTCGCCGCAGGGCCGCAGGCAAGGGGTATCGCCGCCAGCGCGCGCGCCACCTAGCGGCCGCGCCGCGAAGCGCTCGCGCGCGCGTCGTTCAAGCCAGACGGCGAAGCGGCGAGGCGAAGGGGAGGCGCCGGGGACGGGGACGGGGACGGGCGGGGGCGGGGTGCCTCTACACTGCTCTCCGCGCTCCGCCGCGCTGCGCTCCGCGGTCCGCAAAGGCACAGCCGGGCACAGCGCCGCGTCTGCCACCAGTCTGGCCGCCGCCCCGCCACGCGCACCAAGCCGTACCCGCGCGCCCCGAGCACCGCGACCGCGTGCCGCCGCGTAGCGACGCGTAGCGAGCCAGCAGCACCGACGTGCAGCCCGTCGGGGACGCGGACGAGTGTGACAGTGTAGTGGCCGTCCGCGCCTTGCCGTCGACGAGCCTTCTGGATTACCCCGCCGAGCAGCGCAGCAGCGTCGCCGCGACACTCCAGGAAGCCGGTGAGGATGGCGTTGGTTAGGCCTCCAGGGGTAGCAGGCGGCGGGCCAGGCGGCGGGCCAGGCGGCGGGCCTCCCCCAACCCGCATCGCGCCGCATCGCGCCGCATGGGATGCTGGAGGCACGCCTGGAGGGGCTGGAGGGGGCGCCCCCGCCCGGGTGGGGGTAGGTGGGGGTAACTAGCAGAAGGGGTGGCGAGGCTCGGTCCTCACGCTTTCCCTCTCTCTCTCTCTCTCGCTCTCGTGTGATGCAGCCCCGGCCCCTGCGGCACCCCCAGCCTCCGGACGCACAAGGTGGTCCCAACGACGTCCCTTTATTGGTCCCAATCGGTGGTTCTTCGCCAACAGCCGAGTGACAGTCTGGGGGAAAGCCTGGGGCAGGAAGGCCGGGGTGGGCCAACGCTCCATTCCTCGTGTTTGACCAAGTCAACGCACTTCACCATGCACGCGGGACAGTCGGCCGGGAGTTTATTGAACCACACCAATTACCAGTGCCTCCGACAGCACACTCTATTTTGACGGGAATAGGCGGCGCGCTTATCGGGGCCAATCGGGGCATCCCCTGCGGCGCCCCGCCCCGCCCCGCTGCCGCGACACTGTTGTCCCCGCCGCGTTGCCAGAGGAGCCAGGCCAGGCCAAGCCAAGCCAGGCCCGTCAACAAAGACGGACGCCTTTTCGGAGACGCAATCGATTGTTCGAGTCTGTGCGTGTTGGCAGCCCTGCTCGCAGCCCTGCCAATATCGGCCCGATCGTTCATTACAGTGCCACACGCGGTGCAGGGCCCCTAATTCGAGGGGCTACACAGTGTTGCCAACGGCGGCAGAGTCTCTCCCTCTCTCGCCCTCACGGGGCGTCCTCGAAGGGCGCGAGAGAGACAGCGACGAAACGACACTCGGAATCAGCCTGCAGGCGGCCAGGCCGGGCCAGGCCGTCCAGGGGGAGGCTGGCTGTTGGCACGGCCGGCACGGCCGGCACGGCCGAAGCCGTTAAGTGCCGCCAACCTAACGAGATTTTACGACGGACGAGCGCGGGGACAACGCACCCGGCCGCTGCAATGCCAAGGCAGTGCTGCAGAACAGAACGGGAGGACGCTCTGTGATCTGCGTGTCCCTGGGTGGCACCCCTGGGTGCCCCGCCGATGGGCAGCGCTCCATCTCGATCGCCTCTCCGCCGCCGCACAGTGGGCGAGAAGACTGGCGCAGGCGGACCTAGCCTAACCTAACCTAACCAGAGCCGCTGTATGAGACACGAACCGAACGTGTGACCCCACCGATGGATTCCTCGTTCGGAGATCAATCCATTGGTGGGGTCACACGTTCGGTTCGAGTCCCATTTAGCGACTCTGGAGCTCAAAACGTGTCCGGGATTTTGGCCGCCTCCACCGGTCTTCTGGCCCACTGTGCTCCGCAGACCACTTGACCTGAAACAGGACCGCGCCAAGGCTGCGCCAAGGCTGCGCCAAGGCTGCCAGGGTCGATTCATGCTTCAGGGACGAAGTACCACGAAGGCTGGCACGGCCCGAAGGCTCGAAGAAGCCAGCGGCCTATCTAGAGGCAGTTGGCCCGGGCTCTGTTTTGTGTTGTCTGTCCGACCCCAGCCACGTGCGGCTTCTTGCGGCAGGGGTGGCGCTACACGGCAAAAGGGGGGTGGGGGCTGGGTAGAGGTGAGAGGGAATAGGGAGGGGGGATCCTTTCACTCAGTGATTCCTCACGATCCGCTGCGCACCCCGCTGTCAGCTGTGGTCTGGAGCGCACTGGAACTCACTGGAGCCTGCCGGAACTCACTGGAGCCTGCCGCGAAGCCTGTTCGGACTCACTGCAGACCACTGGAAATCACTGGAGAGCTTACTGGAATTCACTGCAGACCACTGAAAACTCACTGCAGACCACTGGAAATCACTGGAGAGCTTACTGGAATTCACTGCAGACCACTGGAACTCACTGGAGAGCCTGCTGGAGAGCCTGTTGGGTCTCATCGGAGGTGGTCGATACAGTTTCTAAATAAACGAAGAGAAGCCCACTCCACTGGTGCGAGGAATTTCTCGGCAATCATATCGAGTTAGAAGATTCTCGGTCCTGATTTGATTTTCTGGCGAGACTGGACGTCCCCCCCCCCCTCTCCTCCCCAAGTCCCAGCCCCTGCTCAATCAGCCTGCGCAAACGTCGCGTTATCGGGAACCACTCTGGGCCTGCCTGCAGGGGTTAGTGGTGGGATGGGCCCCGAAAACGCGAATCGTTTTTTTGGACTGCACCCAAGTTGGAACCCGAGCGCTGCTGTCTGTCCCGACCTATCGGTGCGATGCGTGTGCAGGTCTGTGCGGGGGTCTCAGGGAGAGAGAGAGAGAGAGAGAGAGAGAGAGAGAGAGAGAGAGAGAGAGAGAGAGGACGCGTCTGCTTCAGCTTGGTCGAGACTCGACGATGACGCGCTCAAGTTAGTCGGAACAAAGTTTTGTGCCAAAATGCCGAAACGTCGGCCAAACTAATCCGAGCCGCTGGGACTCGAACCCGGGGCCAGCGCTCCCGCGGCCAGCCCTCACGAGATAACGCAGTTCAGAGGGCTAAAGTGCGCCACTCTGGGAGCCTAACGTGGTTATGCTGCTTTTACAACGCAAAATGTGCCCTGATTCCGTTTCCCGCGGGAAACTGCAAAACCGTGACGGACTAAAATATGCAGGGATGACGGTGTGCCCCCCGCACTCTCAGGCGTGGTCGGGTGTGTTACCGACAGCACCGGCCTCGACCACGCCGTCCTTGTCAAACCGGGGAGGCACCTTCGACGACAAACAGGCCTGCTAGTCTCATCCGAAGGGCAGCGCCTGGCGCAGTTTTTGAACAACATGGATTCAAAACAAGCCCTTAACCGCCCTTAACCTTTCAGAAAAACAAGCGCTAAAAAAATAAAGAACGAAAAAATAATAATTAAATGAAAATTACATGGCTCTGGGATGGTCCCCCGTGCTTTATGCTGTGAAGCCTCCATGGAGCCCTGCCGGGCCTGCCGGGCCCTGCCGTTAGAGCGTGACGCCACGACGCACGCGCGCTCGCTCGCGCACGCACACGGATGCACGCACACACGCGCAGCGCACGCACACGGACTCGCGCTCACGTACACAAATACAGCGCGCACACCTCGCGGGACCGCGTGCGTGCCGGCCAGAGGGGGAGAACTAGGATGATACTCATCCACGAAACAGGTGGCCAAGTAGAACAACACGTTATTTCATTTCCGTTTATCTGATTTTATGTGCATTTTTCTCGAATCCATTAGAAAACGCATTCTTAAAAAAATATGGAGCCGCGGCTTTCAGCGGGGCAATCAGCCTGCCATCACTTTCTATGCTAAGATGCGGCTCAAACGTTCCTCGGACGATTCTATAAGTTTGAACATGACTCTGTTTTGGTTTGAAATCGGAGACGCCCCCTGTTTGACGCG
The DNA here is from genome assembly GCF_012932325.1 of Thrips palmi. Classification (NCBI taxonomy): domain Eukaryota; kingdom Metazoa; phylum Arthropoda; class Insecta; order Thysanoptera; family Thripidae; genus Thrips; species Thrips palmi. Next base: position 16,816,556 of record NW_023144621.1, read on the forward strand.
GCTTCGTGACACTACGCCGTTTTGTTCTGCCTATGTTGGTTTTTTGCTGTGTCGTAAATTGCTGCCAGCTCGTCCGATCCCACGACGAAACGCAGCAAAACGGAGCTTCGCGGCGGAATAATTTCCCCCTGCAGTCTGCGGTTCGCTCACACCCTACTTCACAGCGACCCTCCGGCCGACCTCCTTGTCTCAGACTTTGCTCCGCTCATTGAATGTGAATCTTGATACACGCAACAACACCAGCTGCACCGAGAGATAACCTCCCCGTCCGTATTGATATTGCGCTTCGGCCGGCGACTGTACTCGGGTTATTTCTGAACGGACGTTGGTTAGGCGCGTCACGGTAAAGCACTGCTTTAAAATCGGCTTTGCGGCCCTGGCGGCCCTGGCACCGCGCCCGCCCCGGCAGCATTATTTTCTGTTTCTTTCCCTCTGGAAGCGAGAAGGCTGGAAACGCGACCGCCGGGCCAACGGGGCCAACCCTTCGAATCATGCAAATTGCGCGGCCTTGGGCGCCGCAGCAGCGTCACACCATCGCGCCTCTCTGTCGCACCCGCGCCTCGACCCGCGCGCCGCGGGGCCGGCTTGGGACCGCCAGCAAGGGGGACAAGGACAGCGACAGGGCGGGGTGCTAAGCGGGCGGAAAAGGGGTGCTGATGGCAGCCAATGGCAGCGGAACCGGAAGGGAGGACCAGCAGTTGTTGTTTGTTGTTGTTGGGCGTGTTGATCATGATGTCCGAGGAGGCTGCTGCGTGTAGCTGGCTGTCAAATACACTTGTTTTCTCGGGGTTCCTTTCTTGGCTGCAGTGGGAAATTTGTTGAGGAAGCGCCTTACTACTGACAACAATGGGGCTACCTTGCTACTGTCTTAACAATGAGGCTGCCTGGGCTGCCTCCTGTTCCTGTAACAATAGGGCTACCATACTACTCGCGTTACGACGGGGCTACCTTACTACTCGCGTTACTCTGGGGCTACCATGCCACTCGCGTTACAGTGAGGCTACCATACTACTCGCGTTACTACGGGGCTACCTTACTACTCGCGTTACTCTGGGGCTACCATGCCACTCGCGTTACAGTGAGGCTACCATACTACTCGCGTTACTACGGGTCTTCCATACTACTCGCGTTACTACGAGGCTACCATACTACTCGCGTTACTACGGGGCTACCATACTACTCGCTTTACATTGGGGGCATCAGGGCATCTTACTGCTGCATTTTAATAAGAGTGTTCAAACATGTTCCACACTAATACTGGACGCGGCATATTCTATCCGCCGTCCTTTCCGGCCCGAACCACCGCCTTTCCCCGCTCTCGAGATCACGGTAATGTCAATAGTCATGCTCATTTCTCCGAACGACAATTTGGGCAAAAGACTTTCTCTCCTCCCGCGCCGCGTCATACTTTGGGGGACCCCCCTCTTCCCCCTTCTCTTTCGACCGCTTGGTCCGCGCGCGGCCTCGACATCAAGACGAAGCAAAGCAGTTTGTTGTTGTTGTGTGTGTGTGTGTGGGAAGGAAGCAAATATGGCCGGAACATGGGGAGGGGGAAGGGAGGTTCAAATTTGCTCTGCTCTGACCCTCTTTCCGGGCGCAGGGCGTGGCGGGGCGTGGCGCCGCGCGACTTCTCGCATCACAGGACCCGCCTAATCAGGATTCCATTAACGGATGCAGGACGCCGCATACACTGCCAGAAACAAAAATGAGTTTCCGTTGTTTGGAAAAACGGCGTCGGCTGTCCACGCGACCGGCAGCCTAAAAGCAACAGAAGAGTCCCATTGGTTCCGAACGGGCCTCCGGCAATTCATTTTTCGCCCATAGAAAACAGTTTACCAGGCATAGGGGGCGTCACAGGGCGGGAACGTTCCATTTTTCATTACGGATGCCGCGGCAAGTTCATTCACTGGAGAATTTGATGAGACAGGGGGGGGGGGAGAGACGCGCAATTCCCTGACGCATCTCATCCCAGGTCGGGAACCTCCGGGAACCTCCGGGAACCCCGTGTAATGAGCCAGCAGCACATCCCGTGCCCCCTCCCCCTTCCCCCTCCCCTCCCTCTCTCTCCCGTCCCACGCTTGGCCGAAAGCGCATCGGCCACTCCAGCAGCGCGAAGCCCGGCCAACAACAACAGCAGCAGGCAGCGCCTTGGGAAAATGTCGAGTTTAGCTCGTTACACGCGTTCCCGGTACACTGGCACGGCCAATATCCATATCCGTGCATGCCCCCAGCATGCGGGCTCTCCGGCACTCCGGCACGGCCGAGCCAAGCGGCCGAGCCAAGCGGCCATGCACAGAATCCAAATTACCGAGCGGGCCTCCGAGCCTAGACGCGTTTGGGAGCGAAGCGGGGCCAAGCGGGGGCAAGCGGGCCGAGTGGAAGTCGTAGTCGAGTGATTAAGCCGTTGCCCTGCCTGCTGGGCTCACCGGGCTCACCCGGCTGGCTGCCTGGCTGGCTAGCAGGCTGGCTGGCGCACAGTGGGCCAGAAGACCGGTGGAGGCGGACAAAACCCTAGACTGCGACTCCACCGGTCTTCTGGCCCACTGTGTGGCTGGCTGGCCGGCCGGCTGACTGGCTTGGGGACGGGGACGGGGCGACGACGGCGACGACGGCGTCGCCTCGGCCGGAGAGCGGGCAACGCGGGGCAACGGGATCGCACTTAGCCACCAGAATGACACGGTGACGGCGCGACTGCGCGACGCTGCTGCAGCAGTGCAGCAGACGGATTCCGAGAGCTCGTCTTCGTCTCTCTGTCTCCCTCGCACTCGTGGGGCGTTCCGTTCAGGCGCGAGAGGGGACGGAGCGACGACTCTCAGGCTGCAGCAGTGTGCCTGCAGCTGCAGTTTTGCATCATTGCAGTGCGGCGCTGCTCTGCGGATTAAGAGGAGCAGTCAGGGCCGTGGCGCCGTGGCGCAGTCTCGATGCTCGTCGGCCTGGAGTCGGGCCTGGAGTCGGGCCTGGAGTCGGGCCTGGAGTCGGGCCTGGAGTCGGGCCTGGAGTCGGGCCTGGAGTCGGGCCTGGAGTCGGGCCTGGAGTCGGGCCTGGAGTCGGGCCTGGAGTCGGGCCTGGAGTCGGGCCTGGCTGGAGGTGCACCGTTTCGGTGTTAATGGGTCTACCCAGCGTCTGAATGGAGGTCTTGAGGACCCAGTCTTACTCTCAGTCTCGACGCAGGTCCGAAGACGCAGTCTGAATGTTTGCCTTTATACTGTTCGCTTCGAATCGTGCCTTATGAGCCTTAAAAGTCTTGGGCGCTTTTTTTCAAAAGTCAAGCCTCCAGGTTGTGCAACACCCTCTAGTCAGCGAGGCGATCTAGATCACTCCCCAGAGAATGAATCCACAGAGTAGTAACACCCTTGCGGGCTGCGCATCGGCAGTGGCCGTGGCCGGGGCCGTGGCCGGGTGTGGCGGATGTGCGGGAGGTGTGCGGTACTGCGGTTCCCTTCGCTGCGGTGAAGTGCAGGCCGCGGTTGAGCGTCCGCTCGCCGGTCTGTCTGTCTGTCTGTCTGTCTGTCTGTCTGTCTGTCTGTCTGTCTGTCTGTCTGTCCGTCCGTCCATCTGTCGTGCTGTGCCATCCCCGCTTCGTGTCAATCTCCTCCCAATCTCCGTCCCATTTCCTTTTCCATAAATTCCGGAGTAAATCCCTAATGATTCCCAAGGATAAAAACTACGATTTCCCTATCCCCCTCTGTGTCTACTCCCAGCCCCCCCTCCCCCTCGTGAATGAGCGGCCCAATTCCACGGCCTTTCAGAATGGCGACCCCACTTCCACGCCGCGCTTCCGTTCGGAAGAAAGTCTTATTCGTCACCGGGCTGCAGACTGGGAGTCGGTTGCGCGTCGCTCTGTCTCTCTCGCGCTCGTGGGGCGTCCCGCATGGGTGCGAGAGAGACAGAGCGACGAGGGGCGATTTCGGCGAGGTGCTTTTCCTTTCCGCGGCTCCGAGGCCGTGTTCCCGCCCGTCCCCGTGACGTCCCACCGTGTCCCACGGCACGAGGCCCCCTGGATTCGACGCGGCCTGTTTGTCGTTATCAAATTCTGGCTTTATGGCGGGGTGACGCCGGCCGGGGCTTTACTCGTTTTACTGCCAATGAGGAAGACAAAGACAATGGCTGGCCGGGCGCAGCGAGGCGCAGCAGACTGAGAGTCGTCTTCGTCGCTCTGTCTCTCTCGCACTCGCCGGGGGCGCCCCATGTGAGCGACGAAGTCTGCAGCGCTATCGCAGCGCGGCTCTATCAGAACGCACCCTGCCCCGCTTTCGGCCGCTTTCGACCGGCGGCGCGGCTGGCGCGGCGAGGCACGCACTAAACTTATCGAAAAGGCTTCGACTCCGGATTCGGGAACGCACCCGCGCCCCGCGCCCGCGCTAGCGCCCGCGCCCAGAGTGGTCGCACAGAGTGGTCGGTTATCGTGAGGCGGCAGGTAGAGTTGTGGAACGCACCCGTCGGTGAGTCACTCGGCTAGACAATGCTATCGCCGGGCCGTCTGTGCAGTGGACGTGACTCCGTGACATTTACCTGCACGCGCCCCGCGCCCCGCCCACGCCGCCAACAAGAAACCAAATGATTGAACACACTGTTATTTCTATTTATTTTCTACCCCAAAAAATCAAAGCAGCGTCTTGTTTGTCTGCACGCACTTGTCAAGAAAAACAAGAAAATTAGAAAATCTTGAAAAAAAAATTGTGTCGATATGTGCGCTTTGATACGTGACATGCTCTTCGAAACTGTACCACAAAAAGTTGACTTCTTGGATCAAGAAGAAATTAACTTCTCTTGTATTTTTTTAAGAAAAATTTTCTTGATTTAAACTTGATTTTTCGTATGAAAAAAAATTCCTAGAGTCGAGTTTCTTTTTTACAAGAACCAAGAAATTAAAAATTAAGAAACCGTTTTTCTGGGTGTGCAACGGAGGCGCAAATGAAGAAACACTATTTTTTTCCAGGCCGAACCCCTAGACCCACATGTCGCTTCCGCCACGGGCATAACTGCGTGTTATCGGTCTCGTAACGAACGGGCCACCCGTCAGCGGCGGGGCTAGCGGCCGCTAGCGGTGCCGTGCCGGCTGCGGGCAGAATTAGCAGAAATCCTATTTTCTTTTTTTTTAATGACACGGTGTTGAAGGTTGGTTAGACCTGCTTTGCCTGCCATAGAGTTGCCTCCTCCTGCGCGTGTGGCAACCTTATCATCCTCCTTCCTAATCGCACGCGTGGCTTGCTGGCTCTCCAGCGCTGCAGCGGGTGCGAGAGAGACGGGCCGGCGTCCCATGGCGTGTTGCGCTGCTTGTGGTCGGAGACTAGAAAGGAGGGCACCCCTCCTTCTCCCTTCCAGCGCGCCGCGCCACGCCACGCAAGCGAAACGGCCGGAGGAAAAGCAGAAGCCTGGATCCCTGGAGTCCTTGGCCTTGGCCGAAGTCGCGACCTTGGCTTGACTTGACCTTGGCTGTGATCGGGCTGTGCTTTACAGCCGATCGGGTGCAGTGCGACGAACATCCAAAACTCTAGACGCGTTTTGAGCTCCAGAGTCGCTAATGCGGGACTCGAACCGAACGTGTGACCCCACCAACGGATTGCTCTCCGAACGAGGAATCCATTGGTGGGGTCACACGTTCGGTTCGAGTCCTGTTTAGCGACTCTGGAGCTCGAAACGCGTCTAGAGTTTTGGCCGCTGCGCCGGTCTTCTGGCCCACTGTGTGCCGTGTGCGGCCGTGTCCCCTTAACACCCGTCGTCGCCGAGGTGACGAGGCCGGACGCCGACAAGGGACGCCGCCAAGCAGACTGATTCCGAGGGGCGTTTTCGTCGCTCTGTCTCTCTCGCACTCATGGGGCGACCCGCGCAGGTGCGAGAGAGACATGAGCGACGAAAGCGACTCTCGGGCCGCCCCGTGTCGCGGGAATAGGGAATAAGGACCGAAGGGCCGGTGACTTATGAGAGGATGGATTTAGAACGCATTCCTGCGTCCGTTGCGCCACGGTGGCCCTGCGGTGGCCGGACCGCCGCCGGTGTCCCGCAGTCTGTCCTTGTCGCACTCACGGGGCGTCCCGGAGTGGACGCGAGAGAGACGCACCGTTGCCCGAAATGCATATTCACATTCACTTTGCCGCGGCGTGCGGAGGTGGGCTGTCAGCCCGGCCAATTCTAACTCACACACGCACGCACACAAGCGCACACAGACACACTCACACAACACGACACAAGCGCACACGCACGCACACACACGGCGGAAGTTGCAGGGGCCGGCCAGTCGAACATGTTCGGCGCAATCGGGCTATGGAGGCGGCACCGCCGCCACAAGTTGGGCTTTTTGAAGTTCCCGCCCCCTTCCAGCAGCCTTCCAGCCTTCCAGCCGGTGCTCGCTTATCGACGTGGACATGCAGCGCGCTATCTGCAGCGAGGAGGGGGGGGGGGGGGAAGAAGCTGCCCTGTTATTTCCAACTTTCCACCAACATCCTCTGCAACTTCCTCTCTGCGACCATTGTGGTACCCAACGCTGCCGGGCTGTCTCTGTATCTGCCTCTGTCTGTCTGTCTGTTCCTCTATTTTCACTAGGGTAAATCCACTCTGAAATTTTCAGAGTTTCTGAGACTCTGACTTTTTTCCAGAGTTATAAGAGACTCTGAACCAGAGACTCACGAAATTCGCGCCCCCCAAATTAAAAGGCCAGAGTGTAATCTAGAGTTCAGAGTCAGAGTGTTTTCCAGAGTTTCTGATGTCAGAGTGTTATCCAGAGTCCTTGTCAGGGTGCCAGCATTAAGTTCAGAGTCTTAAAATGATAGAATATCTTGAACAGTGCTTGGTTTTAGAACTGCCTTGGAAGTGTCCCTAGGGGCTAAAATCGAGTCCGAGCCGAATCTGCAATCCATTTTTTGCTACCATCAAATGTACCTCAGCATACCGGGGCCCAAAACTATCCGATCAGTTTAAATTAAAAATGTCCTAGTAAAATAGTCCATAGATGACACCTACCAATTTTCAATCAAAAATAACAAAAAATTCCCGAGTTATGGCTTCGTCAATTTGGAAATATCAACTCTGAAACTCAGACGAGGGCTCAAACTCAAAACTGTAAACCGGACCTGGAACTCTGGATTGAACACTTAACTCTAAAATAAAGGACTCCAAATCGCAACTCTGCGCTGCTCTAAAACTCGAGCGTAACTCGCAACCTGACGCTAAACTCTGAAACCTGACCGAACTCTGCAACTCTGATTTGAACTCTGAAACTCTGACCTGAATCTGAAACCTGAGCAAAACTCTGCAACTCTGACAAAACTCTAAAAATCCGAGTGGATTTCCCTATCTGTCAGCTCTGTCTGCTTCTCCGCCTGTTTCTATCCGTCATTGTTGGCTATCCACCTACGCGCGCCTGCCTTGCCTCACTCTTTGCCCCCTCGGCGATTCTGCTGCTTCTTCTGGGGCGCTCGGCCGGTATGCAGACGAGCCGGGCGGCGTTGCCACGGTCTTGGCCACGGTCTTGGCCTCGGCGTGGCCGGACAGCGGCACGGCGGCAGGCGGCACGGCGGCACGGCGGCACCCGGAGAGATTGGCCGAGTGTATCGCACGGGGAATCTGTGCCGGGGGCGTGTTTTTGAAAGTGTTTCTAGGTTCTGGAAGGCCTTCGCACCGCCTCGTCCGCGCTCGGTCCGTGCCGCCCGCGCCCACGGCGTGGTTACCTTCGTCGGTCTCTTTTGTTGCTTTTGTTGGCGTTTTGTTGTTCTTGATGGGCTTTTGTTGTTGCTGCTGCTGCCGCTGTACTGTTGCAAAGGCGACGACCCCAGAGCGAGTTCTGGCGCGCACGTGTGGGAAGCGCGCCTGCGCTATTTCGAATCCTTCGGGGTTCGTAATAAAGATAAGCATATAAAAGACGAATAAAAAACAGGACAGGAAAAGTCGTTGTCCGCCGGGGCTGCTCCTGTGATATGATTCGGGCCCATCCGGCGGCCGACGTCGTGGGACCGGAAATAGGAACGGACAAGCCTCGGAGGGACGACGGCGCAGAGTGGGCCAGAAGTCCGGCGGAGGCGGTCAAAACTCTTGCCGCGTGAGCTGCCGAGTCGCCAAATGGGACTCGAACCGAACGTGTGACCCCACCAATGGAATGCTCTCTGAACGAGAAATCCATTGGTGGGGGTCACACGTTCGGTTCGAGTCCTGTTTAGGACTCTGGAGCTCAAAACGCGCCTAGAGCTTTGGCCGCCTCCACCGTTCTTCTGGCTGATACTGTGCGGCGTAGTCGCAACTGGTCACGAGATGGTCGCAAGCCGGGAAGCAGGACGGTTGCGTTAATAGACACGCCCCGACGAAAACTGACAACTGAAACATTTGCAGCAAGGCGGGGCGGGGCGTGAGAACCGCAGTGATTAATATTCACAAGACGCAGGGCGGGGCGGGGCTCGGCGGGCGTGGGTGGATTGGCTCGGAATGTCTCTCACGTTGAGCGGACGGTGCAAGGCATCGTACCTGCGCCATGGAGTTACGCGTGGCCGTGTCGGCGCCTCGGACCTTCTTCTTTGCAAGCTATGCAGACAGACGGACGGACAGACAGACAGACAGACAGACGACGACAGACAGACAGACAGACAGACAGACAGACAGACAGACAGACAGACAGACAGACACGGCGCTGCAACGCGTCCATACGTTTTCTCGGTACTGCCCTGGTGTGCGTCTTGCCCGCGCCTTCCCCGCCCCACCGTAAACACCAGAGCATCTGTCAGGGAAGGCCCGCCCGCCTCGCGAGGTGTGATGGGGGTCGAGGTTTGTTTTGTTGAGGCCCAGGGGCTGCTGACTCTGCTGGAAATCATCAGCCAGCGCGACAAAACGCTCGACTAGAGTTCCTCGTGCTCCTCTGGTCTTGTAATCACACACTGCTGTCACAAGACCGTCCTCTAACTGCGTCTAATTTTTCTCGTGACCGACCAGACCGGACCAGACGGCTGGGCGCGCTTTGTTTAAGTCCGTTTCCACATAGCGAACGCTCATCAGTCCGCGTGCTTTGCACCAACACACTCTCGCGCCACGTGCTCACACACACACGTGAGCCGTACAGTAGTGTGTGAGTGTGTGTACAGTGAGTCCCTTTGGAGGCGCCGCTACGAAAGCCGCGTGGGTTCCAATCGGTATCACGAGTCTGTTTGTTTCCAATGTCCGTCTTTCCAACTCGGCGCGCCGCGACGCGCCAGTCCGTCCAAAAGGCAGCAGCTCTTGCGTAGTTTCGTGTGAAAAAAAATGACTCATCCCTCGTTTTAGCGAGATTTTTTTTGTTTGTTGAGAAAATGTTTGGTAAGGAAGCAAAGCAGTGTGGACAGGGCAAATCAATGTTGTGTGCCGAACGCTGCTCTCCTCTGCCCGCAGGAAAATCGAGGAAAATGAAGCAACTTTGGTAAACATTTTAAAGCCGCTCTTCTTTTTCGCAGTGTATTCCCCTCTAACCGACATAATGCGGAAGGGGAGTAAAGTATAAAAATATGGGAGGATTTTTTTTTGTAAGCTGCGGATCGCGGGGGTGGCGTCCAAATTTAGCCCGTTGATGGCGTTGCCCGGTACAGTACGCTGCTCCATACAGCACCCCAGAAATCATACTCTGGAAACAAAAAAAAAAAAAGGAACAAGAATCCTTTACCCGACCAAGCAAATAAATATGGCATCGCAGATATTTTTTTTCGCGCCGCTATTCTACCACCAATCTGCATCCTTGCCAAGTTTTTTCTTTCGCCCGCCGCTTTATATTTGCATACTGTATTGGCTGGCGGTTTGTCGGTCGAGTCTGCACTGCACTTTGTGCCCCCGTCTCTCTTTCTCTCTCTTTCTCCCTCTTTCGCTCTCTTTCTTTCTCTCTAACAAACGACCGCTAATGAGTCGGAATTAAGGCGGGCGATACACTGATTCGCGGCTCGCGCCTCCTGCACACCTCCGCGCGCCTATTTCGCCACGCGCGAGCCTGCTCCAGCGGCCTGGAAAAAGCTAGGGGGCTGGAAAGCTGGAGGGGAGACCGAGGAAAATAAAAACAGATACTCGTACTGGAGCCTCCAGCAGCCCAGGGCCTGAGGCGTATAGCTTCATGAGGTCCCGAGGTCCATCAGCCTTGAAAATAAAGACAGCTATTTTAAAAATTGATCGCAAAAAATTCTTCGGAAAAAAATTGCATTCCAAACCACGTGTTTTTGTTGCGTTTTTGTCTGCCAGTCTAACGATACCGTCATTTGTGCTTCCAGAAAAAGCCGCAGCCGCCGCTGCCGGTGTCGCAGCAGCAGCAGTCGGGCGTCCACTGCGTCCACGGCGCGCAGGCCGCGCACTCCGTGCACTCCGCGCACCAGATGGAGTGCGGCGTGGCGGGCGTGGCGGGCGTGGCGGGGTCCCTGGCGGCGTCCGGGGCGCCGTCCCCGCTGCTGGGGGCTTCCCTGGCGGACCGATCGCGGCCCGAGCGGTCGCCCGCCAAGCACGGCCTGCACGTCAACTTCACCGAGAAGGTGGAGGTCAAGGAGCGCAGGGAGAAGTTCCTCACCGCCAAGTACGGCTCCCACCAGATGGCCCTCATCCGGAAGCGGCTGGCCGTCGAGATGTGGCTGTACGACGAGCTGCAGAAGCTCTACGAGTCCACGGTGAGTCCCTCCACGCCAAAGCGGCGTGGCCGCGGCCGAAGGCGCGTTGATATTGCGCGCCCGGGGTTGCGGGTTCGAGTACCCGCCGGCGGTCAAAATTCTTGACGCGTTTAGAGCTCCAGAGTCGCTAAACAGGGCTCGAACCGAACGTGTGACCCCACCAATGGATTCCTCGTTCGGAGAGCATTCCATTGGTGGTGGTGGGGTCACACGTTCACTTCGAGTCCCATTCAGCGACTCTGGAGCTCAAAAAGCGTCTAGAGTTTTGGCCGCCTCCACCCGTCTTCTGGCCCACTGTGCGACGCCAGCTGAAAGCGACACGTCATAAAACCTCATCGCAGCAAATGTTTCACAGCCCGACTGACCGCTCTGAGTGATGTCGAACACCGCGTCACAAAGACGTCGAGGGACCTGCACTGTAATTTCCAGCCATATATATTTGGACTCGACACGCGCCAGGCCGGCCGACCAGCAAGCGGGAGGCGGAGGCCGCCTTCTCTAGACTCGGCTTGTTGCGTCCGACGCCTTTATGAAGGCATCATCCGCCCATGCCTCTCGGCCTTTCGGCGGAGCTGCTGGGCGCGGTGCCGCGATTTCCGAAAAGACAATAACGGACGGCTTGCGCGCTCGCGCCTCGAGGCCCCAACAACAACAAAGACGACAACAACAAAGACGACAACAACAACAACAAACAACAACAAAGCCAAACACCATAAAGCAAGGACGTTGTGACGTGGGCGGCGCTGCCAAAGGTCAGGGCGTGGCGTGCCGGCCGTTGCTCCGGGGAGTTCCCCAGGGAGCAGCGAAGCCAGCGAAGCCAGCGAAGCCAGCGAAGCTACCCCCAGCAGCAGGCCACCCCGGTACGCGGCGCCCGGTACCTCGCCCGGTACCCAGCAGACTGATTCCGAGAGTCGCTTTCGTCGTCGCTCTGCCTCTCTCGCACTCATGGGGCGTTACGTCCCGTACCGGTGCAAGCGAGACAGAACGACGAAAACGACTCTCGGAACCGAGCCACTGGTGCGCGGTGCCCGAAGCGTGGTACTCGACCCGAGACTCCACAGTGGACCAGAAGACCGGTGGAGGCGGCCAAAACTCGGGACGCGTTTTGAGCTCCAGGGTCGCTAAATGGTGCTCGAATCCAACGTGTGACCCCACCAATGGATTGCTCTCCGAACGAGGAATCCATTGGTGGGGTCACACGTTCGGTTCGAGTCCTGTTTAGCGACTCTGGAGCTCAAAAGGCGTCCAGAATCGGTCGCCTCCAGCGGCCTTCTGGCCCACTGTGCGCTCGGTGCCCGACGTCCAACTGGCTGCTAAGTCCTTGGCGGGGCGCGCTCTTCGCGGGGCAGTTAATTTGGCGTCGGGGCTCGCCAACTTGCAGCGCTAATGCACAGAGTTGCTGCAGGGAGTTGTTGCTCCAAACTTTCTTACACTCGATTCTTGCCTTTTTGCACGCCGGTAAACGTGCTTCTGCAACTCGACGCGTTTTCCTGTTGAGGCCAGGGCGGACCAGAGTCCCACTCCCAGGTACAAACTCGGTGACGGTGTTTTCGAACGGAGCTCTAATTTCCGTCTCCAATCGTGCTGCTAAAGAGCGATCAATCGGAATTGAGTTACATTTGCGGTCACGTGAAAGCTCGGATGAGGTCGCACGCCACCAAGTCGACGCAGTCAGTCACAATGCCCAGGGCATGCCCGGCACGGCATCTGCCATTCAGCGACCCCTTTTCGGCCTTCATGGGCCCAGCAGCGACTGAGAGTCGTTTTCGTCGCTCTCGCACTCAGGGGGCGTCCCGTGTAGGAGCGAGGGAGACACATCGACGAAAACGACTCTCGGAATCAGTCTGCTGGCCAGCCAGGCCCGGCCCGGCCGGTGACAGCCGCCCCGCGGGTCAAATGCGGCCGAGGGGGAGGGGAGGGGGTAGCGTGGGTGGCGTTCGACTCGTCCGACACGGAAGAGAAGAACTCGGCCGAACTCGGCCGAACTCGGCCACCTGCAGGCCGCAGCGCCTCGTGTCTCTCTCGCACCCCTGCGGGCCGCGCCTGCCGCGCCCTGAGTGCGAGAGAGACGGTGCGACCGGATAATTCATTTACGGGGCGCCGCGTCAACCCTTTCCTCCCCGCCGCCGCCCGCCGCCCCGCGGCTCGCATCGAGGGGCTTTGGTTTATCTCTCTCGCCCTCGTCTTTCCCCAGTCCTTATCGGGGCGATCCATTTTTCATAGCGACTCTGCTGTGAGCCTCGCGCCGCCCGCTTCATTTCTCATAGCAACAAATCGGCCCAATTGTGCGCCTCGTCCAATCGCTCTACGTCTCTCTCTCTCTCTCTCTCTCTCTCTCTCTCTCTCTCTCTCTCTCTCTCTCTCTCTCTCTCTCTCTCTCTCTCTCTCTCTCTCGCTGCAATATTCATTCCGGCTTCGTGCGGACGGACTACATGGGGGCGGGGGGCGCGTCTTAAATGACAAGCCCCCATGCCGACGGCAGGCGGACGGCAGCGCGGCCGCTGCGTGTTCCCGCACGGGACCTGCTCGGCCCAAGCCGAGGCCCAGGCCTTGCCTGTCAGGGTTTATATGGGGATCGTGCGTAGGGAGCCGAAAAAGGGAACCGCGGTCGATCGCCATCGCGAAGGTTCTGCTGCGTTCGCGTTATTTAGCCGCACGTTGCGGAAATTTTTCATATCCAGTGAGATTGACGCCACGGCGTTGGTATACTGTATAGAGCCCAATAGGCCCGCAAGGGGCATGCTTTGGGTATTGGCTGGGGGCCTGCAGATATCCCATCCTGAAGAGTTCGCCACTTTCAAGGTCACGGTGACAACCATGGTCACCTTCCCGTGGTGACGGCTAGATCACCTCCGTCGACGGTGACAGCCAGCTCACCACCGTTGCCATGGTGAAAGCTAGTTCACCATCGTCCACATTGTGACAGCCAGTTCACCACCGTCGCCTGATACATGACACTCGGCACGCGTGTCGGCAGTCGCGGCTCCCGGATCGCGTTTCGGCGTTCCGGTTCCTGCGGGAAAGGTTCCTGCGGGAAGCGCGTCCCTTCAAAGCAAGGTCGCGGATCGATGGCACGGCGTGGCACGGCGTGGTGCCCCCCCCCCCCTCCACTTTCCCCTCCCCCACAACAAAGACGCCGAGCGCGCCGTGCGTCGGGTCAAAGACACCTCAGGTGAATCATGAACTACTTAGGCCTCAAGGCGCATATTCTCGCATCCTGGCGGTGGGCAGCAGACCAGCGCCGCTCCATGCCAGGGCACCGCCAGGGCACTGCCAGGGCAGCACCCTGGCGAGGGAGGGCCTCCGGAAGCAGCTCACCAAGTGAGTCATGCACGCCGCGCGACGCCGCGCCTTTCTGCACCTGCCTAATGACACATTCTTTACTCGGAAACGCGAAAAGGGTTCTTTGCGTTTTGCGGCCGTCTCGGGGCGCTCCGCCATTCACATGATTTAATTCGTCCGAATGGCCCGGCAGCTTCCACGGCCCGGCCAGGGGCCGCCTTCATGAATGCCTCATCGGGCGGACCAATCAGGACCCGCCAGAATATTCCCCGGTCAAGGCTCTTGATCCTCGCGCTGCGAATACACACCGCCCAGAGTCCTCTCGAACCGCCTTTGTGTCCGCTTGCGTCCTCTGGCGAGCATCGCTCGTGGACCAGCCTAGACTCGCAACTCCGTCTCGCCTCGCCTTTGTCACGACACTGGAGAGACCCACGGCCCTCTAGAACCGAACGCGCTCGGCTGGGCCGGCTGGGCCCGTTCTTTATCTACGAGGTAGACGCGGCGGTGAATTTTAAATGCACTTCCGGGCCGCCGTGCGCGCCGTGCGCGCTGTGCGCTCGCTGAGGAGTTTATTTCACGTCGGGGACCGTCACGAAGGGGCAGCGCTCGTTGTTTATGAACGGACCCGCGGCAGAAGCGCTGTCCGCTGTTGTTGTTGTTTTGGTGCTTGAACAGGGTCGTCATTTTGTTGTCGTTGTTGTTGTTGGGGTGAGGGACCCGCGGGCTATCTAGGTAAAGGCATCGCTTCTCGCATCCCATTTAGCTATCTGCGAAAGCCATCTGCATTGTGGAACGATATGCAAGGAGGCGCCCTTTCGTCCTTTCGCCCTTTTGTTCTCGTCGTCGGAGTTTGTTCTCGTTTCGTCCGTCGATGATGGATGCGACATGCGCGCGCTCTCGCTGGATACGCTGTGCCCAAGCGTGGATTGGGGGGGGGGGGGCACAAAAGGACAATTCCCCCCTTTTTTGACCCCTAGATAGCAGCCTGAAAAGTAGGCAAAAGCAACACTTTGCCCCTGTAAGTAGGCAAAAAGTGCTACTTTGCCTGAGGCCGACTCTGGATCCGCCACTGGCTGTGCCACGCTGTGCCACGCTGTGCCACGCTGTGCCATTGTTGAGTCGATTGTGTTGACCCCTCTGGATCCTCTCGAACCGGCCGTGGTGGCGCCATCGGGCGGCCGTCGCGCCAATTACGGAGGCCGGATCGGTCCGTCGCTCTGTCTCTCTCGCACTCTTACGGAGGGCCCCAAGAGTGCGAGAGAGACCGAGCGACGGAACGAGTCCTCTGAATCTTCCTCGAACGGGACGAGAGCGAGACAGCCGCCGGTCGTGTGACTCAATACTCAATCAATAACAACAACATTATCCATCGGCAGCAACAATAATAGAGTGCGCGTCGAGCGGACAAAAGGGCGGAGTGACGGAGTGACGGCGCGAGTGACAAGGCGACACGCAGCGCGCCGTTTGACGACCTGACCGCAAGTCAAATGACTCATCCTCCCTCCGTCCGCCTGTTCTCGCATTGCGTAACGCGTTCGAACGCGCGGCGGGGCTCACTCCGTTCAGCGCGTCGCGCTATATGGGGCCGCGACACTGCGAAAAAGAGCGAGAGCGAGAGAGAGAGAGGAGAGAGAGAGAGAGAGAGAGAGAGAGAGCGAGAGCAAGAGAGAGAGAGAGAGAGAGAGAGAGAGAGAGAGAGAGGAGAGAGAGAGAGAGAGAGAGAGAGAGAGAGAGACGGAGATGAAAGGAGAGGTGTTGCCAGAAAAGGGTTCAGCACGAATCATTGAGAGAATCAGCAGTACGTTCGCTTACACTGCTCTTGCAGGGAATGAAGGTCCCTCTTTTTGTTGGTGCGCGGGCCCTTGCCGGGCCACAACGGTCACACCAGGCAAATTGATGGCAAGCTTTGGGGCGTGGGCCGCAGAGAGGGCGCAGTAGCCCGCTGGATAAACGAGTCCCGCCCCGAGAAATTAGAGCGAGCGGAAAAAAAGGGGAAAAGAGAAGAAAGACGAGATGCGGGGGTGGGGCGCGAACCCGAGCGAAACGCGTCCAGGCCGTCCAGGCGCCCTGCCGGCCCTGCCGGCCCTGCCGGCCCTGCCCGGCGGCGGCCAAGGCTTGCCAGGCTTGCCAACCATTGTTGCAGCCGCATTAATTTCCCTCTTTCATTATTTTCATCCGAAACAAAGTGTAGACGGCACGTTTCGGCCTTCCAGGCTAAAGTTACTCGGGACCAACTGGATATGCGTGTCTGTGTGTGTGCGGCAATAATAGAGCTCTGCCGCGTTGGAGTCCCGGAGCCCGGAACGGTTTACGACAGTTGCGAGACCGGGACTGTATCACGCGATCATATTCCCTCCCTCGCACAGTGGGCCAGACGAGCGGCGGACGCGGCAACAATTCGTCGACGCGTTTTGAGCTGCAGAGTCGCTAAATGGGGCTCGAACCGAACGTGTGACCCCACCAATGGATTGCTCTCCGAACGAGGAATCCATTGGTGGGGTCAAACGTTCGGGTCGAGGCCCATTTAGCGACTCTGGAGCTCAAAACGCGTCTGGAATTTTAGCCGCCTCCACCGGTCTTCTGGCCCACTGTGCCTCGTGGCCGGCGCTGTGGCTCGCTGTGGCTCGTGGCGTGCTGTGTACAATACTGTAGTGTAGTTGTACCGCCAAGGTCAACACTCAAACTACTTTGTCCCAAAAGGATTTGCCCACCACTTGGCGTTGCACCCCCCATTCTGTGGCTCAGTGGGTCAAACCCGACGGCACGCACCCCGGCCGGGAAAAAAGATGGCGGCGGAAGGGGGACGGGTCGTAAAATCCGCTCTAGCTGACGCGAGCGTACTCTGCGAGGAGACGTCGGAACTTTGAGATAAACGGGGAGGGTGTGTCCGAAGCTGGGGTTTGCAGGAGGGGGGGTCATCGCGGTCCCCGACGCCCTTGTGGTTCACCAACTCACGACGCTGGTCTTTCTTCAATGTTCCAGGAGAACAACAAGAACGACGAGGTGGATGTCGACATCGACGAGCTGCTGGACATGGATGACGACAACCAGAGAAGGATACACTTGCAGGTGAGTAATCTGGGCAGGTGTCTGGCTGCTGCCGGGGAGGCAGAGTGTGATCACTTCACAAGCAGAAACTCCAAATTTGGGTGTCTATATCTCGTAAACCGAGAGCGTTGGGTTCTTCATGCATAAAGAAATAACAAATTTAGGATATTCAAAAAGATGTATGCGTTACTTTAATTTCAATCTTCCTTTAAGAGACATAGACACCTGCAGGTGGCTCATTTTCCCTTTGCATTCAGGGCATCGTTAGCATCTCCCTGCTGCCTGTCTGTCTGTCTGTCTGTCTGTCTGTCTGTCTGTCTGTCTGTATGCCTGCCTGTCTGCCTGTCTGCCTGACTGTCTTTCTGTCTGTCTGCCCGTCCGTCTGTTCATCCGCTGGCCGGGATTAATTCCATAAATGCGGCGACGTGTCCTGGCGTGTCCTGGCGTGTCCTTGCATCGCCTCCATCGCCTCGGTATCGATTCACTTTGCTCTCTGCAGATGAATAATGGAACCGCGCTTCACGTGGCCTGGCCGCCTGGCCGTGTCCGAGGCGGCGCTGTGGCGGTCGACGGGGACGTGACGTGGTCGACGTGGTCCTCTGTGTCTTGGCCAGGCCTCGGCCGCGGCCTCGTCGCCCTGTAATGGGTGACTAATACGGGCTACCAATCCCACTGATGGTTGGCGGCCGCTTTTTATGATGAGGGAGGGAAGTTGCTTTTGGCGGCGTGCGATGCAATGAGACGGCAAAGTGTTTTTGCCCCCGCCCGCCTGCCCCTCGGCCTGCCCAGCCACTTGGCAGCGCGCCTTTCGCATCGACCAGAGCACCCGCGCTCACCCTCTCGGTTTGTGCGGGATGCTGGATACCGTTTGTTACGCACCCGGCGCGCTGGCTACACTGTGCCTACACTGTCGCTGCGCTTTACGCTGCACGGGCAGAGCCAGTAGAGCTAGCAGAGCCGGCGGAGCGCCTGGCGGGTAGGCAGCACCGGTGACGGCCGCGTCGGCGGACTGCCTAGCCTCTGTTGCGACGGCGTTCGCGACCATGTCCACGATGCATGAGTGTGTTTTGAGTTTCGAGTGTGGAGGGGGCAAAGTCGAGGCATCGTATTCCTGTTACTCTTTTTCAAAAAAATACAAAACAAAAATGCGTTTTTTTATGTTGTGCATTTCAAAGCGACTCCCCCCTCCCCTGCACACACTCTTTCATCTCTTTTTCTGGTGTGCCACACAAGACGTTAGCCCCTAGTGACTGGAGGGGCGTGGCCGTGGGGGCCGGCGTGGCTGCGAGGGGTTGGTAGGGGTGCCTCCTAGCTAGGGGTGCCAGCCGGCCCGGCCCGGCGGGGCTGGGACTCTAGGGGTGCCAAGGGGTTGGTAGGCTTGGCGGCGCGTGCCTAGTGGTGTAGTCCACGCCGAGCACTGGACCTGGGGGACACCAGAAAAGGGGGGGGGGGGGGTCTCTACCAGTCTCAACTCTCACGTAGTGGGGAGAAAATAAAACAAAAAGGCCAGCGTGCTGGGCACCAGTGGCAGAGCCGGGCAGAGCAGGGGTAAGGCGAGAATGAAAGGGATAAAAATGAGGCCGGATGAAAAGTGGGAAAGTGCACGGGGAGCCAGGGAGCAGGCAGGTCGTCGGCAGACGGTGAAACGGTCGCTGGAAGCGGGAAGGGGTGTGCGACGAGGAGACGGGGGCAGTTGACTGGGGCTGAGAGAGGGGAAGGGCAGGGGCCTGAATAATGTAGACAGCCATCTCCGCGTCATCCTCTTCCTCTCGCGAGTTGCGCGTGCATAGCCCGGCAGCCTGGCATAGCCGCAGCCACGACCTACCCCCGCCTCAGCCAAATGGTCTGCTTGAAATCTCGAAATCTTGCTCTAGGCTCCCCCCATGCATCTGGCCCCCCACCCCAACCCCTCCTTCTTTAAAACTCCCGCGCCGGCAGATCGACCCTCCCTGTCCCTCTCCGCGTAATCCTGTTCTTGTTCGTCGCTCTCTCCCTCTGTCTGTCCCTCCCTCTCTCTTCCTCTCCTCTTCCATCCCTCCTTCTGCAGAGGCAGGCAACCTGCATCACCCCCTACCTCCGCTTTCCCTCCCCCAACCCAAAATCTCCCTCAGCTTTGTGCTGCTTGGACGTCAAATAATGCCTTCCCTTTGTGTTTGTTGCAGAGGATTCTCGCAGATGCGAAGAAGTCTTCTCATGATGTCAAAGTAAGTATGTGTGTGAAAGTGTCACAAAAAGCAGTGGTCCTTTTCTGTCATACTAATAGTGTGTTTGTTCTCTTTGCAGAAATTTGTCGAAGATCTCCTGGAACGAACAAAGACTCTGTGAGGACTGCCATTGTCGAAGTGGTGCCACCACTCTCCCTTTTGTTACAGAGCTGTGCTTGCCACGCTTGGCAAGATTTATACCATGTACTGCAATTGATGAAATTTGAGCTGTGAAAAGCTTTTATATCAATGTATTCACAGTGCTCCACTGTGATAAATTGTATTTACGTGTAATAATTCATACATGTTAGTTTTAGAATGGTTCCCAGAATGTAAGTGGCAATGGTTTAGAAACAAACCTTATTGAGAATTGTGTTTTTTCACGTAATGAAAAGACATCTCCCCTTGTATGTCAAATTGACATTCTTCAAGATCTGAAAACATGGATGTTCAACTTTGCTTCTCAGTCGGAGAAGTAAAATTCTCCAAGGTGGAATAATTACAAATATTATAAATTTACTTTTGGTTTATTGAGTTAGTTTTATGTTCAACTTAGTATTACTTTTTGTTCTTTAAAATTTTTTTGTTGCATGCCTTGTCACTAAAGGACACATACTACGTGAAATATGCTGTATGTTCTTTTGTAGCTAACATGTCAGTTAGGAGTAACCAAAGATTTTTTTGGAGGTGTTTTTCCATAGAACACCAACGGTCCTATTGCACCTGTCTTGTTTTGTTTCCTTGCCTTAAGGAATCCTCAGCAGCTTTGTGAAAATTTGAAACTCAGCATTCCCTATCCATGTGGTGCGATCTTTGCATGGCTGGCCATGGCTTTGACGTGGTTTCAGGAGAATTTTACCCTCTCATTTGTGCTAAATGAAGACCAAATTTCAGACAATCGCTTATGTCTGGTTATTGAGACTTATACTCCCCCTGAAAGCAATGAGGATATGGTTATAGCTGTTTCAACTATAGAGATTTTTTTCCTGTGAACTTTGGGTTTAATATTAATCATTTTTAACAGTATAATATTGGAAAACTAGTGCGTAAGTGCTCTGCACATGAACTATCAATAACTCATGATTTCATGTGAAATAGACCATTGTAGAAATGTGATATTGGAGCGAATTGAGGCTGCTTTGTTAATTACACAGATTAACCATATACACAAGAACTTAAAATAATATTTGTTATGTTTTTGTAACATTTGCATAGATAATGCAAGGAATACCCTGCCATTCTGATCAGAAATTTCCCCGTAATGGAAAATTTTCTGGGAAAAAAAATCAAGAATGCTCACCGATAAATAAAAATCTTTGTGTTTCCTATAGTACAAGACTCTTCTTCATCTCACCTACTGAGGTTGCTGCAAATATCGGTCTATGCATAGATTGCCAAGTAGATCATTAACAGCTACAAATGAAGTACTTCCTTGTCCTATTATTTACAATGGTCCATATCCAACATACCCGAATTTAATTTCTGTAAGATAACAAACCAGGTAGTTTTATTCTGATTTTATCTTGACCTCTTTGGTCAAGACAATTGGTTAAGGTTGAGATTTAAAAATGATTTTTCATGATTTTATGGTCAACCTCCATTATTAATATTGTGAGCATCTGGTAGAAAACTGATGCAACCTTAAAGATGAAAGAAAAGGGTTAAGTTACAGTAGTAATGTAATTGGCTGCCGTTCATCTAGATAGCATGAGTTTGTTGTCAAGGAAATTCATAATGTATGTATGATCTCATTGCCTGAACTGAATTTAATGTGTCAACTTCAAAATAACCCAAATTTAACCCTGTTTATTCTATGCCACTCTTGGAAAAATGAAATAACATAGAAGCTTTTTCAAAAAGAAAATTTGTTTATTTCCTAAAGACCTCAATTGTATCTCCAAATTGTGAAATTCAAAGTTTCATTCACGTAACTTATAGAAGTAAAATTCTTATGCCAACTCCAAGGCAGAGAGCAGGAACTAATAAAATTGTTGCATGGATGCCAGACTTCATGGTTCAGGATTGGGTCTTATATACAAACAAGAGTGACCAGAACCCAAAGCATCGCAATGCCCCTTTTCTACTGTTCTTTTTCATGTTTCAGACTAGTACATCATAAGCATCAAAATAAAAATTTGTTAAGAATTTTATCAATGCAGAAGTGTACTAATTTAGTCCAGCAAAATTACACAATAGTACATAACAGGTCATAAATTATATCACAGCTCAAGTTTCAAACACAATTAAGGAATACAAAAATGGGATACAGTTGAGAAAAATAATGGGATGGAAAAGAACAAATGAATTAGTGTTCCGGGCAGACAAAACATATGGTCCAGAGCTCAAAATGAGTCTAGGCGCACAAATTCAGAGTAGCTGTTTCAGCTATACCGTAGTTTAATTACAGTACAGTATTTGTATTTTTTATGACAAAATAATTTTATTAACTGTACCCTAATGATGATAGAAACACCTATTTATATCATTGTGAGACGCTTTTTTTAAGTAGTACGGTAAAGTAGTTATAAAATATTATTTGTACCATGAAAAAAAAGGTTGTATGAGTGTCATTCTTTCAAAGAAGCCATGCAAGCAATTCTCTCATCTCTCAAGCAGTTTCTACAGCTTTTCCCACTTTTGTAAAGCAACATAAAGACACTTCATAATCATTACTGAGGTAACTTAAACCTATACAAATAACATTAAAGTTTTAAAAAGGTTGAAAATAAAACTCACTGTTGACGGACAGCTGTTTCAAACATAAGCCTTGATTGAGCCAATAGCAAAAAAGCGATAGCATCAGTCTGATAAACTTTGCACATATTTGGAAAAGTCACAAAATATGCATACAATAAAAAAATATTTTAAAAATTTGTTTGCACAGAAAAGCAAAAGAAAAACAAGTCAGCATCAGTTTCAGAAATACTTTTAAGTATTAAAATTCATATTAATGTTTGGTTCTATTTCATTTATTTAAAAAAAAAAAAAGGAAATTATCAAGAAACTGATAAACAAACTGAGAAAAAAAGTTGATTTTCAACGAGGCAACAAAGATTGCTAAGCGGCTATCTGAAGGCACAACAAAAACAGAAGACTAAAAAACAAGTAGTCTTAGGACCAACAATGAACAGGCACATGAAATGACAGGGGAAAGCACCTAATTCACCTACACAAAATACAAAAGGGCATCCATACCACCATCTTCATACTCAACAACAACTTCAAATTCATCGTCCTCTGAATCGTCATTATCGCTATCATCATCCACACCATGAAACAGCATCTGGAAGCATCCTGATGTTGGAGAATTGAAATGATTATATGGGTTGGAAGGGTTTAGCCTTGTTTGGCAGATCCAGCAGAAGAAAGTGTTGCACTTCCAGCAAATCATTTTGTTGCATCCATCAGATTTCTGTGGAGAAATAAGAGTTTGTAAACAACATTTTCGCAAACAAGACTATCACCACAGAATAATACACTGAGAGCAGTGCATTGTTGAGGTGCCGCAAATTAATTGTTTCAGTAAGAATCACAGTACCTCTATAGCAGCTGAGCAGTGGGGGCAGGCCTTGGAATTTCCTCGAATCCATTGCTCGGAGTAACTAGTTTCAATCATCTCTCTAATTGTTTTGCTTCCATATTTCTTTTCCAAAAAGCGTTTCCTTTCAGTTGATGCAGCCTCATACTCTGCAATCAATCCTGAACCTGCAGCAGTAAAATCAAGCAATGACACATGAATAATTGCCCTATACTTATACCTTACAATATTAGTTAAATCATAAACAAACTAGACATACTGTTTTTGAAGCGGCAGCGTTCTACTCCATGGTACGTCATGCGGCAGAGAGTACAAAAGGTGTAGGAGCAGTGAGCACAACGGGCCATTTGCTCTTCTCGCTCATATGTTACAGGGTACTGACAAGTTTTCCGAGGACAGTAAACTATATCTTCCATCTCATCAAGAGCTGAATTAAGGAGCAGTTCATCATATCTTGCAAAGAGCTCAGGACTGACTAATTCACTGATCTGTGAACCCAACACAAAAAAATGGGAGCAACATGATTAATTTGAATTTTTAAAAGCAAAATGAAGAATGAGATATACTGACCTGACTTTGAAGTGCTTCTGATTTGCAACCTTTTTCAGGACAAATTAATCCATGCACATTACCATCCTTGATGGTAACTTCAAAGAATGTACTAACACATTCTCGACAAAATATATGTCCACACCCCATGAACTCCATACACTGGCTTCCAGGTTTATCCTGTAACAAGAAATTAACACTCACAAACTGCTCTATGGGCGAGTTTAAGTTATAACAAACATGCAGTATCATCAAAGAGGGTACTGTACTTACATCAAAACAAATCTGACAAGTATATATGTTCCTTTGAAATTCTTTTTCAGATTGAGTTCTGTTGTACTCTAGAATATGACTAATAAGGGAAGTCTGAAGTGTTTCGCAAGACACAGCACGGAGATCAAATTTCTGTTTGTAATCTGCAGTTGGTGAACGTTTAAAGCCAAAAGGCTTTTTCCTACGCTCACTCACGGGGCAAGGTTCTTTCACTTTCACATTGGCCCCATTAGAGACACTCTGTTCCACAGGTACTGTGGGTACTGCAGGTACTGCAGCTGCTGCAGGTGCTGCAGGTACACTGGTGTGCATTGGAGGCTGCACTTCCCCTGGACTGGTTTCTGCACTCACACTACTAGGAGGACCAGGAAGACCAGGGCGGCAAGTTTTATCCTGGCATCTCATTTTTCCTCTGCCTCGCCCTCGACTTCTAGAAGGGCTTACACCTGCAGTCTTTTCATAAGGTGTCCAGTTCATGCCAGCACTAAAGCTCAAGCTAGGATTGGTGCTCGTGCCAGCATTGGAGCTTGAAGAGGAGGCCCCTTGAGTACTCAATGCATCAGGACTTGAGGCAGTTGTGGACAGTGTTGGGTTATTTGCTTCGCTTTGGAGTTTTTTCTTTCTTTCAAGCTGCACCATATTGAAGGAATACTGTTTGCTGAGGTTCAAGGTTGTGCCCAGCTCCAGAAAAGTGAACGATTCTTCCTTCAAGAATGAAAGCCATAAATATAATATTTCAAGGCCCTTATTTTCATTCCACAAGCTATCCAGCTTTTCACACAACTTAGAAAGCTGAAATGAGAATGAAAAGCAAAATGATTTCAAAACCATTTTGGGGACGGCTTGTAACAACATGGCAACAAGAAGTGTTGAGGAGAGGATTCATACCTGATTCCGCCCAAGCCAAGAGCAAATAAGGGTGAATCTGGGCGGAGAAGTTGATGGGTAGTCCGGAGGCAAAGTAAATGAAAGCTCAATTGCTGGCAAGTATTTAACGGATATGTGGTTCAATTCTCCGGCCTCCACAGTAGTGAAGCGATTCTTAAAAGGCAACAGTTGGTATTCAATTCTGATCTCTCCAGGTAATGAAACGAATGCGTAGAATTGGCCACAATATTCTCCATTATCTTTCTTGTAAGAGAACTCGTCCGAGTCGAATATACTTTCCAATGCCAGCATCTCATCATTTTGAGCATCTAAATCACTTGACATCTGAAAAACAAAATTAACAAAGTTTAAAAAGACCATTATTGATTGGAGCAGTGGATGTAACCTCATCACTCATACACGAAAAACATCACATTGACACTTTCATCGCTTACTAAATAACTATGAAGCATGAGAAAGATCACGCGCTTGTCGCATGACACATCGTCAAAATTAATAGTTCAAGGAAAAAATTGCATTGGGAGTGGACATGATGACTCCCACCTACCTTCACGGCGCAGCTTCCTCTCTCAAACAGCACGTTAACAGCCCCGCCAAGGGACCTTATCACCCGCGCTGGGATATGCCGACTCCTTCGTCGGAGGCAGATGCAACCCTTTCTCAATGAGAATTGGGTAATTTCGAGACGAAGGCCTGTACGACTATCCTGAAACGAGCGGCGGCGATGTATATTTGCAGTTGTTGTTGTTTTTGTTGCTGTCTTCGTGTAGACATGCGCCTTGTAAGAAAGTCGTAAGCGAGCCTGCAGAAAGAGCCGCAGTGGCGCTGCAGTCGCGTAAATAGCAGACGACGGAAAGCGACGGCATAACCTCCCTCAACCTTCGCCTCTGGGATTCGAAACTGTTCTGAATCTCACCTCTGGCTCTGGCTGTCGTGAAAAACTTGGATGTAACCTGTGTAAGTAGGCGTCTCAGTTTGCTGTAGCAGTTTGGTCTCTATGATCCGTTTCTGTCAAAGAAGTTTTACGGTGGCTGATGCAACTGTCTCAGGGTCTGCAGTTTGTGCGCCCGGTCCGTTCCAACGATACTTTTGTTGAACAGCGTGTTTTTATGGGAAGATAATTATTTTTATTTTTATTAGCATTTAATTCCTTTACTTGGTCGTTCTCGAACAACCCGTATTAGTCCCAGTCATCACATTAACCTGTGAATCGTGAACAAAATTTCACCAGGTTCAACGTCAAACTTTAATAAAATTTATCTACTCTAGAACTTACCTGGCACTGTCATTCCATGGGGCTACCAGTGTTTAACTGCTCCAATCCTAATATTTCTTACAGGCTGGGTGAAGTTGCTAACTTCTTCAATCGTTAAATTAGTTCACAATGTGGCGGTTGAAGCCTCTGTCGAGCTCAGTTAAAGTTTCCACAGTACTGGCCCCAAAATGTCAGTACCCTAAAGGGACAACTATTAGTCAAAAGCTACTTGTTCGTAATTTATGGAATGGGACAAAGAATTGCCAAGCCACCTCCCCAGCAGCTCAATTGAAGACGGATCATGTATTCAAAGAAGGACAAGAAATAGAAGGTTTTACTGTTACTGAAGTAAGTGTTTTGTAGGTAAAAGTCATCTTTATTACTTTTGTCTCAATCTTGTTCATCCAAGTCAGGGCTAATCTTATTTATTTTTAGGTTGGACACATTCCTGAGTACCACTTGACAGCTGTTCAACTTCTTCACAAGGAGACTGGTGCCAAATATTTGCACATAGATAGGAAGGATACAAACAATGTCTTTTCTATCAATCTTCGAACAACCCCTATGGACTCAACTGGTAAAACTTTTGAAACATCTGCATTGGAAGACATGACATCGGTGTCTCTTGTGTAACTTTTTATTAACTTGTAAATGGAATTTTCTTTTTATCAGGCTTACCTCATATTCTGGAGCACACAACATTGTGTGGGAGTGAACGGTTCCCTGTGAGGGACCCTTTCTTTAAGATGTTGGTTCGGTCTTTGGCTACGTTCATGAATGCCATGACCGGCCCTGATTATACCATATACCCATTTGCCACCCAAAACAAACAGGACTACTTCAACCTCATGTCTGTTTATCTAGATGCCGTATTTAGGTATGAATGGTTTCTTTTACTGCCTCCTAAACATTTTGAATTTTTTAATACCAATATTACACTAGGCCCTGGTTTATGATACAAATTCTGACAAGTGTCTTTTCTCTTTTCTATGCAGACCAAAGCTCTCAGAGCTGGACTTCAAGCAGGAAGGATGGAGGCTCGAGCATGAGGATGTGTCGTCCAAAACCTCACCCATTATCATCAAAGGAGTTGTTTTCAATGAGATGAAAGGAGTTCTCTCTGACAACACAAATATTTTCATGGAACGCTTCATGAATTCCATCCTGCCAAGTCACACTTACGCAATCAACTCAGGAGGAGACCCCTTAGTTATTCCAAATCTAACTCACAAAGATTTGGTTGCCTTCCACAAAAATTACTATCGTCCAGAGAATGCTAGGTTGTATTCTTATGGAACATTCCCGCTTCATGAAACTCTAAACTATGTCAGCTCATACCTTAAAAAAAGCCAGGGTAGGTTGTAATAGATTTTCCCCTCCTAAATTTCAATCTTTACAGATTTGTTTCAATTGCTCTGCTACATCATTATTTTTGTTGGTTTGTGTAGGTGAGAATGTAGACTCATCAGTTCCATCAGAGCCAAGATGGAAGGCCGAGAGGCGTGAGCATTACTCTTATCGACCAGATACTTTAGCTGCAGATCCAAAGAAGCAGTCGTCTATAGCTGTTGGCTGGCTCACTTCTGACATCAATAATGTCCAGGAAAACTTTGAACTATCGGTAGGTACATTGAATTTCCTTCATCTTCACCAAAAGAATCACATAATATTATTAATGTTTTCTACTTTTGTGCAGATTATAACAGAGCTCCTTATTAAGGGCCCGAATTCTCCCTTCTACCACACTCTGGTTGAACCCAACATTGGAGCTGGCTTGCACCCCATTACTGGCTTCACATCCCAAACCAGAGACACCATCTTTGCTGTTGGTTTGCAAGGAATGGACTCTGCAGATTTTGACAAAGTGGTCTCAATTATTGACAATACCGTAAGATATTTTGAATTCATATTTTATTGAGGTGCAAGGTATCTTCTTCTGTGTAATTTTTTCTTCCCATTTCCAATTTTAGTTGGCCGATGTGGTTAAAAATGGATTTGAACAAGAGAGAGTTGAAGAAGTTCTGCACAGTATTGAGTTGGGTATGAGGCACCAGTCATCCAACTTCGGTCTAAGTGTACTTTTTGGTTTGGCACCTCTGTGGAACCATGGTGTGAATGTTTTTGATGCACTTCGACAAGCTGATCAAATTGCTAAACTGAAAGCTAAGTTGTCACAATCTCCTACATACTTACAGGTACAAAATCGACATTTCTTTTGTTTTAAAATTATGGAGCACCAATGTTGCTATTCCTAACAAGATCCTTTGTTTATTTGTCTTGTTTGTAGGATAAGGTAAAAGAATGTTTGGTGAATAACTCTCACAAACTCATTCTAACAATGTCTCCAGACAATGATTATGTAGCAAAACAGGATAAAGCTGAAGCAGAAATCCTGGCAGAAAAACTGAAGAAGCTTTCAGAGGAACAAAAGGAATTGGTATGATTCTTTTGATTTAAAAAAAAAAATTACTTATTTGCACACTTTTCATATTGATCAATATCCATTTATCTCATTGCCAGGTATTCAAGCAAGGCCTCGAATTGAAAGAGGCTCAAGAGAAGAAAGATGATCTTTCTGTTCTCCCTACTCTACACATCAGTGATGTTAAAGATGACGTTGAACGCCATCAACTACAGCTGGTCAAGAGCAACAATGTCCCTATTCAATATGCTGCACAGCCAACCAATGGAATCACTTACTTCCGTGGGATAATTAACTCAGCACATCTTACAGAGGAGGAGAAGAATCTGTTTTCTGTGTTTTGCAGTGTTGCTGCAAAAATGGGAGTGAAAGACCACGACTTCCATGAATTTGACCATCTGGTAAGCGGATTAGTTTGGTGCTATTAAATTGTGACAATTTCCGTTCTTGTCTCATGAAAATCTCATTGTTTTTTTTCATCTTTCATTTAAGGTTCAAATGAAAACTGGGGGCCTTGGCATTGGCGTTCAAAGTGTCAATCATACGTCTGATGTGGCTGCCTACGAAGAAGGAATTTTGCTGAGTTCATATTGCCTGGAAAGGAACTTTGAAGCTATGCTTGACCTATGGAGGAAATTGTTATGCTCTGTCACATTTGAAGATAAGAACAGATTAGAGACTCTGGTCAATGACATGGCCTCAGACCTGGTGAATGGTTTGATTCATTCTGGACACAGATATGCTATGTTGAGTGCTGGTAGTCAAATAAGTCCACTAGCTCAGTACCAAGAAATTTCTGGAGGGGTCACTCACATAAATATTATGAAAAAGTTGGCAGGATCTGATGTAGAACCTTTACTCTCTAAGATGCAGGAAATCGCAAAGAAAGTTTTTGTGAAGGATAACCTTCGAATTGCTGTTAACTGTATGCCTGAAGTTCTCCAAGAAACAGAAGCTAAACTTGCGTCTTTCTTAGAAACCATTCCTGGAACTCCAAACTCACAGCCTAAGATTTGGACCAATAATGAACCTGTAAATGAAACCAATCAGCCTGGTATTCATCATGTACTTCCATTGCCTGTTAACTTTGCTGCCAAGTCAGTCTTGACTGTGCCCTACACTCATGAAGATCATGCTGTCCTTCAAGTACTTGGTAAATTAGTGTCTTCCAAATATCTTCATCCAAATATTAGAGAAAAGGGTGGTGCATATGGATCAGGCGTTGGAATAAACCAGTCTGGTCTGTTAAATTTCTTTTCATACCGTGATCCAAATACCACTGCAACTTTTGATATATTTGATAACTCTTATAATTGGGTCAAGAAAAATGAATTTTCTGACAAAGAAATTGATGAGTCAAAACTTGGGTTGTTCCAGGGGCTTGATGCTCCAGTGGCGCCCGGGTCAAGAGGAAATCTCAACTTTGTCAACCACATCACTTATGATATGCTGCAAAAATATAGGTTGAGTGTCAAAAATGTGACCCGGGATAGAATATTAGAAGTAGCAGCTAAGTTCCTTAATCCTGAAAGCAAGGTTATTGCATCACGCACTTTAATAGGACCTGAAAATAAGGATATTGCTTCTCGTCCAGGGGAATCTTGGAAATCTATGTCTTACGAAAACTAACCATCTGTTTTCCATTTCAATCCATCATTGTATTTGCATTTGAAACCAATTTTTGTATACAAGCTGTAAATGTTATGCAACTTTGTTGTATCCTGAATAAATTTTATGATTAGTATGAAGTTGTTACTCATTTGACCTGTGATTTTTTATTTCAGGCTATCTAAATATTTTAAACCGTTAAATCAAAGCACCCACAAATAAAACTTCTTTTTTTTTTTTTTTACAGTTTTGATGCTTAAATTTTTTTTTTAACGGTTGCTTTAGGATGGCAACGCCCTACCTGCCGCGCGGGTTCCACTCCAGAGAGGAGTACTTGGAGGCGGCGCTGCGGCTGCTCTGCCAGTACGAATGGCTCTTCAACTGGCCGGTGACGCAGATTCTGTCGTGCGGGATGCTGGATGAGCTCCCCTTGGAATGGTGGGAACCGCTGCAACGCCTGTCGCTGAAAAACCTGAACGAACTCCCGAGAGGCGTAAGCGTAGTTCCGGCTGCAGTGATCTCGATGGAATCAACAGACTGCTTCCGAGGGTCGTCCTCGTCGCTCTGCCTCTCACTCACGCCTCCACCGGATGCCCCATGAGTGCGAGAACGACAGGGCGACGAAAACGACTCGGAATCAGTCTGCAGACGCACAGTGGGCCAGAAGACCGGCGCGGGCGGCCAAAAGTCTGAATGAGTTTTGAGCTCCAGAGTCGCGAAACAGGACTCGAACCGAACTTGTGACCCCACCAATGGATTGCTCGTTCGGAGAGCATTCCATTGATGGGGCCACACGTTCGGTTCGAGTCCCATTTGGCGACTCTGGAGCTCAAAACGCGTCCGGGGTTCGGCCGCCTCCACCGGTCTTCTGGCCCACTGTGAGACGGAGCGGAGCGGTTGGTGTCGCTTCACTTCCCTGTCGGCTCGTGTCGGTGTTCCAGGTGTGCCACGACCGGTGGCCCGAGTCCCTGAAGAGGCTGGTGACCGCCTGCACCGCGCTGCGCCTCCCGGTCGCCGACCTGCCGTTGCCCATCGCCACGCACATGGAGGGCCGGCTGCGGCACGCGCTGCGCAAGGGCATGACCCCCAAGAAGGTGCACGAGGTCACCCACCTGGCCGCCGTCATCCACGAGCAGTGCGCTGCCGCCAACGTCAAGTGTATCGTCGACA
Source organism: Thrips palmi (assembly GCF_012932325.1). NCBI lineage: Eukaryota > Metazoa > Arthropoda > Insecta > Thysanoptera > Thripidae > Thrips > Thrips palmi. The sequence goes on from NW_023144621.1 coordinate 16,847,388, forward strand.
TGGGTTCTGGTCACGTGAGTAAGGCCGTGGGTTCAACTCCCGGCGACCCCTCGGGTTTTTCTGTTGTTTTCATTTTCTTTTGAATTTAATTTTGGTGAGTGACGAGTTGGTTGACCTGGCAGGGCTACCTGTGCGAGGTGCTGCACCACGCTTACGGCTACCGCGTGGTGGGCCTGGAGTCGGTGGCGGACAGGGTGGAGGAGTCGGCGCGTCGACACGAGGAGATCTGCCGCGCCATGGGGAAGCCAAGCGGCCGCGTGCGCTACGTCGAGTGCGACGTGTCGGCCGACAACCCGGGGCCCATCGCGGCGGCGCTCGCGCAGGTCGGGGTTCAACTCCCGTTCAAAACTTCTTTTAAAAAAAAATGTATTATTCAGTTACATTTTTGTTGACGGAATGTGACAGGAGGCCGACGAGGAGGGGCGGCCGCTGCCGTTCTGCCTGGTGGGGCTGCACTCCTGCGGCGACCTGACGCCCAGCGCCGTGCGGCTGTTCCAGAGCCTGGAGCAGATCAAGAGCATGGTGCTGGTGGCGTGTTGCTACCACCGCATGAGCCTCGCCCCCACGCCGGCCCACTGCCCGCCAGGTAACCGCTACCGCTCCACAGTGGGCCAGAAGACCGGTGGAGGCGGTCAAAATCCCCGACGCGTTTTGAACTCCAGAGCCGCTAACTGGGACTCGAACCGAACCTGTGACTCCATCATTGGATTGCTCTCCGAACGAGGAATCCGATGGTGGGGTCACACGGTTCGGTTCAAGTCCCATTTGGCGACACAAATTTAAAAATGAAAAATTTATTTTGCCCTTTAAGATGCGCTACAGCCCGTGAGCGGCAGAGTGGGAGAGCGACAGGGCAAGGTGGAGCGAGTGCTGCAGTGGCAGGTGCGGCGGTGGAGCCGCGAGCACCGCGATGACGTGCACGAGGACGACGAGGACCACGCCGAGGAGATCCGGCTGGCGGTCGAGTGGCTGGGGCCGCGGGGCCCGCTGCTCGCCGCCCGCGCTCCGCCCGCCAAGGAGCACTTCTTCAACTTCCCCCTGAGCGCCTCGCTGCGCCACCTCACACACTGCGGCCGCCCGCAGTCCTGGAGCGCGGTGTGCTCGACTGCGTCCTCGTCGGCCAGCACGACGGCGTCCTCGTCCTCGACGGTGTCGTCGACGGCGTCCTCGTCGGCCAGCACGACGGCGTCCTCGGCGTCCTCGTCCTCGACGGTGTCGTCGACGGCGTCCTCGTCGGCCAGCACGACGGCATCCTCGTCGACCAGCACGACGGCGTCCTCGTCGGCCAGCACGACGGCATCCTCATCGACCAGCACGACGGCGTCCTTGTCCTCGACGGCGGCCTCGATGTCAGCGTGCTCGTTCCTGCGGCGGCCCATGCTGCGCCTCGCCGCGCAGGAGACCGTGGAGCGCTGGGAGAAGATGTCGGTGGAGACGCACCAGCGCCACAGCCGCCACGTGATGGCGAGGGCCGTGTTCGAGCTCTACGCGTCGGCGAGTGAGTGTTCCGTGTTCGTCTCCAACGAATTGGCAGTACACAATGGGCCGGAGGACCGGCGGAGGCGGCCAAAGCTCCAGATGCGTTTTGAGCTCCATAGTCACTAAATGGGACTTGAACCGAACGTGTGACCCCACCAATGGATTGCTCTCCGAACGAGGAGTGCATTGGTGGGGTCACACGTTCGGTTCGAGTCACATTAGTGACTCCAGAGCTCGAAACGCGTCCGGGATTTTGACCGCCTCGACCGGTCTTCTGGCCCACTGTGCGGCGGCTTCCTGGCGCGTGTTGATGGCAGTGTGGTTGTTGCAGACGGCATCCAGCTGGCCCGGCGTGGCAGCCGCTGCCTGCGCGGCGCCGCGCTGTCCCTGGACGCGCGCGCCGTCCTGGAGGAGATGGTGCAGCGCCTGGTGGCGGGGGCGTCCGCCGAGGAGCTCGCCCAGCACAAGAAGGCCGTGTGCACGCTGTACGCGGCGCTGGAGCCGCTGCGGCCCCTGGTGGAGGCGCTGACGGCGCTGCAGAGCGCGTTGCAGAACGTCTGCGAGGGCCTTGTGCTGGTGGACCGCCTGGCGTGCCTCGCCGCGGGCACGGACCAGCACGCCGCCAACGCCGTCACCGTGCTCAAGGTGGCCGACCAGCTGCTGACGCCGAGGTGCTACGCCCTGGTCGCCACCAAGTAGTGCCTGGGCCTCAGTATGTTTTTTCGGGGAACCCCTGCCATGCGCTGCATAGGCAACCCGCGCGCAGTGCTGTGGAGCGGGTTGCCTATGCGCCGGTCTGCGGGCGCTTCCCTCTCTTTGTCTCTAATCTTTCCTCTGTCTCTGTTTTCACTCCTCCTATCTCTACATTCTCTCCTATCATTCCCATCTCTCCACCAGGCGGGGAGAGACTTACGTCAAGATTTGTGCGCTAAAGGCTCGTGACATTGTAGTTCAAAGTACGGTTTAAGGTTACCTCGCGTGGAAACGCCGCCATCGCATGTCTACTTGTAATGTAAATGTACGTGAAAAAAATAAAAGATTACGTTATATAACGAGCCTGTGCACGTGTCTTTCATATTAATTTCGAGCAAACAATTGTCTGTTTGAGACGGTGTCGGTCAGAGAAACCCTCCCAGTGTAGTGTCTCGCGACAGTTTACGCAAATCGCCGCCATTTGAATCCGGCCACCAACGTCTGAGAAACTTGGAAAGGCGCCAGCTGGTGGGCTGATGACGTCATACGGTTGTCAACGGCGCTGTGAAGGGTGAGGGAAGGGCGACCTGGAGGGGGTAGTTCCAGCCCTGCCAGCTCCGCCCTGGCGCGCAGCGCCCCGCGGCCGCTCGCCGAACTAACGCGACCGCCAACTTTTGAGTTTGGCATTCGCCGCGCGTTTCCAAATTGAAAGAAACGAGATATTCTTTAACAAAAAATTCAATTTACGTACAATTTAATGTGATTTCTCGTGTGTGTTTGTTAGTTTTGTTGCTGTCTAGGGTGTGGGGTGGTTGCGTGGAAAAAAACACTTGGGTTTCTATTGGGCATACACTTTATTGTAGTTATTACTAATTGATTAGTTCATATATCACACAGAAGGAGAAAAGATAAGATTATTTACAAGTAGTGCTCTATCCTAGATGCTGTAGATATATGAAAATATACGTATATACATTGTAGGTATAAAACATATAAGCAGAGGAACGAAAGTTATGTACACATTCAGTAAAGTCAGCATTCGAATCAACTCATCGAACAAAAGAGCAGCTTGCACGAGAACAACAGGAAACAATACAAACGACAAGAAGCTAGCCTCGCCTTATTGTTACAGACATCACATTATTTACGGCACATCACTTAGCAAACCCAACAACAACAATCACATCTCCTGCGACCGGAGGCTGGCGCCGCGCAAGGTACTGAAAAAAGACCTTTTTTTCGGTGCTACATTGTGTCGCCAGCCCCCGCTCGCCCTATCAGTCTAACTCTTTCGATCCACCAGGCGGCGGGTAACCCGCACAGCCCAGCGCGGTGGCCACCTGGGCCAGACCACCTGGCCATGTGGGCCATGTGGCCACCGGCACACACCCAGAAGCAGCAGGGCCTCGTGTCTCCCCGGCCACTCACAGACACATCGAGGCAATAAGGTAGCACAACAATGTTTTTTCGGAGGGGTGAAACGTCACAGGAAGACCGTTTCGTAAAAAGTCGATAGAACACAAGAAATCTGAAGCTGATATGAAGTCGGCGCAATAGTGGCCGTGTGAGAGAGGGGAAAAGGTTTATAAAAATGAGCGATAGAGTGGCACAAAACATCTCCGGTCATAGTACGAAGATTAATAGGATTAGGTCAGCTACGCGCTCACAACAAAGCATCGTATGGCGGAAGTGATTCGACCGCGAGAATCCAAGAAAGCTGATGATTGTTCTGTCGAAAATAAGTACAATTGACACGATTTTACGAAATGGCGGAAAATCTTCACCTCGTTTACCGTTCGAAGAGAGGCCGCCAAGAATACTGATGAGACTTAAAGATAACAACAAAGGCAAACAAAAGTTTAATTTGTACAAGTCAGTATTTCACTTAAAATTAAATTACACTCTTTGAATAGACACTTACTATCAACTCAAGTTAGTCACAGTCATTGTCAAGATATTCCCCATGAGGGGAGCTTTGGCATACACAACTGTTTAACTCTACTGATTCAGGTAACGCTCTCCTATTTTGCAAAGGTTAAACTTACCCATCTGCCAGGCCTTGTATCTCTAGATACAGTAATAATGAGAGGAAAAGAGCAGTCTTTATTTAGAACTTTTGAATTTTTACGTTTTTTTCCCAGCGGAGAGAGTGTGATACATTTTACTTTAAAAAAGCTCAAAACAAAGTTTTTTTTTCTTTTTTGAAGTTTCACTTGGAATGATATGCTGAGTCACAAAGCCTGTATGCTATTTCATCGTGAGTCACCACAACCGTGACTGCAACTGAATCTACGTTTCTTTTCTTCTCTAAAAACAAAATGAAAACTACTTGACCGGGGCTGCGAGCCAAACAAGTGTTGGCTCGACGAACACCGATGTGGTCAGCGTGTGCCAGACCCTCGTAATGTTTTAAATTAAATATCACTATGAGACGATTTTACACATACACTAAAACAGTGATTCGTCGCCCGCTTTTTACACGTTGGATAGTGATAATAAGAGCAGCAGTTGCTGCATAATCATGTAAATACTTTTTACACACCTCGCCGACAATATTTCCTGCCACGCCGCCGAACTGCGGCCAAAGTTGCTCTGCCTGCTCTTCCGTTGAAACTTTGGGAAACAGCGCACGCGAAAACAGAACACGTCTTTTGATTTTCGCGCTGACAAGATTTCGTCTCCGGAAAACGCTCTGCCGGGAGAGGAGCCCGCGGTGAACGCGCAAGGAGTATGGAGCCATGTCCGAAATACAAGAAAAGAGCGCGCAAACGACGAGAGCGGGAAATTTATAGACGGAGATGGGAGGTGCGAGAGGAATAGCGGCAAAGTCTCTACCAGTCTACAAGCTGTTCTTTTTTAACACAATGCGAAATTCACTTGCAAACACAACAAGCTCAGTGGCGACTTAAACGCATTCGAAATGCGAGACACAAATTTTAAAAGGAATCTTTGACGACTCGTTCGGTTTTTACCTCCTCCCAACGACACCCAGTAGCTAATCAGTCAGTTTCTCAAAGAATAAAGAAACGAAATGAAATACTTAACTAACTAAAACAGTCGCAAAACTGATAAGAACCAAATAAAAACAGCCAGAGCAAACATTTTGCTGTCCCAGCTCGGCTTGCTGGTACTGCCGACACAAAGTTTCAAGTAATTTACAACTTGAAGCAGTTGGTTATTGCTCGTCGCGTGTCCAGGACTGAGTCCACGCGACGAAAGAAACAGAGCTCTGCGCGTAAAGCGTCGGTGACGTCATGACGCAGCCAATCAGAGAAGCCGCACAATTATTAACGACTCTGAGAAAACTAACTAAGGCGATCTCACAACGTTGATGTTTGGTTTCGGAAGAGAGTTGCTGGAAACACTACGAAAAGAAAGAGAAGGGTCGCGACGCATCTTTCCTTTCCTGCTCTTTTTCCCTCTTCAGTCGGACTTCTTCTTGAGGGCGGACAGCTCCTCCACCAAGGAGCCCTCGTCAGCCACGATGGGCGCGCTGCGCTTGCTCACGGACGGCAGCAGCGACAGCAAGTCCTGTAACACAAAGGGACGCGGTTCAAATCCCCTGCGCAGTGTTTTTGCCAGAATGCCGTTGGAGGCGGAGAAAGCTCCGCACGCGTTTTGAGCTCCAGAGTCGCTAAAATACGACTCGAACAGAACATAGTGTGACCCCACCCCACCAATGGATTGCTCTCCGAATGAGGAATCTATTGGTGGGGTCACACGCTTGGTTTGAGTCCCCTTTAGCGACTCTGGAGCTCAAAACGCGTCTAGAATTCCGGCCTTTTTCTGCCCCTCCTTCGCATCAACGTGCGGTGGAGTGGGATAGGATAGGGGCAGCCTAGCGTGGCGGCTGTTGCGCAGTGTCTCCAAGTATCGAAATGGCGGGAGAATCGATAGGAAAAAATGTCGGCGATAGCGTATCTTGTTGACGTCATCGCAGAACATGTCAATAACTGTGCGCGTCGGTGGCCCTGGCCCACCTGTACGTCCGTCTGTCTGACTCTGTCTGTCTCTGCGCGTCACGAGGGTAAACCGCTTGTCAATTTTGGCTTGTGCTAGTTTTTCCAGTGTTGGGCTAAGTTGCTGCCCGTGAGTCCGTATTCAATGCCTCCGCGTGCGCGGCATCGAACGCGTGTGCCCGATCTCTCCTCGCGCACCTGGTTCGCCTGGCTCGCCTGGCTCGCGGTGCCGGAGGACGAAATCCCACAAAAGGGAGCAAAAGGGATCCATCAAAGCGAGCTCAGAGTTGGTGGTGGTGCTCTTCCCCGCGCGGATCGCCTCGTCCTCCACGCAGCAACAGCAGAGAGAGAGAGAGAGAGAGAGAAAGAAAGAGACGTCCCGGACGGCATGCGCTGCCCCGCCTTTGAGAACCCAGTGGGCGGATCGCACGCGCGGGGCTGGCGGGGCCGGCCGGTCAGGGTAGGCAACCCAGGACCAGCCAGGCACAGCTAGGGCCAGAACGAGGGGGAGGGGAAGTTCGGGCGGTGCCTTGGCGGGGCTGGCGGGGCTGGCGGGGCCTTGGCGGGCCGCGGCCGCGATGACGTCAGCACGCCGCTTGTGAATGAAGGGTCGGGCGCAGCCTGGCGCAGGGCCAAGTTGCGACTGTCTCTCTCTTTCTCTCTCTCTCTCTCGCACAGCCCGCTGTCCGAGGCGAAGGCCCTCGTGCCGGTCGTGCCGTGCGCCGTGCCGTCCGCCGTCCCGATCCACGAGTTAGAGAAGTCTCCGACGGCTGAAATTTTAACACCTCGGGGACTTGGGGTGTGCTGGTCCGGCCGACCGCCGCGCTATAGCGCCTCCACAAATAGCTCTGTCTCTCTCCTTCCAGGGGAGACGCCGGCGGCAGGGACCAGCAGGGACGCCGAAGATAAATAAAACGTGTTATCGATCGCGCGGTTCGGAGGGACCGTGGAGGGACCGTGGAGGGACCGTGGAAGGACCGTGGAGGGACTGTGGAGGGACCGTGGAGGGACCGTGGAGGGACCGCGAGGACCGTGAGGGACACTCGAAGCAGCAACGCGTCGAACCCCCTTGCGCGCTTGCGGATTCGGTTGGCCTCTGCCTACCCCTTTTGCAGTCTGTACGCGGCTTATGGGTGCTCGAACCCGCCCCGCCCCGCCCCACCCCTCCAACCCCAGCGCTGTGCTCGCCGCCCCCGCAGCCCGGGAAGTCTGTTGCGTGGGCGAGCCAGCGCGGGGGTGGGCCCTGCGGGGCCTGCGGGGCGGGGGGGGCGGCGGGGGCGGGCGGGGCTGAGTCGGGTTCTGCGGGGGCGTTGCAGCAAATGCGCAGACGAAGGGGTTGGGGTGGGGGAGGCCAGGCCCGGCCCGGCCAGCCCCCGCCCGGTGGAGGAAGGATGATGGAAAGTATAGGCATTCCAGGAAAGGATAATCCCTGGCGCTCTGCATGGTCTGCTTCCTGAGAATGGCATGCAGGCCTGAAGCCTGCAGTGCGAAGGCCTTCGTTAACGAGCCCCGCACTCGAACGCCAGCGGCCTGGAAGGCCTGGAAGGCCTGGAAGGGAAGCCTGCAATCCCCTCTAATCACGTGTGCGGCCCTGGGGCGGGGCGGGGCGGGCGGGGTGGAGGTAGGGGCCGCATGGGGGTGCTGGAGCGTCAGAGCCACGGTAGCGCTGTGGAGTGTCGTCTACCAACGCTCTGTGCACGTTGACGCTGTAGCGTTGCTGTCATGGTGCGGCTCCACGGTGACACCGTGGTGTCGCCGACGGCGTCCTGGTTGCTGACGCGCTGACGCCGACGCCAGCGCTGCTGGGGCGTGCAGTGTAGTGGCGGCAAATTAATTACTGGCGAAACGAAAGCTGTCGCTTTGGGCTTTGGCCGTGCCGCGGCGCCGAGGCCGTCAGGCCGTGCACGCGGATGCTGATGGAGTGAGGGAAAGGTCAGCCGTTCGCGACCCGTTTCCCCGACCCGCGGCACAGTGGGCCGAAGACCGGTGGACGCGGACAAAGCTCCAGACGCGCTTTGAGCTCCAGAGTAGCTAAATGGGACTCGAACCGTACGTGTGACCCCACCAATGGATTACTCGTTATGAGAGCAAGGCATTGGTGGGGCCACACGTTCGGTTCGAGTCCCATTTAGCGACTCAGGACCTCAAAACGCGTCTAGAATTAGCCGCCTCCTCCGGTCTTCTGGCCCACTGTGCGTTGGCCGTTCCCCAGCATCGTTTCAGATCAATTAAAAAACGGCGGCTCCGGCGACTCGACTCGACCCGGCCAAGGACGGCACGGCCATATTGAACCGCGCGGCGGCAAAAACGGGGACGCCGGCAAAACGCGGCCAAGCGGAACTATCCGATTGGCTGCGCAGCTGTGACGCGCTGGCGCCGCGGTGCTTCGTCGTCGTGCTCGTCGTGGTGGTCGTGGTGGTGGTCGTGGTGGTGGTCGTGGTGGTGGTCGTGGTGGTGGTCGTGGTGGTGGTCGTGGTGGTGGTCGTGGTGGTGGTCGTGGTGGTGGTCGTGGTGGTGGTCGTGGTATGGTCGTGGTCGTGGTGGTCGTGGTCCTCGTCGTCGTCCTCATTGTGGCCGCAAACAAAAGGGAAGCCGCTCGAGTGGCTGCTGGAGTACGGCGATAAGGGAAGCCGCGCGGGAATTCAGAGAAATTCGAAAACAATAAAAAAATAAAAAATGTGCCCCGTGGCGTCGGGCGTGTACTGCTTCGGCGCCACAGGCTGCCAGTGGCGTGGAGGCACTGGCTCGGCAGAGAGCAGGCGAGGCGTGACGTCACCTGCTTTATTTTAGCCTTCCGCACTCCTTTGATTCCTCTATGAGCTCGCTGCCTTTCCGGCGTACCACGCTGAATCTCGTCAGCCCGAAAGGAAATTACGGCGTGGGGTTCTCTCTCGCACCCCTGCGGGTCGGCCCGTGAGTGGGACAGAGACAGAAGAGCCCTTGTTGCACTGGCGGCGGGCGAGACACCCTACTTGTCCTCCAGCCGCGCGTGCCGTGTTCGTCCAAATTGGATTTTTGCGCCGAGAATGGCGCTGTGGCGCTTCGTGTTTCGCTCTCGCCCTCACCCTTTCGGCCTGCCGGCCTGCCGGCCACGCTTTTCCCTCCAATTTCGTCCGGCGCCCTCTTTGAAGCCCCCGAATAGGACGCCGGCTGATGACGTTAGGCAGAGAGGCGAAGTGTGCGAAGCTCAGTCTCGAGGGCTCCCTCATTGCCACCGAAAAATCAACGCGTTTTTCACAGTGTTGGTGGCGCAGCGTTGAAGTCTGTCGTAACTTCGGCACGGTCCAGCCGAAGCTTTTAGCCCCCCGCGAGGTTCCGCGAGGCGGGGCGGGGCGGGGCGGGGCGACTGAGTGGTCGTCGCGGGGGTGGTTAATGGTCAGAGAGGCTTGTCGTGTACTCACCGCATTCCTCGGCCCCATGGTGTCCTGGACTCGCAGCAGGTTCCGGATCTCGTCGACGCCGCCCTGGTGGTGGATGGCGGGGCGCTGGGAGGCGCCGCGCGGGGAGGACGCTACGGCGGCTCGGACGACGGGGCGCGGCCGGCTGCCCAGCTTGGCGGGCCGCAGCAGCGCCACCTCGGGCTGCCCGCTCCGCTGGCCGACGGAGAGCGTCCTCTTCATGGGGGGCGGTGTCGGCGGTGTTGCCTTGGCGGTCGTCGTGGTCGTCTTGGTGGTGGTGGAGGCCGGCGTCGTGGTGCGCGCGGCGGGCCGTTCGGTGGAGGCGGCGGCAGGGGCGGGCACGGGGACGGGGGCCTTGGTGGAGGCGGGGGCCTGCAGGTACTGGTACTGCGTCTTGCTCCTGGTGGCGCGCTGCGGCACGGCCTCGTCCACGCTGCCCATGTAGTACCCCTGCGAGCACATAGCATCCCGTCAGAACACCGCGCCGAGAAACGCATTCCCAGGAGACACAAAACACTCACGTTCCAGATGGGGTCGCGGCCGTTCCAGGGCTTGGGCTCCTGGCCGTGGTACATGTTGGAGAGGCCGCTCTTGGCGAACAGCTTCTCGAGGTCCTGGTCGAGCTGCTCACTGGCGTCGTCGGCGAACTCGACGCGCCGGTTCTGCTCCTCGCGGTCGCGGCGTCGGCCAAGCGCCGCCTTGATGAGCGCCTGCGTCTCCAGGTCCTGCAGCCGCTGCTCCTCCGTGCGCGACTTCTTGGCCAGCGCGTGAAGCTCGCGCACGTCGTCGTCGTCGTCCTCCTGTTGGCCGAGGCTCAGGGTTAGCTCGCGCTTGCACGGTGAGCCAGAAGACCGGTGGAGGCGGTCGAAATCCCAGACGCGTTTTGAATTCCAGAGTCACTAAATGGGAATCCAACCAAACGTGTGACCTCACCAATGGATTGCTCTCCGATCGAGGAATCCATTGGTGGGGGTCACACGCTCGGTTCGAGTCCTGTTTAGCGACTCTAGGGCTCAAAACGCGTCTAGAGTTTTAGCCGCCAGCTCCGGTCTTCTGGCCCACTGTGTATCTGTTTCTATAGTTCAAGGGAATGGACACGCTACCTGGTCGACGCGGTACTGGTAGCGTCCGTAGGCCGCGGGCTCATACGCGCGACCGCTGCTGGCCGCCCCGTTGGTGGTGCCCGCGTTCACGGACCCGAACACGTAGTCGTCGCTGTCGCGGTACCGCGGGTCCAAGTACCTCGGCGGCGCCGCGTAGGCCGGCAGCACGGCGGTCAGCCCGAGCTCCTGACCGAGGCCCTGGCCGAGGCCCATGCGGTCCAGCCGGTCGTTGAGCTGGTTGGCCTCCATGAGGTTCTGCAGGAAGGCGGCGTTGGCCGCCGTGTCCGTGGCCGCCGAGTCCCACCACTGCTCCTGGCTGTAGTCGGTGTCCTCGTCGTAGTCGTCCGGGTACAGGTAGGGCGAGGACGCCGCCCCCTGGGGCAGCCCTTGGGGGCGCTGCTGCTGGGGCTGCGGCTGCGCGTACAGCTCCGGGTAGTAGTTGTTGGAGCGGGTGGAGCGCGCCACCCGCCGCGCGCGCGCCGCCACCGCCGGGAAGCTGTCCACCAGCGCGGTGAACATCACCACGGCCAGGAGGGCCACTGCCAGCCCGTGGCGCGACATCTGCCAACAGAAACCAGCGACGCGTTAGCCGAGCGAGTAGCGACGTGGCGATGCAGACGGCCGTCGCGGGTTCGATTCCGACGAGGGTCTGATTTCTATTGATCGCTCGCGCGTCCCGGCGTCACTCGTGCGTCACTCGTGACGTCGCCGTCCGCGTCGCAGAGCCACGTGTCTGCGCGTCCCAGCGTCACGGCCAATCGAAGCCATCGAAGCACGAGGCGTCATAGGCCGCGGCGCCGTGGCACTGTAGCACGCACGCGGGATAGAAATAGAATTCGGGAAGGGTGGAGAGGAAGAGAGCGATAGAGCTCGAAAAGGGTGGAGGGGGGAGGGAGGGATAGGCGAACGGTAGGTGTCTAGGCGATGCCAACAGCCACCACGGCACGCGGCATGCGCAGGCCGCACAGTGGGCCAGGAGACCGTGGATGGAGGCGGCCAAAATCCCGGACGCGTTTTGGGCTCCACAGTCGCTAAATGGGACTCGAACCGAACGTGTGACCCCACCAATGGATTGCTCTCCGAACGAGAAATCCACTCGTGGGGTCACATGCAAAGTTCGTGTCCCATTTGGCGACTCTGGAGCTCCAAAACGCGTTCAGCAGCGTTTTGGCCGGTCTTCTGGCCCACTGTGGGCCGGACGGCGGAAAGATAATCGAGCAGGGATAGAGATAGAGCCACGCGTGCGGGGCGAGGTCAGCAGCTACCGCGGCACGGCAGAGTAGAAAGAGGCAGAAACGGGAATGAGGGATAGGCGCTGCAGCAGGTGTCGCGTCGATAACGCGGCCCTATTCACGGCCTCGTTGTAAACTGAAGCGGCTAGCGGGGCTGGCAGTATCGCCCGTAAAGCCAACCGCTCTCTCTCTCTCTCTTTCTCTCTCTCTCTCTCCCTCTCTTTCTCTCTTTCTGCCCACTCCCCGTCTCCCTCCTCTGCATTTTATGCCTCCGGTAAAAGTTCCCCAGCCAGGATGCTTCGTGATGGAGGCGCCAAGCGAGCTGGAGTTGTCAGAAATCCTTTCCGCTCCTCTCGGCTCCCTCCTCCATCCTCCCCTGCTTCACGGCAGGCAGGCAGGCAGGCAGGCAGGCAGGCAGGCAGGCAGGCAGGCAGGCAGGCAGGCAGGCTGGTAGGCCGCAGGCTCGCCAACTGTTGCTGCTCCCGTTAACGAGCGCCCAGCCTGCAGACTGATTCCGAGAGTCGTTTTCGTCGCCCTGTCTCTCTCGCACTCGTGGGACTTGCCCTGCAGCTGCGAGAGAGACAGGGCGACGAAAAAGACTCTCGGAATCAGTCCGCTGCCTGCCCGGCTGCCACATCGCGATTACAGGTGATGCGGTTGGCAAGCCTGCTGGCAACCCTGCGGACTGGTTCCGCTGCTTCTGTCTCTGTCGCAGCTGTGCTGCACTGTAACTGCCTTACGGTGAAAGGCTGCACCAACATATTATGGTGGAGATTTTCTCCATAATAGTACCAACGAAATTCGTCAAAATATCTATAAGAGACAGTGAATACTCGATGGTATGTTACGAAGTCAGCTGCACCACCATAATACGGAACATTTTCACCATAATATGGAGAATCTTCACGGTACAACATTTAGAGTGTGCTGCTAGGTGTTTCGGACGCCGCTGCCGAAAACCGGAGGCAGCTGCTGCCGGTTTTGAGCGCGGCAATCCGGATACCGTCACATCTAACAGAATCACGCGGCTCGGAAGCCGAGATTTTCCTTTACCGTGCAGTGCCGCGCAAACGCACGCCCACTCCGAGCGGGCGGCAGCCAATCCCTCAAATGGAAACTTATTGTGTTTGCTTCAACTCTCCCTCTGTCTGTCTCTCTCGCTCCGCTGTTTGCACAGAGAAGTAGTCGGCCGTGGGCTGTGCGCCGCTCTGTGCCATGCTCCGCGCTCCGCCTCACGCCTGGAGCCTGCAGACTGACCCGCGCGAGCCGTTCTGTCTCTCTCGCACTGACGGGGCGTCCTCTGTAGGTCGGGAGGGAAGGGAGACAGAGTGACAACAGCGACTCTCGGAATCACTCTGCCGGAGCCTGCAGGCCTGGGCGCGGCCGGCGCGGCTCTGACATTTCGGCCGCGTCGTCGTCTGACCTTTCGGGAGGCTGTGGACTCCGCCGACAGTGGCGTGCCCGGCGTGGCGTGGCGGCGGTGCATCAGGACCAATCCCATCATGCTAATCCCGTCGGCCATTGTCACAGAACCGCTACGCAAGCAATCAGGAGCTGTGCAGTCATTCGACTCGCTGTCTGTCTGTCTGTCTGTCTGTCTGTCTGTCTGCTTCCCGTCCGTCCGTCCCCACGCAAGCCCTCCGGGGGCCGCCCCCGCGTCGTCGCGGTGCATGGTGCCCGATGGTGCCTCGCCGTCAACAAGAGTGCCAGGGGAAGGGGGGGGGGGGGTTGCTCAGTGGCGCGTACCTCTGCCAGATCGAATTGACAGTGTCGCGTCACATGGCCGAGCGCAAAACAGGACTGAAAACCTAATAGGGTTGTCCGGGTGAGGCTCAGAGAGGAGGAGGAGGAGGAGGAGGAGGAGGAGGCGGAGGAGGAGGAGGAGGAGGGAGGAGGAGGAGGAGGAGGAGGAGGAGGAGGAGGAGGAGGAGGAGGAGGAGGAGGAGGAGGAGGAGGAGGAGGAGGAGGAGGAGAAAAAGAGAGCAGAGAAGAGGGAGGGAGGGAGAGAAATTCTAGAAGCAGGCGGCAGGCAGGAGCTGTGCTCTGCTGCTCTGTGAACCGGTGACCTTTTGAACAGACTCCGGCGAGGCGGCCTGGCCCAGCGGCCCAGCTAGCTCCTCTCAGCCGCGCCCCGCCTGCCTGCCTGCTCTGGAAAGAACGCGAGCAAGCCACCCTGTCATACGTCGGGGTTAGCCCAAAAATTTCAAAAATTTCATTTCGTCTTCGCGTTGCTACAAATTAATTGTCGCATTACTCCGCGCGGGAAACTAAATATAAATAGCGAGCTGCCTGCCCTGGCCGCTCGGCCGTGCCGACTTCACGGAGCCCCGCCAGGGCAGCCAGGGCCTGTCGGGTTCTCTGACCCGACCCCCGGCAGGCCTCCAGGCAGGCAGGCAGGCAGGCTGGCGAGGGCAGCGGAGGTCACCACTTATATTAGTCCTGGCACGGACAATTTAATGGGCCTCGCAGAAGCTCGATCGCGCCTTCTGATTGGCTGGATCGGCCGCCGACGTCGGAGTTCGGCCAATCACGGTGGCGCGCGCGTCGCGGGGCAGGTCATTGTCTGCGACTGCAGACTGATTCCGAGAGTCGTCGCTCTGTCTCTCTCTCGCACCTACGACTCAAGCGTGCGAGAGAGAGAGACAGAGCGACGACTCTCGGAATCAGTCTGCTGTGTGCACAGGCGTCGCCGTCCTGTTTTAAGGGGTTCGCGCCGCGTCAAGCCGCCCAAGCCCGCCCTGGCCACCCGCCCCGCGGAAGGGAAGGAGCCAGTTTGGGAACCGGATTAAGACGACATTTTTCCCCCGGCTGGCGGCGGAGTGGCGGGGAGCGTCCTTGGGTCCTCGACGACGTCCTCGACGTGGTCCTCGAGGCGCGACGAACAGCGGCGGGGGGAGAGCGGCGAAAACGGGTAAAAAGGAGAAAAAGGGGGCGGAATAATGTTTTTTTTTCGCGGGAAATCCTCTTTGCAGTTTAAATAACCGCCGGCTAATCTTTAGTGCACGCGGCTCGGGTACGGGAAGGGGAAGGGGGAAGGGGGGGGGGACATTAAGAGGAAGCCATTACCGCGGACCGCACGTGTGGGTGGTTGGTACCTGCACCAGGTGCCACCAACAGCCTCACCTCTAATTTTTTTCATTTTCATTTCTTTTTTCATCAAAAAGAAAAGAAGGGTTGAGGGTTGACGCTCCCTCGAGCGTCTGATTTGCAAGAGGAAAAGCCCCGCTGTTCACGACACTGGTTTCTGCGGCTCGGCTGGCTGCGAAGGCCCAAAGTTTTGTCAACTAGAGCGCGGCGGCGGCGGACGGCCGAGCTGGGGGTTGGTCAGCCCTGGGTCAGCCCCGGGTCAGCCTGACCACTATCGCTGGCGGCGACTAACTTCTGCCGCGGACGAACGGGAACGGGGACACGACGTGCGGACCGCATGGGAAAGGTGTCGGTCGGCACGATTCAATTATAAATAGAGCGGAGGAGGCGGCGAATTCGGACCCGGAGCTGTCACACAGTGGATTGACGCGTTTTCAGCTCCAGAGTCGCTGAACAGCACTCGAACCGAGCGTGTGACCCCACCAATGTATTCCTCCCTCACTCAGAGAGCAATCCATTGGTGGGATCACACGTTCGGATCGAGTCCCGTTTAGCGACTCTCGAGCTGAAAACGCGTCCGGTATTTCGACCGCCTCCACCGGTCTTCCGGCCGACCCACTGCGTGTCAGTCCCCAGAGCGCCCGCGAAGTCCAGGGTAGGCCACCCGCTGGACGGCTGCGGTCGGCGGGACTGCGGGACTGCGTTCTGCAGGCGGGCCACGCGAGCCAGGCTGGCCAGGCGGCGTCGCCGCGCCAAGCCGTCCACGTTTTTCTTCGCTCTGCCCTCGTCGCCACCAATGGACTGCCAGTGAGGGAGTGCGAGAGAGACAGACGACGTGACGTAACACGTGGATGAACCCCAAAGAAGTTGCTTGTTGCTTGGTCGATCAGCGGCCGCCTTCGCCATGCACAAGCCGCCCCTATTTCGAGTTCGCGTCCATATGCCGCGGCTTTTGCAATATGTAGAGCAACAACAACAACGGCGACGCCGTGGCGATCTACTTGTTGTTGTTGGCGGAGCCGTCGAAGTCAAGATGCCGCCGCGGCTGGCGAAACTTTTTGCTCGGCAAAACTTGATGTGGCCGTGTCTTTTCCAGCAGGCGCAGTTGACAGGTCGGAGACAGACGGACAGGCAGGCAGGCAGGCAGACAGACAGACAGACAGACAGACAGGCAGGCAGGCAGACAGACAGGCAGACAGGCAGACAGACAGACAGACAGACAGACAGACAGAGAGACATGTAAATTATCGGTCCCTGGTTCGATGCCAATGACAGGCATCTCATCCAATGCTTTTTAAATATTTTCTTTTTTGGTTGGAACGAGAGAAGTAAAGTCGGCCGCACTTCGTTCGCTGCCAGCGAGGACAGCGAGGAAAAAAGAGAGCGGAGGAAGAATTATCCGCAAACTCGCCCCGCTTCGAGTCAAGTACGCGCACTTCACTGCACTTGACTCGGCCGAGTCCCCGGGCTGGCCCGCCACCAGTGCAAGTTGGGATTGAATCCGGGGCCGGGTCGCTAGGGTCGTCGGGCCGACGGGTCACCGCGCGTCCCGGAGGGCCGCTTGCCTGCCGGGACTGCCGCCATGCCTCGCGCCATGCCTGGCCGGGGCCGAGGCCGGGGCCGTTTGATGGAATATGCTTTCCAACTCGCTGACGCGGCCACGCGGCCACACCGCCGCCACACCGCCGCCACGCCACCGCGCGCGGGGAACTTTGATGAACCGCGCGGACACCACTCCCCACCCACGTCCCCCGCGACCCTCTCGGCGATGACATCAAAACTTTGGGGCGGCTCGGCGGGGGCAGGACTGGGGGCAGGGCCGCCGGGAGCAGGGCCGGGGGCAGGGCCAGGGCACTGCTAATTGGATACGTCAGCGCATCAGAAGGAGCACTCACTGAAGACGAAGACGGACAGCGGCAGGTGGGGGCGCATGCACTCACACGCACGCACCTTCACACACACACACATACACACACACACACACACACACACACACACACACACTCGCACACACACACAATCGCACACACACACACACACACACACACTCGCACACACAGACAGAGACATGAAACATGGCACGCAACAAGTCTCATATGGTTTACAACCACAAGCCTCGTAGACATGAGTCCCTCCGCAGCACTATTGATACCAAGCCGCTTCGGAAAACGGTGAGAGCAGTGTTCCCCGGGTATTTGAACCCTCGGCCGCGCCGTCTCCTCGGCGGCGCGCGTGCGTGCCGCGTGGGTCGGGGCAGTCGGGGGTCGGGCCGCCATGCGGGCCGCGCTGGGCCGCGCTGGGCTGCCCGGGGTCAGGGCACTGGGGGAGCGAGGCGCCGGGGGTCGAACCCAGGACCCGGGTCGGGACAGGTCGCAGGAGCCGAGTTCTGTACTCACCATCTGGTGCGCTGTCAGTGCGGTGTATCCAAAGGGCCCAAAGGGTCGACGCGACGCTTCGCCTGGCCTCGTCTGCCTACCTCGCGGGCGCACTGCACACAGTGGAGTGGAGGGGCGCGGGCAGCAGCCTCTATATATAGCCGAGGGCCCCCCACCACCGTCGGCCGGGCCGCTGTTCCTGAATGGAAGGCCCCCGCCTGGCCCCGGCGTGGTGGGGGCGGGTCGATCCTACGCGCGAGGGCCCCGCCGGGGGCTGGGGGCTGGGGGCGGGGCGGGGGGCTCCCTTACCGTTGTGCCGCCTCTGTATATTTCATGCCGTGTCGCGGCAACAGAGGCATCGTTTTTATGCGCAGGACGCGGCAGGACGCGGTGATGGGCCACACCGGACTTTGTAGTGTGGTCACCGAGGCGCTCGCGGCAACAGGTCATACACTATACACTTGCCGAGGGCGAGCCAGAGCGCTGCACAGTGAGCCAGAAGACCGGAGGCTAAATAGGACTCGAACCGAACGTGTGACCCCCACCAACGGATTGCTCTCCGAACGAAGCATCCATTGGTGGGGCCACACGTTCGGTTCGAGTCCTGTTTAGCGACTCTGGAGCTCAAAACGCGTCCAAAATTTCGACCGCCTCCAACCGGTCTTCTGGCAAATCCACTGTGCGCTAGTGCGCGGCACGAGTGGTGCGAGGTTCCTCGTCAGCACCACTTCACAGTGCAGTTTCTAGATTTAGATTGGCAAAGGAATCGAAGTGAGGATAACTGAATGCCCCCCACCCCCAGCCCCACCAGGCGAAGCGAAGATCTGCTCGCGCCTTTGCAGCCTCCGTGTGCTGCGAGCGATTCCCAACAATCGCTCTGTCCCTCTCGCACCCGCACGGCGAGCCCCGTGAGCGCGAGAGAGACAGAGCTACAAAGTGAATCGTCGGAAGCAGTCTGCCGGGTCGGCGGAACCCGGCTCT
The DNA here is from genome assembly GCF_012932325.1 of Thrips palmi. Taxonomy (NCBI): domain Eukaryota; kingdom Metazoa; phylum Arthropoda; class Insecta; order Thysanoptera; family Thripidae; genus Thrips; species Thrips palmi. Next base: position 16,865,695 of record NW_023144621.1, read on the forward strand.
CGCGCCGCCTGCAGCATCGTATGAAAATTGCATTGCTGGTACCGAGAACGCGCAGTCTCTCTCGCACTCATGAGGCGCCCCGTGGGGCCCCGTGGGGGTGCGAGAGAGACAGAGCGACGGAACGATCCTTCATAATCAGGCGACTGGATAGGTTGACTCGGTTTCCAAGAATGGTGGGTTTCCCCCCCCCCCTTTCCCCCTTCCACGAAACTTGCCACGCCTACGCCGTACGCGATGCCCCGGCACTGTTTCCTGCTTCCCCGTCACAACAATGGACACACAGCTAGGCGCAGCCGAGCGACCCAGAAGAGTCGTTTCGTCGCTCTGTCTCTGTCGCACTCATGGGGCTCGCCACAAGGGCCATAAGGGTGCGAGGGAGACAGAGCGACAAACCGCTCGGCAGCCAGAACCTTCCAAATTGATCCACACTAGCCACCCTCGTCGCCCCTTGCCCGCGGATGGACAGGTATGTGTCGGAGCGCCGTTTGACCTTTAACACATTCTCTTCTTCTCTCTCTTCTCTCTCCTCTCTCTCTCTCTCTCTCTCTCTCTCTCTCGCACACACACTCACTCACTCACTCGCACCTGAGAGAGCGGCGCCAACATATTTCGGTCCGTGTTCCAGAGCCCGCCTGTCTTGTTTGCAGAGAGGCTTCGCTCCCCTTCGCCCACGTCGGTTCAAAACTCCGCAAACGAGATTCCGGGCTTTCTCTCTCTCTCACTCCTTCTGCCGGTCTCTCTAATCTCTCTCTCTCTCTTTCTTTCTCTCTCTCCTCTCTCTCTCTCTCTCTCTCCCTCTCTCTCTCTCTCCCTCTCTCTCTCTCTCTCTCTCTCTCTCTCTCTCTCTCTCTCTCTCTACCGCCGGTCTCTCTCAGTCTCTCTGTCGCCGGCCCGCGATGCCACTATCCGCGACGGCGAACATTTTTCTTTTGATTGGAAGTTATTGCGTCCGTGAGAAAGAGAGACAGAGAGAGAGAAAGAGAGACAGAGACAGAAAGAGAGAGAGAGAGAGTGCAGGACGTGGCGCTAAAACAATGAAAGATTCTCATATAACAAAACAATATCGCCGGACTCGACAGCTCGGCAATAAAAGACGCTGCAGAATGGTTCTGTCGCCCTGTCTCTCTCGCACTCACGTGGCGATCCGAGGGGAGAGAGCGAGAGGGAGGGGGAACGAGAGAGAGAGAGAGAGAGAGAGAGGAGAGAGAGAGAGAGAGAGAGAGAGAGAGAGAGAGAGAGAGAGACTTTGTGTTCTGCGGAATTGATTCCGTGGTGGTTGTTTACCTAAATCTGCTCGTCATTGTTCCGAGGGTTTGCCTCGGGGACGAAAACAGCACAGGCCCTGTGTGATTTCCTGGTTGCCCCGTGTCGCAGTGTACTAGCAGGCAAATTCGCGAGGACCGCGGCCGAGACACGGCAACGGCCCGTCGCGGCGGCGCGGCGGCTCGCTGACTCGGCCGCGGGTGAACCTGCCAGTGCCAGGGCACGCCTCACCCGAAAGAAAGTATGGTAGTGAGGTCCTCGACGTCCACCGGTGCCCTGTCCGGACTTGGCCCGGCGTGTGCCCCCAGCGTGTGCCCCAGCGGTACCCCAGACGCGTCACCGCCATCCTCATGCCGCCGTGACGTAATAGCTCCTGGTGACGTCATTGCAGCATCCCGGCGTCGCTCGCGTCGCTTCGGGCCTTCGGTAGGCGCTCGGGTCCCGCCGAAGCCGCCCGAAGAGCGCTTGGGTGCTCGGCCCCACTCGGCCCGGCCCGAACAGAGGACGGCGGAGACAGGCGGAGAGCGCTGAGCGGGGCCGAACCGGCTTGGGGGGGGGGGGGGGGGGCAGGGGGTAGCAGAGGTGCAGCAAAGGACAGAGGGCATGGGGCGCGCGCTGTGCGAGTCGCTGTGGCAGTGAGGCTGGCGCGCACACACACACACACGCTCACTCGGAATCCATGAGAGCCCAGTTTGCAGAGAGATTCTGCCACCCTTGCGGGACAGCCGACTATACCGACTCCCCGAGCGCTTCAGGCCAGCTCGGCTTAAGCCCTCAGCAGGAATGACAAAAAAGGAGAGAGAGGGAGAGGAGAGAGAGAGAGAGAGAGAGAGAGAGAGAGAGAGAGAGAGAGAAAAGAGAGAGGAGAGAGAGAGAGGAGGGGGAGAGGAGGAGGGAGAGGGGGAGAGAGGGGAGGTGAGATCGTCTGGAAGCTGGAAACGTGCTGGACGCAGCATTCCTGAAGCGTTCCAGCATTCCAGAAGCGGGCCCTCCGCCACCTCCCATTTCATTTCCCTTCTTCGCTTTTCCCTGTTTTACTTTCTTTCTATTATTCCCTTTTGGCTCTTTCCGCTGCGCCGTTACGTAACGCGGACAGCCCTTGCTTCTTGCTCGTTCATAATCAGTCGTCCCTCCTCGGTGTCGCTGTTTCTTGTTGTTTCTTCGACACGGCCGGGGCCTCGGCCGGGGCGGCGTCTCCGGTCATCGCTTTTTACACGACCCCCCCCCCCTCTCTCCCTCTCCCCTTTCCTCAAGCCAGGCCACCGTAATTTAGCGTGTGCGCGTGCCACGCGCGTAGCATCGCCAATGCGAAGGGGTAGTTTTGTTCTACCCCGTCTCTCCGGCCCCTACTCCGACTGACAGACCTCCGTTAACCCTGTGCCGTGCCGAAAAAGGGAAACAAAGAATCCGAAATAGAGAGGTGGACGATCGTGCCCTTTGGCGTTGGGTGCATTTATAACCACCCTAGCGCCTCGTATTAACTTTTACTAAAAAAAACGTTAGTAGATAAATAAAACAAGAAGTAAAAAAAAACAGTCTACGTTGGATTTGAACCCGCAAGCTGTGGTTTCAGAAACCGGGACCTTCTTCACTATAGTGGCCCACTTCTAGAGCAGTACGACATGGTAAAAACCGGTAAAAACGGTACCCAGCGATTTCCAGGAACCGTTTTTAATGTTAAAAAAAGTGGGGCAAAAGCGTGACTAAAATTCTGCAAACAAGAGACACCAACAGGGCGGATTTGAACCAGTAACCTTGCGGTTTCGGTCAGCGACCCACTTCTCCGGGTGGCTGGGACTGCCACGCCACTGCCACGCCACTCCGGTCGAGTTTGCCGCCGCGCGCCGCCTCATTCTGGGCGGCTTATTGGAGCCGCACTGATTCCGAGAGTCGTTTCGTCGCTCTGTCTCTCTCGCACTCATGGGGCGACCCGTAAGGGTGCGAGAGAGACGGGGTGAGGTTCTCGGAATCAGTGTGCTGGCTCGGGCAGGCTCCAGCAGGCTCCAGCGCCGCCCCTGGAGAGGCAAGCCGAGCCGGCTCCAGGTTTAAGTAGGTCAGCTCGTAATTAGGGCTAAGTAGAACGAGGCGGCAAGCACGTGTCCTGCCAATCTGCCTGACACCAATCCGCCCGACGCGGCCCGACGTCAGCGAGGCTGAGCGCCGCACAGTGGGCCAGAAGGCCGTTGGAGGCGGCCAGAACTCCAGACGCGTTTTGAGCTCCAGAGTCGCTAAATGGGACCCGAACGTGTGACCCCACCAATAAATTGCTCTCCGAACGAGGAATCCATTGGTGGGGTCACACTTTCGGTTCGAGTCCTGTTTACGGCGACTCTGGAGCTCAAAACGCGTCTGATGTTTCAACCTCCTCCACCGGTCTTCTGGCCCACTGTGCGCAGGGTGGATCCACGTGAGCCTGAGCTCCGTGCTCATGCCGCAGAGTCGGTGAGCCTCGGTACGGTACAAAGCAGCAATTGTTATCCGCCTGTCTCTCTTTGTCTGTCGGCCTCTCTCTCGCGGCAGGGCGATGGCCGAAACACGTGCCGCCCGCGCACGCCGACGTCGGCCCCTACCTGCCACTGCCGGTGAGGCAAAACAAGAACAAAACACCGCCAACAAGAACAAAAGGCCCTCTCGCCTCGGCAGGGTGTTGAACCGCGGACCTCGCGACGCGCTCCTTTTATTCCCATCTTTCTGCCCAGACGCAACACCGCCACTGTCTGCAAGCAGACAGCCGGCTCAGTTCCGTTAATAAAATGTTTTTTATTAAGGGATTTAAGTTTATAACTTTGTCAATGTTGTGGGACTTGTGTTCATTTTGTTAAGTGAGACAGACGTACAGGCGTAGGGACGGATAGACAGACAAACAGACAGACAGACAGGACACAGACTGGCAGTGGGCTGCATCTTTCACTAAGAGGCTGGGTCCAGGGTCCACCTCGGCGGCCGGCCTGAGGATTAATTATGCAAATGATAATGTGGTGAAAATATTTTGGGGCTCGCTTCGCCTCGCCTCTCGCCCCGCTCCGCCATGGCTCCGCTTAGCATTGCTAATGTCCGATCCCCGTTTGGCCACAGCCGCAGCCTTCAGGGTCGTATCGCCGCCTTGCTGTCCGCTACACTGCCAAAAGGCTGTCTTTCTTCTTCTTCTTCTTCTTCTTCTTCTTCTTCTTCTTCTTCTTCTTCTTCTTCTTCTTCTTCTTCTTCTTCTTCTTCTTCTTCTTCTTCTTCTTCTTCTTCTTCTTCTTCTTCTTCTTCTTCTTCTTCTTCTTCTTCTTCTTCTTCTTCCTCCTCCGCCTCCCCGATAGCACATCGATCTAGATGCTAGCGAGGCGTCCTTGAGACCGCCTGGCCCGGCCTGCCCGGCCCGGCCTCGCGCCACCTGGAGTTGCCCTCGAAGCCCCCTGGAGCGGCCCTGGAGCGGCCCTGGAGCGGCCCGGAAGCGGAGCAAGCGGAGTGCCACCTCCACTGGAGGGGCCTCGCTGGAATGCCGGCGCATGCCGGCCCACGTGGGGAATATTAGCCGCCACTGGAAGAATGCGGGCCAGGCCGGGCGAAGAGCGAGCTGGAGCGGGCCGAGCTGGCAGACTGATTCCGAGAGTCGTTTTCGTCGCTCTGTCTCTCTCGCATTCATGGCGGTCCCCCGCGTCGGCGCGAGAGAGACAGGGGCGACGAAAACGACTCTCGGAATCAGTCTGCCGGCCAAGCTGGCGTGGCGAAAATAGAAACCGGGGCACTGGGAGGGGGAGCATGGTGGCGCGGCCCCGTCTCTCCTACTTGTTGGGCCGGCCTGGCTCCGACGGGCTCTCTCAATGAACCGAATGCAGGCTGCGGTCCTCACCAGGGCCCTGCAGGGGGTGGCCTGCCGGCCTGCCCTCCCGACCCCCCGGCCTTCCTGGACACACGCTGTGCTGGCTGTGCTCTCGACACCGGAAGGGCCGTGCCCGGCCGTGCCAAACCAGAAACCGCCCCTTCGAACCGCCCGGAGGCGCCCGGAGGCCGGAAGCGTGTCCGGAGCAGTCCTGTCTGGAGCGGCCGTGTCTGGAGCGATCTGGAGCATACTCTCCTAACCTGCGCCGAGTATCCACTGTAAAAGAAGAGTTTTTCAGCCCCAGAGGGCCTTACGATGGACTGCTCTTTATCCCTCCATGTAAGGCCAATGCTCTCGGATTGGGAGCTCAATTTTTTTCAGGGTCGACGAGTTGGCCTGGGTTTTTCTCTCTTTTTCATAATACGGTCGGCGTTCTCGGACGCACCCTTGCATGCCTGATAGCGGATGTTAATTTCGCCTCGCGGTCAGATTATAAGACCGGCAACTAGGCTGCAGATACGGCGGGGCGTGCTGACGTCAGCAGTTCTGTCTCTCTCGCACTCGCGGGGCGCCTCGTATAGGGGTGCGAGAGAGTCACAACGCGCCCAAGCGCGCCGCGCCTAGCTGTGTCTAGCTGTGCCTAGCGGCTAGCAGCTGCGCGTGGCTCCCAACTCGATACTTGCAGTGTGCTCGCCTGGTCACGCACAGTGGGACAGAAGACCGATGGATGCGGTCAAAATTCTAGACGCGTTTTGTGCTCCAGAGTCGCTGAATGGGACTCGGGCCGAACGTGTGACCCCACCAATGGATTCCTCGTTCGGAGAGCAATCCATTGGAGGGGTCACACGTTCGTTTCGAATCCCAGTTAGCGACTCTGGAGCGCAAAACGCATCTAGAATTGTGACCGCCTCCACCGGCCTTCCGGCCCACTGTGTCGCGTCCCGCCCGACAGAGTTTGTACAAAAGGGTGGATGGCGCGCGAAGCCGTGCGGGAACAAAAGGGAGAAAAGAGAGAGGACTTATTTGGCTTTGAAATTGGACTCGCGCTTCGCAATACGGCCGGCTGGCTGTGCTGCGGGCTGGTGCCGAGAGTCTCGCTGTCTCCCTCGCACTCGCGGGGCGTCGCGGCGCGTCTCGTGTGGGTGCGAGAGAGACAGAGCGCTCTCGGAATCGGCCGCGCTGGCCGCGCTGGCCGCGCTGGCACTCGGCCGGCGTTCGTTTGAGTTGAGGAGAGAGCAGCCTGAGTGAATTTCGGTTACTCTCGATGTGTGTGTCGGTGTGAGTGTCTGCTCGAGTGCACCCGCAAGCTGACTTCGAGAGTCTCGCTCTGTCTCTCTCTCACCTACACGTGACGTACGGGACGCCGCATGGGAGCGAGAGAGACAGAGCGACCCTGCCGGAGCGCTGCTGTCATTGGCGGTGGTCACGGCGGCCCCCTCAAAGCCACAAAGACCCCCTGTCCCGGCTGTCCTCGTCCCGGGCCGTGAGGCCTTGGTCGCTCTGTCTCTCTCGCACTCACGGGCCGTCCCGTGTGGGTGCGAGAGAGACAGCGACGAAAACGCCTCTCGGAGTCAGTCTGCTGCCTTGGCCGGGCGGCCGGGCTGTGACGTGGCGACCGTGGGGGCAGGAGAGCGCCGCGCCACGCCGCGCCACGCCGCGCCCGAAATGGAGAATTTGGAACCACTCAGCTCTGCCACTCCACAGACACCGAATCAAATCACGGCGTTCAGTGCGAGGAACTCGCACACAAAAGCGGGGATTTCCCTTTTCGGCAGGGGATCGCTCAATTCACTTCAAACTTTCCCCCTCAAAAAATTGTGTGTGTCTTTTTGTTTGTTTTTTTCGTTTGCAAGCCGTGCGATACCAGCATAGAAAATAAATATTCCCCTAGCCGGCAGTGAGCGGCAACAGCAGTGGCGTGGCGTGCAGGCCCTGGCGCCGTTCGGAGCTGGGGCGGCTGGAGTTTCGGGCGAGGGGGAGGGGAGGGGAGGGGGTGGGGAAACAGGAGGTTTGGCGGCTCGGTCTATTTCCAGCACAATCTTGGCCGCCGCCGCCATATCGCAGTGTAGTGGGCCGAGGTCCCGTCGCCACAATTACAGAGGGCTATTTTTGAATCGGCCCCGGCATCGCTGGGAAAGCCACTTGGAGGCGTGGGACGGGACGGGGAGACGGCAAGAACCGACCCGGGCGAGCCCTGGCACCGCCGTCACCGTGTTGCTCACCAAGCGACTCTCTCTCTCTCTCTCTCTCTCTCTCTCTCTCTCTCTCCTCTCTCTCCTCTCTCTCTCTCTGTGGTGTGTGTGTGTGTGTCGGGTTCTCTGTGTGTGTGTGTGTGTGTGTGTGTGTGTGTGTGTGTGCGTTGGTCAGTCACGTCCTTTGGCTTGACGAAATCCCGCACAGCCTCCCCCACGGTCGTTTGCAAAGTCGGTACGCGATTCTGCCTTCCTCCCCCCTCTCACCTTCCCCCACCGCTACAGGACCCACCGGCTTGTCTCTTGGCTTACTCATTAGCCCTGCTCTCTCGCCATGCTCGCCTCAAAAACGGAAACACGACATTTTGTTTGTGCGTTTGTGGGCGTGTGGGTGTGTCCTTTTTTTCTGCCATCCTCCAGGCGTAAAATATTCCGTCTGTTTTCCAGTATTTTCCAGTAGACCGCGTGCAAACACAATCCCCCACCACCGCCGTCTCTGCTTTTGTCGTGTCCTTGGAGCCGCTGAGCCAGGTATAAAAATACACCGACACATAGGTCCCCGCGAAGGTGCTGCGTCGTGTCGCGAGAGCGCGCGTGTGTGTTGTGTGTCGCGTGTGCGTGTGTGTGTTTGGGTGTGTGATCGGTTTGCTTCTCAGCTTTTCACCGCGACTTTGTACTCTGTAATGTCGTTTGGAGCGACGAGGAGCTAACAACAGTGAGGTGGCCTCCTTTCACCGCCACTTAAAAATGAGCCGCTTTACTTTTTCAGCCGGGCGAGAGAGAGAGAGGGGGGGGATGTATCGCATCAAGCAGTGTCGTTCCCCTTCAGAAACGCTGCGGGAGAAATGAAACAAAAAAAATAAAAGGAGAGAGAGAGAGAGAGAGAGAGAGGCGGTAATACATCATTACAGCTGCTCCTCCCGGCGTGGGTCGTCGTGCTATTCATTCCGACGACTTGAAACTTAGTGAAGTACCGGCACGTGGCACCGCCCACGCCCAGAGTTCACTGCGATCTTTTTTTTTACGCTGCACCATGCGGCACCATGTCTTCATCAAGTTGGCTAAAAGAACCGCGCGCAAAAAAAAAAAATTTAAAAAAAATGAGAAAAGAAATGGCGTGAAACTTGTTGCACGGCAACGGAGGTGGTTAACGCTGATCCCCCGGTTCGATACCGCACCCGGAGAGTGTTCAAGATGCATGTCGCGTCGGCGAACTGGCTTTAAATAGCGCGGCGTGGCACGGCGTCGCTTCGCAGCGGATCAAATGACGTCACTGCCGCGCTCGACGCGAACGCTGCGAAAAATTCGAGTCACGGGCCGCACCAGGTTGCCTCCGGTATCGAGGCACGGCGGCATGCCACTGTTTTGTGGGTTGGCACCGCGCGAGCAGGGCTGTACCCTTTGTCGGTCCCGCGCGTCCCGCGGCGGCAGTCAGGCACAGTCAGGCCAGCAAGGTCACTCGGCTGACCTTTCCAAAAAGCTGCTAAAACAATTTCCCCCTCGTTTCTGCGCGTTTCTGGCTCCTTGGATTTCACTTTGAGAGCCGCCGACGCGTCCCTGTTGCCCGGAGGCCCTGGAGGTCCTGGGTCCTGGAGGGCCTGGAGGGCCTGGAGGTCCTGGAAAAAGGCATGCTCTCCAGATTGCCTGGAGGTCCTGGAGGTCCTGGAGGTCCTGGAAAAAGGCATGCTCTCCAGATTGCCTGGAAGCCCTGGAGATCCTGGAGGTCCTAGGTCCTGGAGGTCCTGGAGGTCCTGGAGGTCCTGGCCTGGAGGTCCTGGAAAAGGGCATGCTCTCCAGATTGCCTGGAGGCCCTTGAGGTCCTGGAGGAAGCCAACGCGTCCAGGCTGCCCTCCCAGCCGCGGGGGAACGAGTGGTTCCGACATGCAGATCGTCTCGTCCGCATCGCTGAGTGGCTACTCTTCCGGGCTGGCAGCTCCAGCTGGTCCGGGCCGCAGACTGATTCCGAGAGTCGTCGCTCTGTCTCCCTCGCGCTCATGGGCATCAAGAGAGAGACGGACAGTCCTGCTGGTGCGCCGCCGCTTTGTCTGCGCCGTCTCTGTGGTCTCTGTCTCTCTCTCGCCCAGGCCGTGGCTGCGGATAATCCGGTACGGGGAATCGTGGGTGGCCCCTAGCCTCCAGGAAACACGGCTCCGTAATCTCCAGGAAGCGGCCGAGCGGCGCGTGGGAGAAAAGCGAGTCCAGCCCGGGGCTGCTGCCGGCTGGTGCTTGGCGTGCTTGGCGTGCTTGGCGTGCTTGGCGTGCTTGGCGTGCTTGGCGCCACGGATCGGATTTCAAGCTGCTGCTGCTGGGTTGAACTCCCGGTGCTTTCCGATTTTTTTAAAAAAATATTTTCTGCGATGAGAGGCGGCTTGGCCTGCGGGCTGTACCTGGCCGGGCCCCACGCCGCGGCTGTCGGGGCAGTGGGGGCGCTCGACGACAGTACGACAGCGCAGGTTGTCCGCGAGGCCGCGGGGGGCGCCACCGGTCAGCGCGCCGCCAAGCCACGCCATGCCGCCTCCAGGGGGCGCCAGCGTGCGTGGCCGTATTGATCCGACCCGCCCCCGCGCCACGTGTGCCGTCTCCGTCGCACCCGCTGCAGCCCCGGGGCCGCGCGTCGCCCTGCCTCTGTCGCACCTGCGGGGCCCCGGGGGCTCGCGGACCCCCAGCGCCGGCCGCGGAGGCGTCGCGAACTAGCGGCCGGTGGAGGGGGCTGTTCATTCATGAATCGGCGGGCAGGTCGTGGTGGGGGCGGGCCTGCCTGCGTGGGCGTGAGGCCTGGTGAGGCCGCGCCGGGGTGGGGGCACTGTTGCTTCGTGGCGGACGGGGGGGGGGGGGGGGGTGGCTGTTGCTGGTGCCCCTAGCGCCACTACCCCGCACGGCCCGGAGCCCCGGACCACCACAGCCGCCACCCACCTCTCGGTTCTCTCGGTTTGTGTGGGCGAGCTTTCGCGTTTAATATAGGGGAATTGTCCGTGGCTGCGCTCGCCGACAAGGCAGGTCGAGGGGCCGCCCCGCCGTGCAGCCAGGCAGCCAGCCAGGCAGCCAGCCAGGCATAGCCAGGCAGCCAGGCAGGAACGCAGCATATGTTGCCGAGATGCGGTCCTCTCCCTCGCACTCCATGTCTTTCTTTCGGCGGCATCGCTGACGTCACGGTCATGTGGGCCTCGGCACGCTGGCGGTATGGCAGCTCGGGGACGTAGAAGACCAGCGCAGGCGGTGGAAACGACCATTAGATTTGGTGGGGTAGATGGTTCGAGTCATATTTAGCGACTCTGGCTGGAGCTCAAAACGCGTCTCGAGTTTCCGCCGCCTGCGCCGGTCTTCTGGCCCACTGTGCGACGCCACCAGAGGTCTGCTCCCTCGGCAGCCCTGGGGAGCCCCTGCCACGGGCGGGCTAGGCAACACTCCGGCATCGGTGTGGGCCGCGTGGCCTATCCGCCGTCTCGCAGGCTGGCGGTCCCTTGGCGGTCCCTTGGCGGTCCCTTGGCGGTCCCTTGGCGGTCCCTTGGCGGTCCCTTGGCGGTCCCTTGGCGGTCCCTTGGCGGTCCCTTGGCGGTCCCTTGGCGGTCCCTTGGCGGTCCCTTGGCGGTCCCTTGGCGGTCCCTTGGCGGTCCCTTGGCGGTCCCTTGGCGGTCCCTTGGCGTCCCTTGGCGGTCCCTTGGCGGTCCCTTGGCGGTCCCTTGGCGGTCCCTTGGCGTCCCTTGGCGGTCCCTTGGCGGTCCCTTGGCGTCCTTGGCGTCCCTTGGCGGTCCCTTGGCGGTCCCTTGGCAGTCCCTTGGCGTCCCTTGGCGGTCCCTGGCAGTCCCTTGGCGGTCCCTTGGCGGTCCCTTGGCGGTCCCTTGGCGGTCCCTTGGCGGTCCCTTGGCAGTCCCTTGGCGGTCCCTTGGCGGTCCCTTGGCGGTCCCTTGGCGGTCCCTTGGCGGTCCCTTGGCAGTCCCTTGGCAGTCCCTTGGCGGTCCCTTGGCAGTCCCTTGGCGGTCCCTTGGCGGTCCCTTGGCGGTCCCTTGGCGGTCCCTGGCGCGGCGTGGCGCGGTGTAGCGCGGTGTAGCGCGGCGGGGTGGGTGACTGGCCGACCGACGCCTGGCCGTCTCGTCAGTTCAGTGACACTGACGAATGGAGCCACTTCTCGGAACGCTGCACGCACGCACACACTCGCACTCACTCACGCGCATGCACGCTCACACACTCACAGGCGCCACCTCCACACTTCCGCGAAGCGCGTGGACGGGGCTCTGCGCTCCGCGCCACGTCCGCGCCACGCGTCGAGTCCAATCAACCTGTCAGTCACCCCGCGAGCGGCGCGAGCCATTCCTCAACCGGCCCGTTGATTAGTCATTAGGGGGTCGCGCGCAAACCTCGCGACCCGAAATGGGCCACTTTTGGACCCTCTGCGACGGGCAACCCAACCGTCCCATGTATTTTAGATGGGAGTGTGATTTTTTTCGGACCCCCTTCCTCCCTACATGTGTCACGTGATAAATGCACGACCTCTAACGTCGTATTTCTTTTTCCAAGTATTTCAGTTTTGTTGGGATCGAAATAAATCGTTTCAAAATTGGAAGCTGGTTGCTGGTAAAAAAAGTCTTTCGCCTCCCTGTGAGTCGACGGTTTGGAGTGCACGAGGTTGGGATTTCTATTTCACCCTCCGTGGCCCCGTCCCACCCCGCCCCGCCCCACCCCGGCCTGCCCCCTGTCCCCGGCCGAAAAGGAAAAGGGGTAAGATTGGATGTTCTCGTCTAACAACGGCCCGCAGAGTCGTTTTCGTCGCTCTGTCTCTCTCGCTCTCACGGGGCGTTCCGGACAGGAGTGAGAGAGACAGAGCGACGAAAGCGACTCTCAGTCTGCCGGTCCCACTCGACACCGCCTCGCACCGCCTCGCACCGCCCTCCAGACCCTTACAGAGGCATTCGCACCGCTCTTGAGTTTGTCAGTGTTCCCCCTCGAGAAGGCCCCCTGCTCGGCCCCTGCCCCGGGCAGCCTGCGCATGCGCGCGGCCCGCACTGCGATCGAATCCGGCATCGCTCCGTCTCTCTCGCGCGGGCCGGGCGGGCCGCGAGAGCGAGAGAGACAGCGCTAGAGTGCGCGGCGGAGTGACGCAGGCAGGCTGGGTCTCGCGCGTTGCGCTCACAGGGTCGCCACAGCAGGGAAAGGGCCTGGTGAGTTCAACTTCCTATTCTTTATTCTCCTGTCGGCACGGTGGAGTGACGTCAGAGTGACGGTAGAGTGACGTGAGAGTGACGGACGGACGCGTGACGGGACGGTCGGACGCGAGCGAGGTGCGGGCAGCGCCACGGGGCGTCCGCTCGCGTCGCGCAGCTGTTGTGCTTCGCTCGAAAAGTGGGGTTAGGTGTCGCTCTGGTCTGCGCTGCGCTGCCTGGCGTTTGCTTGCTGTCGTCCTCCTCGCCCTCGGCGTGACTTTTTGTCATTGACTGTGTCCGCTCATCATCACGTCCTTCTCACAAGACGTCACAGCGTCACTTCGAAGTACGACACTTGAGTCGACACGGGGCGAAGCCACAGAACGAGGCTTTCCGTCTTTTGTCTGGGAACCCTTGTGCAAAGGGACAGACCATCTCCGCCAGCGAACAAATTTAAACCTTTGATGATTTTTGACCGCGTATTGTGGTTTGTTTAAAAGGGGGACCCCCAAGATGGCGGCCTCCAGTGATTGCGTCTCTCGCTGGAGTCAACAAAGTTGGGGAGGGGGAGGGGGGCACTGTGCGCATATTGTTCCTCACTGCAACCCCCTCCTTCATCACAGAATCGGTTCTAATCGTCCATTTTGTCGTCTTCGCTGGAAACAGTGCCATCTGTCGCGAAAGTAAAGTCCTGGTGGCACTAATTCTTGCTTCTGTTCCAGTTCCGTCGACATGTACCCGCTCGTCACCGCGGTGGCGGTGTTTGCGGCCGCGGCCCACCTGGCCGGAGCCTACCTGTCGTCGCCCAAGGTCTGTCCGCACAGTGGACTTGCCAGAAGGCCGGTGGAGGTGGCCAAAACGCTGGACGCGTTTTGAGCCCCAATGTCGCTGAATGGGACTCGAACCGGACGTGTGACCCCACCAATGGATTCCTCGTCCGGAGAGCAATTGATTGGTGGGGTCACACGTTCGCTTCGAGTCCTGTTTAGCGACTCTGGAGGTCAAAACGCGTCTAGAGTTTTGGCCGCCGGGGACGCCGTATTTTCCCTTGTGCAACGCCTCGAAAAATGGTTGTTGTCGTGAAACGGCCTAACTGAGTAGCAACTGTCGACATCGATTCAATCGAATTTATGCCAACAAACATCGACTTTTCTGTCTTTCAATGAAACTTTTGTTTTATTATTGTGTTTTCTTTCCGCCAGCAGGAGGCCATGTTGACCGACGCGCTGTTGCGAGAAATGTTAGACCCCAGTTACCTCGATCTCGAAAGCGGGTAAGCTGCAAACCGCATTCAGTCCGTCTGCCTTTATTTTTTTAACGGCAATTTTTAAAATAAACCATATTTTTCATTGGTTAGCGGGCCGGTGCTGGCGAGCAGGAATATGAAGGACTTTGACGCGTTGGACTACGAGCTGGACAGTGCGCTGGGGCCCCTCAGCCCGCACCCCTCCACCAGGGACGGCGAGTACCTGCAGCACGCGCCGTCGCTGTGGGGGCACCAGTACCTCAGCGGTGAGAACGCGCTCAAATAAAAGTAGTCATCTTCGTCAGCGCGCGCGTCTCGATGTTTTGTTTTCGTTTTTGATTGCTTCAGGAGGGGCTGGCGAAGGCAAGCAGCAGCTGCGCCCCGACGGCGCCATCAAGAACAAGCACCAGGTGAAGACGGACGCCGCCCTGCCCGCGTACTGCACGCCGCCCAACCCGTGCCCCGTCGGCTACACCGGTAGGCACATCGCCGTGGCGCCGCAGTGGCCGAGGGCGTCAAGGCGTCTATTCGCAACCTCCATCACGTGCGTTCGAAGCTCCACTTTTTAACCATTTTTATTTGTGCTGTTGCAGCGGATGACGGCTGCCTGGACCAGTTCGAGAACACCGCCGCCTTCTCCAGGGACTACCAGGCCTCGCAGGACTGCATGTGCGACCAGGAGCACATGTTCAAGTGCCCCTCGGCCAAGAACGGCCACACCGACGGCAGGAACGACATCTCCGAGGACGACATCGACCGCTTCGTGCACGAATTCCAGGTCCGTTTCCAGCCCAGTACCCCAGCATTTTCCTGTCGACAGCACAGTCGTTCATACTCGATCGTTTTCGTTTGCAGGACAAAAACTCGAACAAAATTGTCGCCAAGAAATACCACGTCAAGAAGGTAAGCGTCTGCGCGCTACCGTGTTTCGGGCTCTGCGCGCCTGCGGAACAGAGCGTAGGCCAGCCCGCTGAACGAGCGTGTCGAGGGATTGCCTACCCTCTGCTTCACAGGCGCTAGCGCTGACTCCGAGAGTCGTTTCCGTCACTCTCTCCCTCGCACTCGTGGAGCGTCCCGCTGCGTCCCGCTGGGTGCGAGGAAGAGACAGCGCCGAAAACGACTCTCGGAATCGCCAGCTGACTTCGCGCAGGGAAACTACCGCGCGCGCCGAGCGTTTGCTTGTCCTTCCACCTTCCTGAAACACGCCGCGTTGTTTTGCAGTCCTCCAACCCGTACCTCCAGGGAGAGCGGCTGCCGGTCGCCGCGAAGAAGGGCTTCAACGTGCAGTAACGTGCAAAAGGCCCAAGAAAACAACATTTTAATCGCGCGGTGCTGAAACAGCTTATCATCGCCAGGACACCCTGATAATAACTGTAATAAGTTCTGTTTCCATGTTTCATTCGTTCTAGTGGGTCCCTTTTCCGTTTTTCCGTATTCGTATAGCCAAACTTATTTGAAAAGTCGCATTTCCCCCATCAGCACCAGCATATCACTAGATCAACCTTTATCCCACGACTGGGACCGAGTAGCGAATCGAAATTCGGAGTACATTTAATTTAAGATTAAGTTAGATTTTCACGGGTCGAATCAGGCCTCGAGAATTTATGCAACTGTATTCCCAACATGAGCATAGTTTTTAACCGAATATGTTTAAATTTATATTGCTTTTTAATTTCTAGTCTTCCTCGTGATTAAATTTTGTAAATTTTCGAGATTTCTCGATGGTTGAAATCGCTGACACTCTCGTGGGTCCAGGACCGGGGGCATTTACATAGGGGCTCGCGTTTGATTTTTTTTAGTTTCATACTGTATGCAAATAAACTACGCAAATACTCGCGGTCCAGGGAGAGCGTTCGTTTCACCATCGAAGTCTCGAAAATATTCTTGTAGCCCATGACTGAATGTTTTTATCGTCAGTGCTGCTTCGTTTGTATTTTTTCGTTTTTCGAAGCGCAGGCGCATGTTGTTCATATTTGATAAATTGGCTCTCGCAGTAGCCACACGATTTTCTAAAAATAAAATTTACACTTCCCAGACAACGAAGTTTATTTTTAGTTCGCACAAACAGATAAAGCGCAAACTAAGCGACGATGTAAACCATTTCGATTATGCTGTTGGGCTGTGATAGACGAAGACGATGCTGGTTGTTTGACAACGAGAAAAGTAAATAAACGTTTATGTCGTCGCCATGCGTGTGTCCTTGTGACTTTCCCATTCCCATTCCGTTCGTAATGTAGAGGAAGTATCACAACGGCGGAGGCACAGTGGGCCAGAAGACCGGCGCAGGCGGCCAAAACTCTAGACTCGTTTTGAGCCCGAAAGTCGCTAAACAGGGCTCAAACCAGAAGTGTGACCCTACCAATGGATTCCTCGTTCGGAGAGCAATTCATTGGTGGGGCCACACGTTGGATTCGAGTCCCATTTAGCGACTCTGGAGCGCAAAACGCGTCCGGGATTTTGACCGCCTCCACTGGCCTTCTGGCCCACTGTGCGCTGCAGCGCGGGGTATCCCCGACGCCAGGCACGGCAAGTCTCTGCCCTGCGGAGTATCGCCGCACCGCCGCGTTTGTTGCGTGGAAACGACAATGTGCGAGCAGGCCAACACTTCTTTCCCTCTCCTTTTCTTCCACGGCGAGGCCGGCGAGGAGCGCTCCTCCACGGTACGTGCCGTCTCTCTCGCACTCACGGGCCGTCCTGTGTGGGTGCGAGAGAGTGCTGTGTCTCAGTCTGCTGAGGACAAAGCCGACTTGTCCATACCCCGCGCGCTCGAGTCACTTGTTGACCAAGGCCCTCGGCACGCTGTGCATGCTCTGCAGGCGCCCCGGTCGGTGGCTCGGCGGCGAAGTGGGGCAAGTGCCCCAGGGTGGCGGCCGCCGGCCATCCCGGGGGTACCGGCGGCAAGGTCGTGCCCAAGGCCGTGACGGTGCTCATGCGGCGCGGAGTGACGGATGTCACTGATCAGCCTCGCCGTGCCTGAAATCAGGTAACCACGCGGCGTGGGTTCAAATCCCCGTGACTCTCCCCTTTTCGAGCGACACTGTGCTTAGCGCTGCCGACCTCAGACATGAAAAAAAGAGCAAAGCCAGGCAGGCAAGGCGTTTTGAACCACTGACTTCCCCGTTCACTGTCCCTGGCGAGTTGCAGCGACAATGTCGATCCCTCACGGCGTCGCGTCCTCCGCGCGCGAAGAGGCCCGCGCCGTGGAGCAGACCAGAACTCCACCGCGGCCCTGACGGCCCTGACGGCCCCACCGCCGCCCAGGTTGGCACTGCCGCGTCTTGTCGTGGGTTCGACTCCCGCCGGCCGCCGACAGTTTTCTTGTTGCGACGCAGCAGCGCCTCGCCGTCCCCGTTCTACTACAAGCATGGTGCCTTCCTGGTGCCCTACCGGTGGCGCCACTGCACTGCCGAGGACGACGACAGTGGGGACGAGGGTGACGCGCAGAGCGCACCGCGCCGCCGGGCCTTGTCCGCGTGGACGGCGTTGTCGGCCTGCCCTCCGCGCCGCCGCCCGCCCCTCAGCGGCCACCCTCGCCGCCGGCCGACTGCCGCTGCACGCCGCTTTTGGGGGTAATTGTTGTTGTTGGCACCGTCGCTTGTTGTTTTAGTACTAGTAACGCACAGTGCTCCAGAAGACCGCTGGAGGCGGATAAAACTCTGCACGCGTTTTGAGCTCTACAGTCGCTAAACGGGACTCGAACCGAACGAGTGACCCCACCAGTGGATTCCTCCTTCGGAGAGCAATCCATTGGTGGGGTCACACGTTCGGTTCGAGTCCCGTTCAGCGACTCTGGGGCTCAAAACGCGCCTAGAGTTCTGACCGCAACCCCCGGCCTATTGGCCCGCTGCATGACGGTTGGTCCGGTTGTCGTAGGCGGACGTTGGTGCGCGCGCTGTCGCTGCCGGAGCGGCGCGTCCCGCCGTCGCGGCGCTGCCTCCGCTTCCTGCTCGAGTTCCTGCGGCTGAAGCTCCGGCTCCGCTTCCTGCAGGCATCGAGGCTGCCCGGCAACGCACGCAAGTTCACTTGGCCGGCCACGCTGGCCGCGCGCGCCGCGAACGCCACCGGCAACGCCAACGGCCAGTCGAAAGGCTGCCAAACGCGCGCGCCGCGCCACCGCCCGCCCGTCTCCGGGTACGCACGTCGCGCAGTGTGCCAGATGACCGGTGGAGGCGGCCAAAACTCTGGACTCGTTTTGACCTCCAGAGTCGCTCCAACCGACCCCACCAATGGGATCCCTCGTTCGGAGAGCAATCCATTGGTGGGGTCACACATTCGTTTCGAGTTAGCGAATCTGGAGCTCAAAACGCGTCTAGAGTTTGGAACGCCTCCACCGGTCGTCTGGCCCACTCTGCGCTGCCATGGTTGCCGAGACCCCCAGGATCTAGGAGTAGGGCTGTCTGAGGTCGGTAGGCGCAGGCGGCAGCGTCGAGTGAGCGAGACTTACAGTGTACCGCGGTCCTCGGCAGTGAGTGGCAGGTGCTGGAGGCCGTGGTGCGGGTCGTGCTGGGCGTGACCCTGGAGGACCTGGTGCAGCGTTTCGCGCTGCTCTTCCTCACGCACAAGGAGGCCTTCACCGCGCCCCCGGCACTGCCCGCGCTGCCCCCTCCGCCTGCCGCCGCCGTCGTCAAGGACCCCGTCGCGGACCCCGGCCGCCGGCGGGTCACGCCCATCAGGAGGATGCGGCGAGCACCCCAGGACGCCGTCAAGTCCGAGGTGGTGCTGCCGGCGCGGCCCGCCGCCAGCGCCAACCTGGCCGCCAAGAGCCGGTCGGCGCCGGGGCCGCCGTCGGCCGCCCCTCCGAGGCCGTCGTCGGGGACCTCCAAGACGCGGACGGTGCCGTGCCGCTGCCGGGAGAGCCGCCTCCAGCTGGAGCAGCTGTCCATGGCCTTGGCGTCCTCCGGGGACAGCTCCGACGTGAACCCCGCCGCCGCCAAGCACAGCACCACCAAGGTACCATCCGCTTGACCCGATAATTGTTTCTCGGATTGTACTCTGTCGCCCCAGGAAGCAAAAACGGAAGGCCCCGCTGGGGAAGCAATAAATTTCCGTCGAGACAGAAGCTCCGCGCATGGAATGTGTCAATATAGGATTGTTTTTCTGCCGCAGGGCCGCACCGCGAGCAAAGGCGGCGTCACCATCGCGGACCGTCCTCCCTGGCGGCACTGCTACCGACCCAGCACCCCCAGCATGGCCCTGCTCGGCAGGTAGGATCACCTCGCCAACCAAGCGACACACAGTGGGCCAGAAAGCCGGTGGAGGCGGCCAAAACTCTTGACGCGTTTTGAGCTAAAAAGGACTCGAACCGAGCGTGTGGCGTGTGACCCCACCAATGGATTCCTCGTTGGGAGAGCAATCCATTGGTGGGGTCACACGTTCGTTTCGAGTCCCGTTAAGCGAGTCTGGAGCTCAAAACGCGTCTGGAGGTTTGGCCGCCTCCACCGGTCTTCTGGCCCACTGTGCGGCAGCTTTGCACGTCCTCGTCCTCGTGTCGTTGACGTCGTGAAAGCGCCTCTTGGCCCAGCCCCCCGGCGCGCACGCCGCCCACCTCGCCGCTGGCCTCGCCTCGCCGTCGCGGACCTGGGCCTGACAAGGCCACGGGGGACGCCCCCGCCCCCATCATCAGGGCGGCCAGGATGACGGGCAAGGCGACCGGCGTCGACGGCAGCTCGAGGGACTCGCCCCGGGACGCGCACCAGTCCTCTGTTCAGGTTGTCTCCCCGAGCTTTCGTCCCATCGCGCGGCTCAAGGCGTCTCGCGGTACTCACTGGGCGTTGTAGGTGTTGTACGAGCCGCCACGGGTGTGCGCCACGCGGTCCGAGGCCGGCGAGGACGTCGAAGACCAGCCGAGGCCGTCCGCGAGCACGGCGTCGAGGCCGTCGGTGAGGCAGGCGGAGACGCAGACTCAGCCGCAAGGCAGCCAAGGCGGCGGCCCGGAGACGTGCTGTCGTGGCCTCCGGAGTCAGATCCTGGACCTCCGGAGCCTCATCACCGGCCTGCAGAAGGACATGGCCGGCCTCATGCAGGACGAGAGGGGTGACCTGCCGCCGGAGAGCCGCGAGCGGTGGAGAGAGGTAGCGACACAGGCAGCCTACACTCAAAACGCGTTTTGAGCTCCAGAGTCGCTAAACGTGGCTCGAACCGAGCGTGTGGCCCGCCAATGGATTCCTCGTTCGAAAAGCAATCCATTGGTGGGGTCTCATGATCAGTTTGGAGCTGAAAACACGTCTAGAGTTGTGGCCGCCGGCGCCGGTCTCCTGGTCCACTGTGCGTCTCTCAGAAATGTTGAGAAAATGGCTTGGGCTCCTTGTCTGAACGGCGGACGAATGGCTCGCATGCTACGGGGTCGTGATGTCATTTCAGGGCGTTGAGTTCTGGCAGCAGCGATACGAAGACCTAAAAGAGGAGCAGCAACAATGTCTGTCGAGGGTAGGTACTTTCTGTTTAGTCTACAGAACAGAGCAAGGTAGTCCCTAAAGACTGAACCACTGTGATCATTGCAGAAAAAAGAAAAGAGAAGGTGAGCAAGAGTTGTTCTAGAGGCGTTAAATACAAATAACTCAAAGATCTGACAAACCAATTTTATTGATTCATTCGCATCTTTAACACATAATATGAGGGTTCTACAGAACATCACAAAGGTACAACTTTCTGTAGCCCCTGATGAAACAAGAACTAAGAAATTCCAAAAGGAGTGCTAACAACTGGTGTACAAGTTAATCTATTGAATAGAAAACTACAACGATATGAACCAAACTCTAACATCACAATTTACCGAGGAGATAAAATTTTATACGTATGCGTATTATGAAGGTCAACTTATCAAGCGCATTGGATATGCAATCGTGTCCAAATTTTGGAGACAGTTAATTTCCTCTTGATAAGATGTCCTTCATGATACATGCCCTATAATTCCAATTGGTCTCTGAAATTATACCCGCCATTCATACTTAGACATGATACAAGTGAAGACCTTCACAGTCACATCTACATTCACACTAAAAGAAAAACTATCACACTTACTTGGAACCACAGACACACTTTAAATACACATGACAAACTTGTTAGGTATCTGCCAAAAAAAAGTAGGATTCCCCACAATTCTCTGCATAGTTCATGCCCTTCCTAATTTTAAAGAAGCTATTTTTAAATGCTCATGACAGACAAGACAATGTCAACTGATTGAATGATTTTAACTGGTCCATAAAACAATTTATCAACCACTTTGTATGCTGTGAATATTACAAGATAAAGAATTCGATATTCAGTAAATAAAATTATTTCAGAACAAAATTTATTAAATGTTTTGAAACTGACTAGCTGCATGTTTATTGCGCAATGATGCAAGTTGATCTGCAGTCTTACTCTCTACATTGTCATCCTTTTCTTTGAAACACATTCAAAAGAATATTCAGTGGTGCAATACACAACACCATCAAGGTTCAGTTAGCAATCATTGACTGGCCATAAGGTGCCAAAGAAAACAACAACATTCAGTAGTGAAGAAATAAAATAATCCAAATCTATTGTCAAAACAATCAGATCTTTATGAAGTACAATTTGTAGAAATGAAGTGGTATCAGCAAAGAAGAATATCACTGATTGTGTTAAGCCCATTGTCACCTGATCACAGTGCATTATGAGTGCAATATCACAGAAAGAGCAAAAAAAGAAGAAATCCAAAAGGAATAATCGTTCTCATTTTTTCTTGCCTTAAGGCTGGTTGTCCCCAGAAGTCACAAATTTATCTTGTCATATTCTTTACCTAAAGCTAAATTAGCACAGTAGAACTGATAACACATAGCTGCATTGGAGTTCTTTAAAAACACAGCACAGTTTGTCTTTTTCTTTTCCCGGATCAGAATAAACATTGGCTCAGTCAGCTTCACAGATTATAAAACTAAAATCTTAGCTCCCTGAGAAGATTTGAAATTGTATAACACCTTTCTAGCATTAGAGGTGAAACTAACTCACTTGTATATGTATTTCAAGTAGTTACACAAGAAAAATCCAAGTATTCTTCGATAAACTTTACTTTATCTAATTTGGCAGATATAGCAGAGTATGAAAAAAAGTTCCTCAAGCATCCGAGTGCATCACCTAGATGAATGTGCTGGTATGATTATTATTTTTCTACAGCACTAAAGGGTCCAGATAATTTATAGCTTAAGATTATTTTAAGATGTCAGACTTAAGAACAGACTTTTACACTGCACTGCATTTTAAGCAGGTAACACTACAAATAATTTCTTGGCAAAAACACTGAGGTATTTTACAATAATTCTTGTACAGTTGAACCAGCTATTTTAGGACTTATTGTATTATTTTAGCACTGTGCACAGGTATTTCTCTAAATAAACCTCTCAGAAATATTTCATACAAGATCACAACCTAATGCTCATACAGAATGTCGTAATGTCCAGGTCTGTACAGAAGGTGCACTGCTGGCGTGGTGCCCTCAGGGAAGTCATGGGCGATGACTTGAGCTGAATCCCCACGGTCCATGTATCTGACGCGCACGCCGACATTCAGGGCAGCACTGAGGGCGATGATATGGATGTGGTCACTCTCTTTGAACATAGGTTCAACTTCCTGCAATAATGGCAATGCATACACAATGTTAGATTATCTAAAAAACTTTTATCAAGGCAACGTTTTGGCAAAACAAATCATTACCTGATGGCAAAATGCCGTCATTGTGCGGTTGCCATCGATGAAGTTGAGATAAAAATCAGCGTCCCGTTGCAGTTTGCCCGAAGTGATGAGACGTAGGTATACAACAATGTAGTTTGATTGGCCGGTGACATTGAAAAGCTCATACAGCTCATCCTGGGCCATTTCACCACCACCAATTCTCTCCACAACTTCCATAAACTGACAAACACAAAAATAAATGAAAACATACTACAATTTCCTAATATTTTTGAAAATGGGCCCATGATTAGAGAATACTCACAGTATCATAGAAGTCTTCCAGTGTGAATTGAGGGAAACCAAGCTCAATCAAATCGTCTTTGCTTTTGGAAACAATGTCATAGAAACTGCAAAATAATGTAATATAGGGGTAAATATTTTAAAGTGTTAAAAGATTTCCGTTACTGCTGTTAGGTTTTACCTCTTATATTCGTCCTTGTTGGTCAGCAGTCGCTCAAAATAGGCATATGCAAATGCACGGAAAAAGCAATTTCCGTCTGGTCTCATTCTTCTAATGCTGCTGTATTTACTTGACAGATCTTTGGCTTTCATTGTGTAAATCGGATCAGCAGCATACTCTTTCTCAAGGGCGCAAAGAAGGTCTTCTTTGACACCAACAAGGGGAATAGCTTCTGATATCTAGAAAGTAAAGAAAGGCAATGGTTGATCAGTCAATGACACAAATAATTTCAAAGGAAAACAAAATTGTTTTCAAGTGTGTTTACCTCTTCCTCAATTTGACGCTGCTGTTCCATAATGAGATTATCTTGGTTGGTTGGAGCTGAACAAGAATATAAATTGTAAAACCAAGCATGAATTAAGGTATCACATCATAATATTTTCGCTATCTCACCTTCAACACGCTTCTCACCATCCGCTTCACGAACCTCGTCCCCCATGACTGCTGCAATGATCAGGACACAAGACATTATATAACTCATAAAAAACAATATTTGAGTTGAAACAGGAAAACATCACAAAAGTAGCCAATATAATAAGATAGGAGATTTTTTTAAAAATAA
Organism: Thrips palmi; assembly: GCF_012932325.1. NCBI lineage: Eukaryota > Metazoa > Arthropoda > Insecta > Thysanoptera > Thripidae > Thrips > Thrips palmi. The sequence goes on from NW_023144621.1 coordinate 16,889,055, forward strand.
AATCAATTACATTTAACATTTTATGCGGTATCCTAGCAAAAGGAATCTGTTTTTGTTTTCGAGTTTTCAAGAAAACTGAGAGCTTTCTGCCACAAATAGGGACGGAGGACGCCGGGAGAGCCGAAGAGGAAGAAATAAATAAATGCAATCTAAACTAAAAGGATTGCTAGAATGTAGGAACAGTCGCAACTAAAACATTTTATGTGGTGTCTGTATTGCGTTCCTGTAGTTGCTTTTGATAAAATTTAAGTACATCCCTATGACCAAGCTGTTTTTTGTCGAATTATTGTCCTTGGTAAACATGACCCCTAACCTACAAATCGGTACCCCAGGGGTTTCATTTCGCAAAATATACTTCTGGCACAAAAGTGGCTCAACAAAAACAGGCTGTTCAAAACCTTGAATCACGAAGAAAGGCGATCCCTTACCGTTGGGGTTTAGAACTGGGCAACAATCGAAACAAGACACAAAGAATTGCAGACTAAATTCTCCTCTGTCGGAACTTGGAGACGTCAAAGACCATAACAACAGTGGTGCCACCACCGCCACCACACCGCACGCATGAAATTCAGTCCATTGTCGCAGGGTTCGTTGCTTCCGTTTCGTGTGGGAGGAAAGGTTTTCCAAAATTTTAATGCATTGCCTACCAAATAACCCCTCGACGGCGCTGCTAAGATAAATAGGACGCTCGTTGTGTTTGAATGAGATCGTTCCTGGAGAGCGGGAAATGGACCGAAATTCAAACGCGTCGCAGATCCGGCCAGTCCGACCGGAGAGAATCCCTAACCCATTTTACGCGCCCTCGCTTTTTCCACTTTATTCCTCACTCTGAGAAGTGTGACGCCGCGCCGCACGCGTGGAGTGGAACTTGGTCTCGCCCCGATCGCATGGAACACAAAGCGACAGTGTTGCGGTTCTGTTCGTTTTTCTCTCCACGCAAAGTACCGATAGGGCGGGGCGGGGCGCGGGGCAGGGCACACCGGCCCCGCTGCTCCCTTCTCGCTCTGCCCACTCGATCTCAACATCATTTGTGGACCTGATCCCCCACCTGCAGACTGACTCCGAGAGCCGTTTTCGTCGCTCCGTCTCTCTCGCACTCGTGGGTGGGCGTCCCGCGTAGGTGCGGGGGAGACAGAGCGACGAAAGCGACTCTCGGTCTGCAGCCGGTTGCTGCAGCGATCGGCCCATCGGCCCTTTGTCTTCTCATTATGGCGAACAAAAGCAACAAAAGCACGAACGGACTGAATACAGTGAAGACGGGGCGGCCGCTTCACCGCCTGCTTGCCCGCTTCGCGTCTCAAAGTCCCGACCGCCTCGACCGCCTCGACGCGGGTAAGAGCATTACTGTAATGACGCAGGATTGGCGCGGTTTCGGCTTCGAGGGCGCACCGCCTGGCACCGCCCAGCAGAGTCGTTTTCGTCGCTCCGTCTCTCTCGCACCTATACGAGGCGCTCCGTGCGTGCGAGAGAGACAGAGCGACGAAAACGACTCTCTGAACCAGTCTGCCGGGGGCGCCACTCGACACAGAAAGCAAAGCATCGCCCAGCATCGCGCAGTGACGTCACGGAGGGAACAAACCCTCACCGATGCGCGTTGGTAAGATGTGGCCAGTCCAAAGTGGGCCAGAAGGCCGGTGGTGGTGGTGGTCAAAATTCCGGATGCGTTTTGATCTCCAGAGTCGCTAAATGAGACTCGAACAGAACGAGTGACTCCACCAATGGATTGCTCTCCGAACGAGGAATCCATTGACGGGGGTCACACGTTCGATTCGAGTCCGGGCTAGCGACACTGGAGCTCGAAACGCGCCTAGAGTTTTAGCCGCCTCCACCGATCTTCCGGCCCACTGTGCACCGGTCTGCGGAGTAATGCACGAGTGTCGCGGGGGCGAGGCGGAGTCGTATGTCACTCTTCCACCTGCGGTCCACCAGAGCGGCGAGTCGGGCACTTCTCTTATGAGGGGGCCGCGGGGGGCGGGGCGGGGGCGGCGGTGTTTGGTTTCAGTCGGGACGTATCTGTTCTGTGTTGGCTCAGTGACGTGGTGCCGTCACCAATTGGCAGTGTGGTGGGGATGAAAGTTGGTCCGGCGGGCTGGCCTGGCTTGGCCGGGCTTGGCTAGGCAATCACTCGGGGGTTACTCTCCACGGCCCGGCCTGGCCAGGCGACAGGGTGACACCCAGCGAGGTGCCTCTCAAACAGCTCTCTTTTCCGTGCGTTGCATTGCAGCGCCGCCTTCGCACAGTGGCGGATCACAGTGGGCCAGAAGACCGGTGGGGGCGGCCGAAACTCTAGACGCGTTTTGAGCTCCAGAGACGCTAAACGGGACTCGAATAGAACGTGTGACCCCACCAGTGGATTCCTCGTTGGGAGAGCAATCCATTGATGGGATCACACGTTCGCGACTCTGGAGCTCAAAACGCATCTGGGATTTTGACCCGCCTGCAGCGGTCTTCTGGCCCATTGTGCGCATCCAGAGGCGGCCGGGGGGGGGGGGGGGGTAGCAGTTTTCCCTCATTTCCTTACTTGGGCAAAGTATGGCTTTTGCCTACCTTTCAGGCATTGTGGTGCCCCTGCGCCTGACAGCGAGGCCGGATGCATGGGCCTGGTTAGGTTAGGCAGGACGCGTTTTGGCTCTAGAACTCGAATCAAACGCCCGTTACCAATAAGATTCCTTGATTCTCAGTTCGGGGTCGAGGTAAGAGTCTGTGTTTCCGACGAGCCCCGCTCCAGCCCCGCTCCAGCGAGGAGCAACGCGGTCACGGCTGCATTCCAGAACATTCCAGGAGCGCCTCCAGGGACGCGTCCAGGATGCGCTCCCTGTCGAATTCTCCAGAAGGCGCGCGTGCATGGATCACGCTCCAAGAGTAGTTAGCCCGGCCGGCCGCAGCCCAGCCCTGGCCTTTGCTGCGGCGGGACTGAGAAGGCGATCCTTCGAGCGGAGGGTCGCCCTGTCTCTCTCGCGCTCACGGCGCGTGCCGCGCGGGTGCGAGAGAGACAGATGCGCTGTTGGGAATCTGCCCGCACGAGGTAGCGGTGGTGGTGATACATGAAATATGCTCGCCTCCCGCAGCCGCCTCGCTGGGGGTACGCGCCGCCCCGCGCCGCCCCGCGCCGCCCCACCCCACGCTGCTATTGGTGCACACACAGGGCTTTAATCACAAACTCTGCCCTTGCCCCGCCACTTTAAAGAGCACTGGGTCAAGCTCGCACGTCACAGGTCGCACGTCGCAGGGAAGAAAATTCACCCACACCTCTGACAGGAAAAACACGCGTCGCATCAGCCGCGAGGCGCGAGAGCGGTGATGGGAAGAGAGAGAGAGAGAGAGAGAGAGAGAGAGAGAGAGAGAGAGAGAGAGAGAGAGAGAGAGAGAGAGAGAGAGAGAGAGAGAGAGAGAGAGAGAGAGAGAGAGAGAGAGAGAGAGGCGATAGCGACTCCGCGCTGCGCGCCGAAGCCGACCGCACTCTTCTGCCGCGGAATCCAGCCGCGCGAAAGAAAAAGGGGGAAAACAACACATGCAAGTGTGTCTGGCTTTGGATTCGCCGCGCGAGTGTAGCGTGTGTAGCGTGCGTAGGGTGTAGGCACACGCGTTTGTGAATGGCCACCGGGCGAAGGGCTAGTAGTTTGCGTGTAGAGACTGAGCTCGCGCTAACAGGGTCTTTGAGTTCGAGTGTGTGCGTGTGTGTGTGAGCGTGTGTGTGTGAGCGTGAGCGTGGGTACAGTCGACATCAAAAGCACCGCCTTTTGGGAAAATGGTCGTTAATTAACTCGCCATGCCCCTTGCGGGGCCCCTTGGCCCTCCCGACGCCCCGCCGCGCCCGACCGGCTGCGAGACGCGCTCGTAAGTGTAAGTTTCACCAGCGCGTCAAATTGTTAAAAATTGTCTTTTGTGTGTGTGTATTAGAGAGAGAGAGGGGGGGGGGATATGTGCGATATGTGCTCTTCCCCCTTCCTCGTTGATGCGAATAATGCCCGGTATTTGCACGTCAGGTGAATCACGCCTGCGAATAGCCGACGAGACTAGGCACTACGGGACTCGTGTAGTGGAATGGATGCATTATGCCACGGCGCCCCACATGCCCCCCCCCTCCGCCCCCTCTTCCCACCCTAAAACCCATCCTCCTCCAAGCAGCTATCATGTGATTAAACGCGCGACAAAATTGGAGAGAGAGAGAGAGAGAGAGAGAGAGAGAGAGAGAGAGAGAGCGGAGGAGGAGTGGGGAGGATGGAGGGGTGATGTCTTACTGTCATTTCCCTCGTCTCATCTTCCCACATGCAAAATTATTTTTGTCCCGAATCTGCTCAGAAAAATATAATAAGAAAGACAAATCACCACACCAGTGCTGGCGCACCTACCCAAATTGGTTAAGGAGTGTTGTATTAATTCAACGCCGTTGGAAATGTTTAAAAAGGCAACACTTAAAACCAAAGAAAACAGGTATTGGATTTGGAACCGGATGGACGCGACGCGAGACGCGACGTGAGACTCCGACAGGAAATGCAAGTTTGGCCGCACTTGTCCTCCCACTGCGCCCCGCCGAGCGGTGGAGGGGGTGCGAGAGAGAGGGGGAGAGGGGAGGGAGCGAGAGGGAGGAAGCGAGAGGGAGAGAGGGGAGGGGGCACGTCGGCAAGCTTATAAAGGCGTCCGTTACCTTGCGCCGTCCTATCCGTGGACAGCGAGCGCCTAGGGTGCTTGTGTCTGGCCTGCCTCCACCGCCTGCTGCCGAACCCCTTGCCCGACGGCACCCTCCAGGACCCTCCACACCCTCCAGGAACATGCAAGGTGAGTGCGGAAGACAGAAGGCCGGCGCCGGCGGCCAAAGCTCTGGACGCGTTTCGAGCTACAGAGTCGCTAAACAGGACTCGAACCGAACGTGTGACCCCACCAATGGATTCCTCGTTCGGAGAGCAATCCATTGGTAGGGTCACATGTTCGGTTCGAGTCCCATTTAGCGACTCTGGAGCTCAAAACGCGTCCGGGATTCCGACCACCTCCACCGGTCTCCTGGTAAATCCACTGTGAGGCGGGGACCCGGAGGACGCCGAAATGCCCGGCAACCCGGGACATCGCGTCGACTCCGGACGGACTGATCTCACAGTGCACTGCATGCAGTTTGACCAGTGCGTTGGGCCAAAACTGTCGTAGACCCTCGGTGATGGCACTCGACGCGTGCGATAAAGACAGAGCGACCGAGTTTGGCGTCGGCCGGCTCGGCATGGCCGGCGCACATCGCCACCAAGCACCCCGAGGCCGTCATCTCGGACAGTAACTCGGTCGAATGGCGTCCTCTATCGTCGTGCCCACAGTCGGCGCCCCTCTGGTCCACGAGCAAGTCCACGAGTGCGCGAGTCCACGAGTCCCCATATTGGCCCACGAATCCCCCACGAGTGCCCACGAGTCCCCACGAGTCCCCACAAGTCCCCACGAGTCCCCACGAGTCCCCAGCGGCCGCCGTCCCTTTGCAAACCCCTCGGCCCACGCGGGGTCCAACGCGCGCCCTGCAGGCCGCCGATTCCGAACGGGCGTCGCTGTCTCTCTCGCACTCGCAGGGGCTGCGCGGGGGCTGCGCGGGGGTGCGAGAGAGACAGGGGTCCCGGTCCGTCCCGGTCCCGCCTGTCTGTCAATTCGGCAAGTGGCGCTTGTCACGTGAGATGAGGCGGGCGGGCGGGCAGGCTCGGTCAAGCGTGAGAGAGCGCGCGCCGTCTCTGTCGCTCCGTCGCCTTGCTGAACGAACGCCAAAGCCCGATTTACACTTTGTCGTTCTTTTCGAAAACGGAGAATTTCAATTCAAAGTGATTTTTTTCCAGTCCCAGATCAAATTTTTACCAATGCAAATTCAAGGTAAAAATTTTGATCAAAGTCAATTAAGGAATTTTCCCCCTATTTTTCAAGTTGGATGATCATTTTTTGTCCACTGGTAGAATAAAAAGTGCAGAAAAAAAGTGTAACACCCCATTTTCCTAACGTTTTCCGCACTCAACGACGTTTTCTTCGCAGTGTGCGTGGCATTGTAATGGTCCCCCCATGTGTGCAGACTTCCTGTCTCCTCCCACGCGGAAAAAACGAATTCTCTAATGTTTCCGAAATGGCCGTTTCCCCTTTCACCGCGAAATCGGCGCGGCGCGGTGCGTCGGTCGGTCCGTTGATGGACCCTCGGGGAACGGCCGCCCGAACGGGGCCTCCATTCTGTCCATTTGGTTAATCAAGTCATAAGTGAAAGAGCCTCGCGGGTGTTTCGCTATCGGGTCCCGCGGGACGCGTCGGTACGCGTCGGCTCGGCACGTCCTCGACGTCCTCGTGGCCCTTCGTTATTATTTGCTTATTTTGGCGTGCGGGTCGCGGCGCGGAGGGGAGGGCTGCCTTCCCACGCCGCGCTGTCTCTCTCGCACCCCCACGGGCCTACGGGCCTACGGGACGCCCCTCGGGTGCGACAGAGACAGAGCGACAGACCGACTCTGGGGAATCAGTTTGCCTGCGAGCCTGTCAACACGCAGGCCGCGGCAACACCGCTGATATGTTTCAGTTCAGTTCTACTGTTTTTTTTTTTCAAGCTCGCCGTTTAAAAAATAATCTTTGCAATTCCCCCGAAAACAAGTAGGAAAAAAATGACCTCTGATCTTCGGATAAATTCCGAAACCTCCAATGCTGCTGTTTTCTAAGAGTTTCCGGCAGGTACAGTGCAAAAAATTATGTCATTTATGTCATGCCAGGGACTTCATGTCCTTTCAGAGACTTTCCTGTTTCTTTTAAAGACGACTGTTGCCAAAAGGTTTTCGAAAGGTCCCGGTGGCAGCCGCCTGCGAACTTCGGGGCAGGCAACCCGCGGGCACCATAGTCGAGCGCGCTGCCTACCCGTCCGACTGCAGGCGCTCTTTGACCTGGAGGCTTCGCCGCTCTGTCTCTCTCGCACTCGTGGGGCGTCCCGAAAGGGTGTGACAGAGACAGGGCGACGAAAACGACTCTCGGAACCCGCCTGCCCTTCGGCCTTCGCCGGCCTTCGCCCTTCGGTGTGCGAGCTTCTCCGTTTTTCGACGGGCTTTGTGTGCCAGCGCCGTGACTGACAGACTGACAGTGACAGTCAGCTAGAGTGTCCACTCGGTCCAGCCCGGCGGGCAGCCCGCGTGCGTGCAGCGGGCCCACCGTTTGCCGCTTATGCAAAGGAGGTGGCAACTCTATATCGAGCCGCGCGGTCACCGCCGCCGCTGGGAGAGGCTCCTCGAAAACCAGTGGAGTGACTTTGCGTCTCGCCGCCCGTCTGCGGTGGCGGCCTCTTCAAAGCAGAGGCCTCCTCCTCTCCTTGTCGACTTGGTCGAGTCAAGTCTCAGACAGCAGACTGATTCCGAGTGTTGTTTTTGTCGCTCTGTCTCTCTCGCACCTATCCAGGAGGGCAGAGAGACAGAGCGACGAAAACGACTCTCGAAATCAGTCTGCTGGACTCGCGGTGAAACGCGTCCAAGCGGCGCACAGTGGGCCAGAAGACTAGTTGAGGTGGCCAAAACCCCGGACGCTTTTTGAGCCCCAGAGCCGCTAAATAGGACTCGAACCGAACGTGTGACCCCACCAATGAATAGTTCTCCGAACGAGGAATCCATCGGTGGGGTCTCGATCAGCGACTCTGGAGCTGAAAACGCGTCTAGAGCTTTGGCCGCCTCCACCGGTCTTCTGGCCCACTGTGCGGCGCAAGAAGCGGTGGCGGGCCCCAGCGGGCAAAAGTGCCGTGCGTTTTTCCCGCCCCACGGCACCGCTCGCCCTAGCAGCGCTTCCTCCTCTTCCTCTCCCAGCGAGGGGCGCGCGTGTGGGTGGAAAACATCAGTTGGTCGCGCTGATTTCCTTCCCGGGGAAGTCCTTCTCGCAGTGGGTGAAAGTGACACTACAATCATCTCGGCCGGGTCGCTCTTTCCCTCGCCGCGTGGGGCTGCTGGCCGAATGGGCGTACCTGTTGAGGCTCCCTCCGCGTCCCCCGTGGCACAGTGGGCCAGAAGACCGGCGGAGGCGGACAGAATTCCAGACGCGTTTTGAGCTCCAGAGTCGCTAAACAGGACTCGAACCGAACGTGTGACCCCACCAATGGATTCCTCGTTCGGAGAGCAATCCATGGTGGGGTCACACATTCGGTTCGAGTCCCATTTAGCGACTCAGGAGATCAAAATGCGTCCTGAGTTTGGGCCGCCGCCACCGGTCTTCTGGCCCACTGTGCGTGGGGGCCCCGAGGGCCGCGGGTCGGCTCGGGTGGCCATTTCCCCACCCCTAACTGAATCGCCCGGTATTTTCCACATAACGGCACGCCGCCGGGGCAGAAAAAAAAACAACCGTTCGTTTTGCTCGACCGCTCGGCGGCCCCGCCCCCGCGCGCACCAAGCAGCGAGCAAACAGATTTGTTTTTAATTCGGTTTGCGATTGAGCGTGTTGTTGTTGTTGTTGTTGTTGTTGTTGTTGTTTTGTTGCTGAAAAGAATTAAGGGGTTTGCTTGACGAGACGTGAAGAATGATTCGGTCGGTATCTCCGGCCGTGTTGACACCTCGGACTGTTCTGGCGACTCGAGCCGAGCCGAGCCGAGCCGAGCCGAGCCGAGCCGAGCCGAGCCGAGCGGCGCGATGACTGAACGAGCCCACAGTGTAAACCCCTTGGCTTGGCGCGAAATTGAGACAGAGTCCAACGGCGGGGGTGTGGCTGGCCGGCAGAGGCGACTGTCCCTCTATGGCGCGTAAAAGTAGAGGACCAGGGGGAGGGGGAGGGGGCCACGGATTTGAGCGAAAAAGAAAGGCGCGTCTAAGCCGCCATTGTGGCGCTACATGAAAGGCAGTGCACCTTATGCAGCCGCCGCTGCAGACTGAGAGTCGTTTTCGTCGCTCTCTCCCCCTCGCACTCGCGGAGCGTCCAGTACGGGTGCGAGAGAGACAGAGCGACGAAAGTAAACAATCAGTCTGCTGCGTGCGTTGCGTTTGAGGCTTTGATGACGTCATACCCGCGTTGTGATTGGCCGGCCGCGCTCCCGGAATCGCCTGGCCACGCCCACTACTACCTGGTATCCGATGATCGTCGCGCGTACCGCCCCGTACCGCCCCGCACAGCCCCGCACCGCCCCGCACCACCCCGCACCGCCCCGCACCGCCCCGCCTGCGTCACGGTTATGATGACGTCACAACGCGCGAAAACGAATTGGCGGGAGAGCTTCAGTGGTGTCAACAAAAAAGAGACAAAGGTGTTACTGATTTTCCGCCATGATGTACTTGCCTTTTCAAATGTACTTGTTTCTTTCATGTAGTTGATTTTCCGATCCAATTGAATTTCTGATGTACTACAATGTACCTGTTCTGTTTTGTTTTTAGTGTCATAATAGTAGACGTCAAAATTTTTGAGGAAAAATATATTTAAAACGTACACGGTGAAAGCTGTTCCTGGTTTTCCCAGGAACCCCCTGGAAATCGCCTATGCCTTCACCATTGGCCTAAGGAAAACCAGGTTCCGTTTTTACCGTGTATTTTGTAGGCCTTAGGCCAGCGGTTCCCAACCTTTTTCGGTTCGCAACCCCAAATTTGTAGCGAAAAATTTCCGCGACCCCCAGGAAAAATTTCGCGACTCCACGTGACCCCTCCTTTAGCATGCCTTTGGGCGATAATCCGCTTTAGTTTGGAAGCAGTATTGTCTCAAAGTTGATCAAAACCGTCACAAATGTCTTTGATAAATCGTGTTTTAGGCCGACTTTAAGCAGTCACGGCATCTGATCCAAGGCGGTATTTCGTCCTCCCCCAACGGGCAATTGGTCTTTGGACCTTCCTTTAGCATGCCTTTGTGACGGAGTGCGATTATCTGCCTTAGTTTGGGAGCAGTAATGCCGCAAAGTTGATCAAAACGGTCACAAATGTCTGAAAATCGTGTATTGATCAACTTTGCGGCAATACTGCTCCCAAACTAAGGCAGCAAATCGCACTCCGTAACAAAGGAATGCTACAGGAAGGTCCAAAGACTAATTGCCCGTTGAAGGTGGATGAAATACCGCCTCGGATCAGACGCAGAGGCTGCTTAAAGTCGGCCCAAAACACGATTTTTCAAAAGACATTTGTGACTGTTTTGATCAACTTTGCGCCATTTAAGCGGCCACTGCGTCTGATCCGAGGCGGTATTTCGTCCTCCCTCAACGGGCAATTGGTCTTTGGACCTTCCTTTAGCATGCCTTTGTTACGGAGTGCAATTATCTGCCTTAGTTTGGGAGCAGTAATGCCGCAAAGTTGTTCCCGCCAGTGCTCGGCGTGTGGGCCAGCTGGGAAACCGCCGCGACCCCAGGCGACCCCAGCCACCTCGCCGCGACCCCTCGAAATTTCGACCCCATCTGGGGTCGCGACCCCAAGGTTGGGAACCGCTGCCTTAGCCGAACGGGTGTATCCGTGACAAAAGTATCATCCACCAACGACTGTGAACCTTGACTCAGGGTGGCGGGTGTTTACTATCTATTTGGTGACACACGGTGAAACGTCCTCAAACCACTGACAAATCTCTTCACGCACATCCCGCGCGAGCAGCTCGCCGCGCGTGGGTCCTAGTTCTGGCGTTTCCCGCCCTCACACCGCAAATTGACAATTACCCAAATGTCTGCCGGCGCGCTATGCCCTCGTCAACAACATCATCTGTATCTCCCCCCCCCCCCTTTTCCCCCCTCAACACGCGTTGCGCTACGTGCCGACCTCCGGTGTCAGACCTTTCAGCAGAGTGATTCCGAGATTCGTTGTCGACGCTCTGCCTCTCTCGCATTCATGGGGCGTCGTCTGTAGGTGCGAGAGAGATAGAGCGACGAAGACGGGCTCTCAGTGTGCTGGCCTTTCAGCAGGCCCTTCAGGCCCTTCAGGGTGCAACAGATGGAATACCAGGGCTTCCCCTCCAATCGACACATACTTTTTCCTACTATCTGTTTGCTCGGTGAGATACTGCGATGCGTACGGACGAGCGGCTATCAGTGTCGACAGACATCCTGCCAGCATTGGCTTGCCGGCTGTCCAGTGTCTGCCGTCTGCCTGTCTGCCTGTCTGCCTGTCTGTCTGTCTGTCTGCCTGTCTGCCTGTCTGCCTGTCTGTCTGTCTGTCTGCCTGTCTGTCTGTCTGTCTGACCGTCGCTTCTTTCGATAGCCTCCTTTTTCCGGCTGCCCCACAACGTCCGACCGGAGGCACCGCCTTCTCGGAATGCCTTCTTCGCGGCATCGTTTCGCCGTTACACGGTGAAAAGTCACCGCCTTCGTCTTCTCGTTCCGCGCGGCGCCGCGGCGCGCAGCGGCCGATTCTCGTTTGGGTGGATTTAGTGTGTGGGCCCCACTGTGGGGGCCGCGAGCTCATTACAAACAATGGGGGTGCGGAGGGCACGGCAGTGTCCTCAGTCAAAGCGGGAAAACCAGTAACTAGAACAACAACAACAAACAGAGCAGCGCCCAGTCGATTTAACGGCGATTGAACGCGGCCCGCTTTGAAGAGTGGCCGCTGCAGCGCGCTCTGTCCTGCAGACTGATTCCGAGAGTCGTTCTGTTCGTCTCTCTCACACTGCCCGTGTAGGCGCGAGAGAGGGAGAGAGACAGAGCGACTTTCTGAATCAGTAGTCTGCTGCTCTGTCCGCTCCGCTCTGGTCCGCTCTGGCATTCCAGGTGACGGCCGCGACACTGTAAAAGCAGCTAGGCGGTGCACTGGAAGCGAAGCGCCACTCTGCTGATTGGCCTCGTGCCCCCGCGTCACTGCGTCACTCAACAACAAAAACAAAAACCCACTGGAAAAGGAAATCCCAGAATTCCACGGGGTTCCAAAAAGTAGGACTCGAACCGAACCACCAATGGAACCCATTGGTGGGGTCACACGCTCGAGTCGAGTCCCATTTAGCGAACTCAAAACGCGTCCGCCTCCGCCGGTCTTCTGGCCCATTGTGGGGCGTCGTGAAAGTCGACAGCTCTCTCGGCGTAAATCCAAAGTAAATCCAAGTGGATCGTTTGGCGAGGATTCACGCCAACGATCGCTGTCGCCGATCATGTCCAGGACGGCCTGCTCGTTGGAGTCGTTGGAAGCGAATTTCGACAGTGCCCCCCGCCCCCTCCGCCCACACGTGGCCGATGACGTCACGACGGTGGTAATATCGGCGGCCGCCCCGCTGCGCCGCCGTGCGCCGCCCTCGCCGACACAAAGTAGCGCACTTGTCACTAATGCGGCCACGCCGGCCCGTTTTCAGCGGAACGATTCGGAAGATCTGTCTCTCTCGCACGCTCACGGAAAGCCCCGTGAGTGCGACAGAGACAGACTCTTCTGAACCGCCCCGCTTTTCCTGTCCATTTCGTCCGTGTACGTTTATCTCGAGGCTGCTTTTGGGCAGGGCCGGTGCACTGATTCCGAGAGTCGTTTTCGACGCTGTCTCTCTCGCACTCATGGGGCGTCCCCTATAAGGTGCGAGAGAGACAGCGCGACGGAAAGGACTTTCGGAATCAGTCTGGAGGCGGGGCCTTTCCGGCAGGGCTCCGCTTGCGTGTAGGAACTGCAAACTGATTCTGAGGGCCGTTTTCGTCGCTCTGTCTCTCTCGCACTCGCGGGGCGTCTCTTTAGGTGCGAGAGGAGCAGCGCGACGCAAACGACTCTCGGAATCAGTCCGCAGGGCCTCGGTGTCCGCGGGGATGGCCCCGCCCTACGGTCCCGCTGCGCCCGCTGCCCCGCTGCTCGTTCTACCCGGCCTGAGCCCTGGTCCCAGCGGCGCCAAGGCTAGCCAAGGCGGGCTAAGGCCAGCCCGTTCCCTACGTATGCACACGCTCTGTATGCAAACGCTCCCCCTCGCCCCGCCTGTCTCTCTCGCACCTGAAGCGAGAGCGACCGCCCGGACGGCCGACTACACAGGTGGGCGTCGCTCTGTCTCTCTCGCACTCATGGGGCGGCCCGCACAGGTGCGAGAGAGACAGAGCGACTTGTCTGCAGCAAGGAGTCGGAGTGGCCAGCGTATTAGGGGCGGAGGGTGTCCGTCCGGTCTGTCTGGCTGTCTAGGCGGCACCCCCCTCTCCTCCAACAACGTCCTGATTGTCATCGTAAAAGTCTTTATTAGCGGGCAGAAACAAAAGAAGGCCGTTGGTATGGAAACGGCCCGCCTCCCCCGCCCAGCGCCGCGCCGCCCCGCCCCACCCCGCCTCACCACGCCCCGCCCCGCCCCACCTCACCCCGCCGGTGGTGTCTGGCGGTGGCCGTCTGCCGAGTCCCAGCAGACTGACTTCCGAGGATCGCTTTCGTCTCTCTGTCTCCCTCGCACTCGTGGGGTGTCCCCTTTAGGTGCGAGAGAGACAGAGCGACGGCGCACGGCCGCGCGGGCCAGGGCGGCGTGGGCGTTGTGGACACGGCTGCCTCAGCCGATGAGGACCTGCGAGGCACTGCGGGGACTCTAGGCTAGTTCCTACTTGTTGCTCGGGAGTGTCGCTTTGCCGAACCCCCGCACTCCGGAGCCCACAGTGTCGGCGGTGGCAGGAATCTGTCGGAGCGCGAACTTCGCGGGATTCCCGTTTGAGGACTTTGCATCGCAGGTCGGGCCTGCATGAGCTGAGCCGACGCAAGGCGATTGCAATCGAGTAGGAAGAAAAGTTTTGGGAGTCAGGAAGCGTAATATCCGGCCGTTTCTTCCGTTGACACAGAAAGACAAAAATGTGATTTGTTTTCGAACGGCGGTATTGGCGGTGTGGACTAGCCCGGGGGCGCCGCGCCGCTGCACAGTGGGCTGAAAGACCGGTGGAGGCAGTCTAAATCCTAGACGCGTTTTGAGCTCTGGAGTCGCTGAATGGGACTGGGACCGAACGTGTCACCCCACCAATGGATTTTGCTCTCCGAAAGAGGAATCCATTAGGTGGGGTGACCTGTTCGGTTCAAGTCCCGTTTAGCGACGCTGGAGCTCAAAACGCGTCTAGAGTTCTGGCCGCCTGCGCCGGTCTTCTGGCCCACTGTGCGCTGCGCCGGCGTGCCGCGGTCCCTTGTGCGTGCGACGGAGACAGAGCGTCGGCCACACCGGCCGCTTTGATGTGCTGGATCTGCTGGAAGCTGCTGGAGCGGCTGGAACGTCGCACCGTAACATACTGTATATTGCACCTCATGAAGCAGCCTGCGTCCGCAGCGTCCGCAGTCTGGTGCACTGCCAAGCACGCCTCGCTTCCCTTGGCTTGCAGTTCGCATCGCCAGCAGACCGATTCCGAGAGTCGTTTCCGGCGCTCTGTCTCTCGCGCCGCCATCGCGGACGCCCCGTGCGTGCGAGGGAGACGGAGCGACGAAAACGACTCTCGGAATCGGTCTGCGGGCGGGATGGAATCAGATAACCGAAACTAACTGAACTGACCACGCGCGCGCCAGAGTCACCCACACCCCCGCGCCACTGACCGTGCCCCCCCCCCCTCTCCCCCTCCCACTCATGCGGCACGGACACGCGTCACCACGCCGGCCGGCCGGCCGCCCAACGCGCTAAAATTAGGAGTAAAATTCATGAGGCGCATTAAGTGACGGCTTTGAGGGCGGCCATAGTGCCAGCAGACTGATTCCGAGAGTCGTTTTCGTCGCCCTGTCTTTCTCGCACTCACGGGGCGTTCCGTATAGGTGCGAGAGAGACAGAGCGACGAAAAGGACCCTCGGAATCGGTCTGCAGGGAAGTGCCGGACCGGGGCCACGCGCCAAGCGCCACGCCACGCACCACGCACCACGCCACAGTTCCAGGCGGTTGTCCCTCTCGCACTCGCGGGGCCTTCCCCTCCCCACGGCGGTGCGAGAGAGACAGCGCGACTCGCCTTTGTGGAATGCCGCGACGGATCGCGACCCTCGCTGTCGTCGCTCCGCTGGTCCACTGCACGGAGCACCTTCACAATGAAGCTATCGAATATTTTGGAAAATATTTTGCTTTCTAATAACAACAGCGCGGAACAGCGGGTTGTTATCGGGGGCTTATTACTCCAGGAAAACGACCTCCTGGGAGCGGAAGGGCGATGGAGGCACGTGCGTGGCGTGGCGTGGCGCGGCGTGGCGTGGCGTGGCGTGGCGCGGCGTAGCGTGGCGTGGCGTGGCGTGTCGGAGCGGCTCGCCATACGCAAAATTGGCTCCCCATAACCCTTTAACGCCGTGGGCCGTGCCGTGCCGTGCTGAGCCATTCCCGCTGAAAGGTCTACGGAGCCTTCCGTTAGCTGCTCTGAGCCGACCTAGTCCGAAGCACCACGCCGTCGCGTCGTCTCTGTCGCACTCGTGGGGCATCCCGCAGGACCCGTAGGGGTCGGACGGAGAGCGACGGACGGAGCCTTGGTGCGCTTCTGTCCGAGGGAACGCTGCGTCTAGTCGTCGGCCGACGCACAGTGGGCCAGAAGACCAGTGCAGGCGGCCAAAACACTTGACGCGTTTTGAGCTCCAGAGTCGTTAAACGGGACTCGAACCGAACGTGTGACCCCACCAATGGATTTTCTCTTCGAATGAGGAATCAATTGGTGGGGTCACACGTTCGGTTAGTCTCCCGTTTAGCGACTCTGGAGCTGAAAACGCGTGTAGAGTTTTGGCCGCCTCCGCCGGTCTTCTGGCCCACTGGGCGAGGCGGCCGAGGCGAGCCGGGGGGCAAGTTTTGCATCGCGCGGCTGAATTTTTCATCCGAGTTGTTGTGGAGCGGAGGCAAGCCGAGGCGGGGCGGCACTGCGCCGTAAGGGAAGACCCGTGTTTTGCAGCGCTGGGAAGGAATGAAGCTTTATGCGTTGGCTGCTGGCAGGCTGCCGCTGGGCCGCGGGGGCAAGGGCCGGCCGTGCCTCTGTCTCTCTCGCACTCGTGGGCCGCCCCGCCCGGCCCGCAGGGTCGCAAGAGAGACAGACAGAGCGACGCTTCCCTGCCCGGATACAGACTGCAGTGCAACACCTCCGCGCTGCCTGCCGCCCGCGTCCGCAAAGCGTCTCGTCGCTCTATCTCTCTCGCACCCGTGAGGCGCTCCGCGGCGACGAGAGGGAGACAGAGCAACGGAGACGCTCCACGACAGCCGTCGACGGAGAGAGCGCGCGCGCCGGACTTTCGGCCTTTGCGAATATTTAATACAACTCGCGAACAAAGTTGCCGCAAGCAGCGCCGATCTGCACGGCGCACCAGGGAAGTCCAGCAGCCCTTCAAACCGCCCGGGGAGACGCGGGGGCAACGCGGCGGCAACGTGGGGAGAGGTTTACCCGGCCAGAAGACCGGTGGAGGTCGTCAAAACCCCGGACGCGTTTTCAGCTCCAGAGTCGCTAAATGGGGCTCGAACCGAGCGTGTGACCCCACCAATGGATTCTCTCGGAACAAGGAATCCATTGGTGGAGTCACACGTCCGGTTCGAGTCCTGTTTATACTCTGGAGCTCAAAACGCGTCCAGAGTCTTGGCCGCACGCGCCGGTCTTCTGGCCCACTGAGCCCCAGCGGGGACCGTGGGCAGGTATCCAGGCCCAGGACGACCCAGGCAGGAATGTGCCGGACAGGCGGGGGATGCCAAATTGAGGGAAGCGCGCGGGGGTTCAAAAGGTTCCGACGCAGGCGGCCCGGGCAATATTGAGTATCGCGTAATTTGGGAAGCAGCAGCCTCTGCAGACTGATTCCGAGAATTGTTTTCGTCGCTCGGTCTCTCGCACCTATACGGCCAGCTTCCCGGCCCCAGGACGCCGTCGTCTCTCCCCTGCCGAGGCGGAGTCTTGGCGGACTAGAATTCGTCTCCTTTTGGTGGGAGGGGCGTGATTTGCCAACGGCTTGCTCTCGGCGAATCGAACCGAGCGATGATTTCACTCCGTCTCTCTCGGTCTTACGTCTTCCTATTTCCTCCTCCTCCTCCTCCTCCTCCTCCTCCTCCTCTCGCCTCTCCGAGGGGAACAAATTTTCTTGACGCACATTTCCATCCCCGGCCGTCTTGGTCCCCACACTGCCTTTATGCGGTGCACGCGCATACGGACAGACAGACAGACAGACAGACAGACAGACAGACAGACAGACAGACAGACAGACAGACAGGCAAACAGACAGAAGGAAACGCCTGCGAACCTCGAGGTAGGCAGCGCCGCAAAACCCCGGCGGTCTACGGGACTGCATACCTGCCAGGCGCTCCCGAAACGCCTGCGAACCTCGAGGTAGGCAGGGCCGCAGAACACCGGTGCTCTACGGGACTGCATACCAGCCAGGCGCTCTCCCTCGGACAGGCAGTTGGACAGACAGACAGACAGACAGACAGACAGACAGACAGACAGACGGGCGGGCACACAAACATACACGCACACCCGCAGGTGACAACGTCTCTTGTTGACCTCTTCCTCGCCGCCCCGCAGCAGCCCGCAGGCTCGTTTGCCGAGAGTCAGTCGACCGGATATCTGAAATGAGAAACAACCACATCACAAAAGATCTTCCCCACGCCTTCTTTGTGCGACTGTGTGTGACTGTGTGGGTGTCTCCGCGTGTGTGGGTGGAGGGGTGGGCTGAACCTGATCGCAACCAACCCCGTCGCGGCCCCCGCCGCCTTCGCGGAATAGACGCAAGAGCGATTGCGACATAGTGCCAAAGGAATGTGAGGGGTCGGGGCGCAGTCACAGCGCCAAGCCCCCACCTGTCTGTCTGCCTGTCCGTCCGTCCGTCCGTCCGTCTGTCTGTCTGTCCGTGCGTGCAGGCGTGCCAAACGCTCCGCCTTCGCGACCTGCTCCTCATTGAGATGTGCATGTTTCCCCGCCTAGCGCGGACCGTGCTCTTTTTGCCTTTATGAGGTGCTACAAGTGGCGCTCTGACAGGTGTGCCGGGGTCGGGCCGACGGGGGCGGCCGACGGGGGCGGCCGATGGGGCCGGCCGACGGGGGCGGCCGACGGGGCGCCGGCCGACGGGGCGGCCGACGGGGCGGCCGATGGGGGCGGCCGACGGGGCGGCCGACGGGGCGGCCGACGGGGGCGGCGACGGGGCGGCGAGGGCGGCCGACCGGAGGGCGGCCCATGGGGCGGCCGACGGGGCGGCGAGGGGCGGCCGACGGGGGCGGCCCGCAGTCCCTGAAGGCATTCTCCCGGACAGCGTCGCTCTGTCTCTCTCGCACAGCTACGCAACGCCACCCGCGCGGGAGAGAGACAGAGCGACACTCTTCGAGAGCACGGCGCTGGCGGCGGGGGGCGGCAATATCCCTTGTCGCTGTGTACCCTCGGCGCATGTCGCCCCGTGTCCCCCGCTGGGGGGCGGGACTCAAGGTGGGCGACGCGTTACCAACATTACCATTTAAATTTCCCGCCTCGCTGCTAGATTAATGCGTCAGGGGCCCCGCCCTGCCTTTCACATGCAGTTTTCAAATTTCCCTGATTGGCTATTCTGGCTTCTGGGAAGGAGGCGCCTCGTGCATCTTGAATGAGCGTGTGTGTTAGTGTGCTGCAGGCGGCCGACGCACAGTGGATTTGCCAGAAGACCTGCTCAGGCAGCCAAAACTCTAGAAACGCTTTGAGCTCCAGAGTCACTAACCAGGACTCGAACTGAGCGTGTAACGTGACCCCACCAATAGACTGCTCTACGAACGAGGATTCCATTGGTCGGGTGACACGTTCAGATTCGAGAGCGTCTGGAGTTTTGGCCGCCTCCACCGATCTTCTGGCCCACTGTGCGCCTTGTTGGCCACCCTAGAATGAGCGTCTGTGTGTTGCACGCGTTGCACGTGTTGCAGGCGGCGGCGTGTTGTTGGCCACCCTAGCGGCGGTGCTGCTGTGCGCGACGGTGCGCTGCTCGGCGGCGGTGGGCGGCAGCCACGGCAGCGGCACCACGGAGGGCGGGCTGACCAGGCCCCTGCGGCCCGCCGTCTTCCACACCCCCGAGGAGCTGCGCCACTACCTGGACGCCGTGTCCAACTACTACGCCGTCGCCAGCCGGCCCAGGTACGCAGTACTACGCACGATCCCTGCCGCACTCGGGGGCGGCCCGGGTGTGCGAGACACACAAAGCGACACAGTGTTCCGGCACAGCTCTGCTGTGGGAACCACCCCACAGTGGGCCAGAAGACCGGGAGAGGCGGTCCAAATCCCGGACGCGTTTCTAGCTCCAGAATCGCTTAATAGGACTCGAACCGAAAGTGTGACTTCATCAATGGATTCCTCGGCATCCATTGATGGGGTCGCTCGTTTGGTTCGAGCACCATTTAGCAACTCTGGAGAAATGCGTCTTGAATTTTGGCCGCCTCCACCGGTCTTCTGGCCCACTGTGCGCCGGTCCTCTCTCTGTGCACCCCCACCTCAGTGGACTCCTTCTCATGCAAACACTCCTTTCTTTGCAGTCGCTACGGCAAGCGGTCCTCGCAACACCTGTCGCGGGGCGCGTTGCGCCGGGAATCGGTGCTGGACTCGCTGGCCAACGCCGAGCAGGCCATGGAGGCCGAGAGCGTGGACGCCGTGCCCGACTACCTGTTCCAGTGAGTGTGTGCGCCTTGTCCGGGCCTTGTCCGCCCCCGCCGGATGTGTGCGCTGGCGCGGCTCGCCCCGCTGGCAAAGCAAGCGGGGCGAGCGAAGCAGCGCAGCAATGACAGCAACGTAGCGTTCTACGTGGCGTCGCCGCCGCGTCGCCGCGTCGCCAAGGGCAGTGCGACGTTCCGCGCAGGACGGACGGACGCATCTCCATAATCATTTCGGAAAGCTGCTTTTACAACGTGCGTCGTCGTGCGTGCTCGGAGCCACGCTGGCTGGCGGCTGGCCCTCTCTCTTTCTCTCTCTCTCTCTGTCGGAATGAGCCCACTGCTGCGCCCTGACCCTACGCCCTCAGCCCGGCGGCCGAGCCACCACCGCAGGGGGCCCCCGAAGGGGCCGCCCCTTGGTGGGAGAGAGAGAGAGAGAGAGAGGGAGAGACAGACTCCTTAGTGGGAGAGGAGAGACCGACCATAAACACGGGTATACCATATGTCACCTCATCATCCGCCCCTTTTCTTTCTGCAAACTCTCTCCGTCTCTCTCTGTTCCCCGTCCGTCCTCCCTCCCAGACGTCACGCCCCCTCGCCTCCCACCGGCGCACAGTGGGCCAGAAGACCGGTGAAGGCGGTCAAAATCCCGGACGCGTTTTGAGCTCCAGAGTCGCTAAATGGGACTTGAATTGAACGTGTGACCCCACCAATGGATTGCTCTCCGAACGAGGAATCCATTGGTGGGGTCGCAAGTTCGGTTCGAGTCCTGTTTAGCGACTCTGGAGCTAAAATAGCGTCCAGAGTTTTGGCCGCCGACGCCGGTCCTCTGGCCCACTGTGCGCCGTCCCTGCGGCGCGCCACTTCAAACGATAATCTGGCCAATCCGCTTCGCGGCGCTCGGCTTTCCTGCGCGCACTTTCAATTTTCCCGCCAAAACCGCCTTTTGTTTGGCGCGGCCTTTTGTCCGCCTCGCGGCTGCGCCCGTTATTGCTTCTGGCAACATTGATTGGCGGCTTCGACAGTCGTCGGCCGTTTCTCTCTGAATGAAGAGCAGTTGAGAGACTCGTCGCAGAGTCGCCGGGAGCGCCTCTCCCCCGGCTTAGGTTAGGTTAGCTTTTAATTGGGCTTTTGAACGCTTTGGAATCCAAGGAAGCGCGCCGCCCACGCCGCGCCGCCCACGCCGCGCCGGCCGTGAGACCCCACAGTCTCACAGGCGCACAGTGGGCCAGAAGACCGGTGGAGGCGGTCAAAATCCCGGACGCGTTTTGTGCTCCAGAGACGCTAGATGGGACTCGAACCGAACGTGTGACTCCACCAATGGATTTCCCTTCCAACGAGCAATCCATTGGTGGGGTCGCACATTAGGTTCGAGTCTTGTTTAGCGACACTGCGGTTCACAACGCACTCAGTAAGTGCGACAGAGACAGAGCTACAATTTAAAATGTGTTTCTGCGTCCAGGTTCGCCCCAGGCCCGGCGCCCTCCCCGGCGAGTGACGTGTACCCCCTGTTCCTGGACCAGGAGCGTCTTGAGCGCCTTCAGTCCCGCGGCAACCAGGACTGAAGAGTCTGCGTCGTGCTGCAAGCGCCATTTCTCCTTCATTTGTTTAATTTAAATGTGTCTTGTCCATAAATATGAAAAAGGTAGAATATGTTGGGTGGGGAAAAAATGTAATTCATCTATAACTTTAATGTAAGCAGCTGCTTTTTCTTCTGATTCGGTGAACTGAGCTGTGGAGTCACCTCCTCTAACATTTGGCATGTAGTGACTTTGTGGCGAAAAAAAAATTACCGATGATTTTGTTGTGGTAGTGATTTTTTGTCAGGACCCGCTAGTGTGGCTGGAACTGCGGAATCCTCGACGTCTTTCGTGTTGCTCACGGGAAAATCCCTGTCGAACGGTTGGCCACATTGTCGCTTGCAGTAAGGTAGTGTTCAGTGCAGCCCAGTTCTGCTCCTCTTCCAGTGCAAGAGAAGGACCCAGTGTGGCCACGCCACAACCTGCCAAAAAAAAATGCTTGTCTCTGTTTAGTTTTCAAGAAAAGGGTGGTGTGTGGACATGCTCTTTTGCATTGCGAGACTGAGCAGAAATGCTTTAGAATCCAACAAAAAAGAAAAGGCTTAACACATCCTTAGATCAAGATTTTGTCTTGAGTGTTTTTTCGTTTTAGTATTGATAATCTCTTTTGTTTTGTTTTAAAATTACGTCGAATGCTGTAGAGTCCGGATGACGGTGTTACTTCGTTCCCTGAGACCGGTCACACGTCTGCTGTTAACGAAAAATATTCTAATTTAAAATAAATAACTAGTGTAAGTTGTTCGGATAGGAGCAAGGTAGATTCCTTATTATTGGTCATTCTCTATTCATATGATTTGGACTGTAGTTGATTTTAAAACCAAATAATACAAACACAATTAGAATTCCCCTTTTCCGATGTTATGTTATTTCGAACCCTCCATCTGTCCAGCAGTAATTCCCCTGTCGTATTGTTAGCTCAACTTTGTGTATAGATGTACATAGTAGGTCTGTGTAAATTTCAGTGATGAATAATAAACACGATGGTGAAATAAGAAGAGCTGACTTTTGCTAACTTGAGCCGTGATACCACGAGATGTAAGCGGAGCCTCCTTCTGGGATACACCCAATTCACTCTGCCCGCCCGGCGAGCCGCCCCGCAGTGGAGGCGGCCAAAACCTCTAGACGCGTTTCGAGCTCCACAGTCACTAAATGGGACTCGAACCGAACATGTGACCCCTACAATGGATTGCTCTCCGAACGAGGAACCCATTGGTGGGGTCACACGTTCAGTTCGAGTCCCATTTAGAGACTCGGGGGCTCAAAACGTGTCTAGAATTTTGGCCGCCTCCACCGGTCTTGGCCCACTGTGCGCCTTGTCCTAGTTCGAGCGATGCGCGCATCGCGAGTCTTGTCTGCGCTCAGCCAATATTGCACTTTCAAATTTCCACCAAGTCAGGAAGCACAAAAGTGATTCCGCTGACTGTCCGCACCCCACCCCTTGTTAATTACTTGCAGACGTACACTCAGGGCGAGAGTGGCCGGGGAGGGGGGGGGGCTACCTTCTTCCGCTAGCTGCCCTACTTCCCGGAGTGCCTTCCGGGAGTCAGGTCGTGTTTGAATTTAATTTTCGTTTCACGGTTTCACCTCGTTGACGGCCAGCCACAAATTGCGCTCGTGGAAGGCCGGTCGGCAACTCGACAACCTAAGTACTCTCACGTTGTTCCTCACGTGCGAGTACTGCGTAGAAGCTCCTCGGAGATACCCCTTGCCGCGGATTCAGGGCATCCCCTGCAACGTAGATACTCCGTGCCGTGGAGCGCGCGAACGCAGTTCGCTCGCAGCTTGTGGCGCCACCTGTTGGTAAAACGAGGAAACGAAACGGGGCTGCATAACCTCACAGCTAGCTGTCTGCTGTCTGCCGGCTCAGCTGTTTGTTTGTTGTTGAAAACGAGGAAGCAGTATTTCGTGCTGAATGTCATTTGGCTTGACGTATCACAGGAGAGCCGAAACGAAATAGCAATCACAAATCGTGAGCAGTTAAATGCAGCCAAGCTCCCGAGTTTATCGAAAAAAGTCACAAAATGAAAGGCACCATTCAGAGAGTAGTGAAGGCTAGTGTAGAGGGTGAGAGAATGTTTGTTTTTGCAAGGTTATTTCCTGACATTTGGAAACATAGAAAAAAAATTCTGATTTCTTCATTTTGCATCAATTTTATGTATTCTAGTCGATGGTCAGCTTATTTCCTCAATAGGCCGTGGGATTTGCGTTCTGGTTGGGATCCACAAAAACGATTCAGAAAAAGACAAGGAATATTTGTAAGTATTTTCTCAGAGGGATGCTTCTCTCTGTAGTGAAAGCATTCTCTTAACAGATCTGTCTAAGAAAAATAACGTGCTATTCTTTCAGAGCTCGGAAACTATTGAGCATTAGGCTATGGGAGGATGACAAAGGACGGAGATGGTCACGAAGTGTGACTGACATGCAGTATGAGATCCTGTGTGTGTCTCAGTTCACACTCTACTACTACCTGAAAGGAAATAAACCCGACTTCCATGCCGCTATGCCTGGGGCCCAGTCTCAGGAGTTTTATAACTCTTTCTTAGACACTCTTAAAAAATTGTATGACCCCAGTAAAATTAAAGGTAACCCATGGTTTGTGACACTTAAATAAATCTTTGACACCGCACTTTACTTACCTCCTATTTTGGTTTAACAGATGGACAGTTTGGAGCGATGATGCAGGTGCACATACAGAACG
Source organism: Thrips palmi (assembly GCF_012932325.1). Taxonomy (NCBI): domain Eukaryota; kingdom Metazoa; phylum Arthropoda; class Insecta; order Thysanoptera; family Thripidae; genus Thrips; species Thrips palmi. The sequence continues at coordinate 16,912,689 of NW_023144621.1, forward strand.
ATGGACCTGTTACCTTGGACATCGAATCTCCAACACTCAGACAACTGTTAGATGAACAAGCCCAGAAGGATAAACCGACTAAAACTGAGACCCAATCTCAAGATTCGTGAACGTTGTGTAACTTAATAAATTATAAAGTTGTATGCGCTTTTCCTTCTTTTTGTTATGTTTCAAACGTCCCAAGGCAGAATGAGGCCGCGTCCCGCTCTTTTTCGAACCGAACAGGTTTTCCGGTTCCGAGGGTCCATTCCTGCACGCACACACTCACAATAAAGAAGGGTCGCTTGGTACAGTAATGCAGCACGACACTCCACACATAGGCTTGCCATTTTCGTCGCCTCCGCCGGCCACCGTATCGTAATACAGTCTGTACTTGTTGCCCTTGTAGTCGAACACTAACGGTTTGGAGCGCTTGATTTTCTGGAGCTCGGCGAACAGCAGTGGCGACAGTGGGTATCCCATGACGAGGACGTTGAGGTGCGTGAGCCGTCGGTCCCTGAAGGCGCCGGGAAGCACACGGCACTGTTGGCCTTCCAGAACATGGCGCAGCCCGTACTTGCCGGCCTGCAAGCGACGACGACAACATTATTATTAGCTGGTGAAGACGCGTGATAAAAAAATGTAGGCGCGGCGTCCTAATCTAGCGACTTACCTCGAGCGTTGATTCCCTGAGACGGGCCGCCGCAGCTTCGCGCAAAGCCATCTCAGGAATGCGGCCCCCGTTCATGCCATGCCCCTCCAGACGGCTCATATTGCACTACACTAGGTGCTGCTGCTGCTGCTAGGTTGCGGCCGTGAGCTCGCCCTTCGTTACGGGCTGGGCTAGGCTGGCTGGAGGGCCCTGTGGAGGGCGGTTCGCCGCTCAGATTTTCGCGCTTTTAAACGATTTCAGCTATTCTATTGGTTGTTGCAGTCACGTGCTGCGTACCGGAACCAACCCACCCCCAGACATTCTTTGGGGAAAAGGTTGTCGGCACTGAAGGACGAAGGGACTGCTGCAGAACCTGATGTGTATCAGTTCACACTCTACTACTACCTGAAGAAGACGACTTCCATGCCGCTATGCTGGGGCCCAGTCTCAGGAGTTTTAACTCTTTCTTACACTCTTAGAGATTGTGGACCCCCAAATTAAAGTAAACCATGGTTTGTGACATTTAAATAAATCTTTGACACCGCACTTTACTAACCTCCTATTTTGGTTTAACAGATGAGTTTGGAGCGATGATGCAGGTGCACATACAGCGAGAACTGTTACCTTGGACAGGAATCCACACTCAGACAACTGTTAGATGAACAAGCCCAGAAGGATAAACTCTCATTCGAGACCCAATCTCAAGATTCGTGAACGTTGTGTAACTTAATAAATTATAAAGTTGTATGCGCTTTTCCTTCTTTTTGTTATGTTTCAAACGTCCCAAGGCAGAATGAGGCCGCGTCCCGCTCTTTTTCGAACCGAACAGGTTTTCCGGTCCCGAGGGTCCGTTCCTGCACGCACATACTCACAAATTTTCTTATTTTTAAAATGTAACGCAGACTTATTGACCTGCAATTTTCATCTTCTTGTAGAAAGTTATAATGATTTAATAATAGATGCTACCTAGCTCAGTAGGGCTACTAGTGGTGGAGCCTGTTTTTTTTAAAGGATTGGTCAATAAACGTGGGGGAAAGGGGGGGGAAGTGGGGGGAACACCCCCGCCATGGTGTTGTGCAAAAAAGGGCGCGCAGTTCCCGCCAGAACCGTTGGAGCTTTGCACGAGAAACCGCAAACCTGCAACGTCTCCAGTTTTGGCCGCGCGTATTTCATTGTCTCTGGTTGACTTGATCGGATATTCTGTCATCATGGTCGCTGACAGGAACTCGGACAGGATGTATGTCCTGAAGAGAGGTATGGTTACTTGCGTTTCACCCCAAAATTGCAATCTTACCGCCTCTGTTTGATTTCTTGGAGAAGGGTGGACTTCTATAACCACACTGCTCGTCACATGATTGTGCAAAATCTCTATTTGCTTCGTTCCCCTTGTTGGCTGCGGGTTCTGATATCTTTCGTAGTTTCCCCTAATCTGTAAATAGACATAGGTTCAGAGAACCTTTGTTCATGCCGGGTCCGTCTCCCTACTCACCATATCGAGTTCCGATCCCGCCAAATCATTGTCAGCTGTATATTTGCAAAATATTATGTCGAATTTGTTTGGAGATCGGTCTACATATACTTTCAAAGTTCAACTCGTCCCAAGATTTGTTGATGTAATCATCACTTAAATTTCTGGAGGTTACTGGGCTCCACAAAGGACGTGCCTGGTTGTGTCTTTTGTTCTCGCACATCAGGTCTCATTGAATTATTATTTTATTTCACAGGTGGTAGGAAGGAAGAGATTCATTTTGACAAGATCACTTCAAGAATTCAGAAACTCTGTTATGGCCTCGACATGGAGTATATTCATCCGGTAAATTACCTCTCCAAACAATTGTTGGTTCCTTTCCAAATTGTGGCTCAATTTTTATTTCTATTCTTCTGCAATTAGGCTTCAATCACCCTCAAAGTCATCAATGGATTGTATCCGGGTGTTACTACTGTGGAACTTGACAACCTCGCAGCTGAGACTGCGGCCACCATGACCACCAGGCATGCAGACTACGCAGTTTTAGCTGCTCGTATTGCCGTGTCCAACTTGCACAAGGAAACCAAGAAGAGTTTCAGCGGTATGTCGCTGCTGGAGATAGTTTGCTTTGAAATTATTAAGTTAATTTTGAACTTACCATAGTTAATTTATTCTGTATGTCTGTATAGAGGTAATGACTGACTTGTACAATATTACAAATCAGTATTCAATGAAGAAGTCCCCAATGATTTCTGATTTCCATTATGATATCATCATGAAAAATGCGGAAAGGTTAAACTCTGCCATTATTTATGATAGAGATTTTTCCTACAACTATTTTGGCTTTAAGGTAGGTATACTTTTTTACAATTGGCCTGTGTCTTAAATAGTTTGATATGTGATATTACCCATAAGCTTCTGCCCAAACATTTTTAGACACTGGAACGATCATACCTTCTTCGAGTTGATGGTAAAGTGGCCGAGCGTCCCCAGCACATGCTCATGAGAGTGGCTGTTGGTATTCATGGTGAAGACATAGATGCTGCCATTGAAACTTACAACCTCCTGTCTGAGAGGTACTTCACTCACGCTTCACCCACATTGTTCAGTGCTGCCACTCCGCGGCCTCAACTTTCAAGGTGTGTATTCGCAATTACATTGCTATTAGCTACTAGACTGAACCATTGTTATAACATGCCTCTTCTGTCTCAGTTGCTTTCTCCTCGCCATGAAAGAAGACAGCATAGAAGGTATCTACGACACCTTGAAGGATTGTGCTCTGATATCCAAGTCTGCGGGAGGGATTGGTGTCAATATTCATTGCATCCGTGCCAAGGGCAGTTACATTGCTGGCACTAATGGTACATCCAACGGTATTATTCCCATGCTACGTGTGTTTAACAACACTGCTAAGTATGTGGACCAAGGAGGAAATAAAGTAAGTATTTGACAATGTTGCTTGTTTCATGATAAGACATACATCCTTACTATTGAATATTGTGTCTGTTTTTGTAGCGCCCTGGTGCTTTTGCCATTTACCTCGAGCCATGGCATGCTGATGTCTTTGACTTTTTGGACTTGAAAAAGAACACTGGTAAAGAGGAAATGCGTGCCAGGGATTTGTTCTACGCTCTTTGGATACCTGATCTATTCATGCGTCGAGTGGAGAGTGATGGAGTGTGGTCCCTGATGTGCCCACACCAGTGTCCTGGCCTATCAGACTGTTGGGGAGAAGAATTTGACAAACTCTATACACAGTAAGACAATATTTTTCCTCTTTCAAAAGAATGTTTTTAATCTTATGCATTCATTATTTATGTATGATGGTTTGCTGCAAATCCTAATTATTGTCTTTTTTTCAGGTATGAATCTGAGGGTCGCTTCATGAAGCAGGTCAAGGCTCAGCAGCTCTGGATGGCGATCATTGAATCTCAAGTGGAGACTGGCACCCCATTCATGCTGTACAAGGATGCTTGCAACAGGAAGTCAAACCAACAGAATATTGGCACAATCAAAAGCAGTAATCTCTGCACAGAGATTATCGAGTACTCTGCTCCTGATGAAATTGCTGTTTGCAATCTTGCCTCAGTTGCAGTCAACATGTTTGTGAAGGCTGACAAAACCTATGACTTTGAAAAGCTAAGGGAGGTGACGAAAATTGTTACAAAGAACCTGAACAAGATTATTGATGTCAATTACTACCCTGTTCCTGAGGTAAATGCTCTTTTCCTCCATTTACTGTAATTGGACTACCACATTTATTGTAATTTTAAACGAATGATGTACTCTGTTTAGGCCCGCAGGTCCAACATGAGACATCGTCCGATTGGTATTGGCATCCAGGGGTTGGCTGATGCTTTTATTTTGATGCGCTTGCCATTCGAAAGTGAAGGTGCTCAAGACCTGAACAAGAAAATCTTTGAAACTCTTTACTTTGCCTCTCTTGAAGCAAGCTGTGAACTAGCTGAGCAGTTGGGACCATATGAGACCTACCCTGGTTGCCCAGTTAGCAAGGGGGTGAGTATTTCAGTAATTTATCATTTTGAAACTCCCCTCTTTTCTATTTAGCATTCATGATGTGCTTACGATTTTCTTTCATTAGATCCTTCAATTTGACATGTGGAAAGTGACACCATCAGATCTGTGGAATTGGGATGAGCTACGCAGCAAGATTGCTAAACATGGCGTCAGGAACTCGCTTCTTCTAGCTCCCATGCCTACTGCATCCACAGCCCAGATTCTCGGCAACAATGAGTCAATTGAGCCCTACACTTCGAACATTTACACCAGGAGAGTCTTGTCAGGAGAATTTCAGGTCTGAGATCTTTTGTTTTTATGCTTGTCTGTATGTCTGTGGTCTTTCCTGTATTTTTGCTGATCTTTCATTGTTCCCTTTCTTCAGGTGGTTAACCATCACTTGTTAAGAGACCTAACAGACTGTGATTTATGGGATGATGACATGAAAAATGAAATTATTTCCAATGGAGGGTCAATCCAGGTTTGTAGCAGTTGCAGTAATTGAAACTAAAACATTGTCTAGTACAACAATTGACATTTATCTATTTCTGTTTTTAGGGCATTGAAAGAATTCCCAAGGAAATCCGTGACCTTTACAAGACAGTTTGGGAAATATCACAGAAAACTGTGATTAAAATGGCAGCGGACAGAGGAGCATACATTGACCAGTCTCAGTCACTCAACATTCACATTGCTGAGCCTAACTATGGCAAGCTGACCTCTATGCACTTCCATGCATGGAAGCTGGTATGTTTGCTATTTTATATATATATATTTGTCAGTTATTAACTGTGAAAGGCAATTGATTGCATTTGTATGTTTTCTTGAAATTTCAGGGTTTGAAAACAGGAATGTACTACCTGAGAACTAAACCTGCAGCTCAAGCCATTCAGTTTACTGTGGATAAACAAAAGCTTGCCAAGGCTACTGGTGTTAATGGATCAGTCACCAATGGCACCTCCAGAGACAACAGTGCTAATATTGCTGCCATGGTTTGTTCCCTTCAGAATAAGGACGAATGTCTCGCCTGTGGATCATAGTCTGAAGGCTGCAAGCCAACCCTCATAATCTGGAACCGACCAATAGTGTATTTGTTAGTTGTATTTATGTACAGTGTTCTTTTAGAATGTTTCTTGTGATGAGTATTTCTGTATTCTTTTTACACTTTATAACTTTATAAACATATGAGTTGTATTTTTATCACTATTAACTTTTATCTTGTAATGCTTTGTTTTAAGTTTGCTGTGAATGGATGATTCCTGTATTCAAAGCTTTATTTTATTTGTTAGTCACCCAAGTGTCTTATGTCATGTCATGTCTCATGTCCCTCAGTGAAGGTAGCATGGTTCAAGGAGGGACTTGACACAAGAAACAATTCTGGATCTCAAAGTCGGTCCTCCTCCACATATGTTTTACGCTCTCCTGTGAACATTTATTTTTATTTGCCATATAATAAATGTTACTAATCAATTTCTGTCGGCTTTTTGATTCCACCACCCGTGTCTCTTCTCCTTCTGGACAAACACACGCAAGGTAGGCCGCCCATTTCACACGCAGCTGCAAAAGCAGTGCTGTGGAGGAGAACTCTGCGCACCATTTAGAGGGAGAGGGACAGACTTACAAACGAAATTAACAGAAACATTTCATCCTTAATAGATTTTATTTTCGTCTGAAATTTTTTTTATGGAAAGGGAAATGGGATAACAGGGTTGGGTGGGAATGGGGAAGGGAGGGATATTTGGCACTACAGCATATGGCTATTATTGATTGTCTCCATTATTTACAAGTTTCAGACTACATAAAACTGTCTATGTTCACACATATCACTTTCCTTTCATTCACTAGCATTCATTTTATGTACACCTAAATTATTTTGTACAGTTATAATACATCAGTACTTCAAGCTTGGCTTCTGCTGCTGTGGCTATGCAGGTGAATGTATGAGCAATGCTTGCAATCAACATAAAGCTGTATTGACCTTTTAGCCGCTACGTCCCCAAAAAAGACACTGTCCATTAAAAAAAATTTCATAGAGTTGGACTACTTTGTACATGCTCCTTCACAACCTGACTTGCAGCAGTGCTCCAATAGCTATGGCCTCAATTTGTTAAAAAGAACCACAATCGGTCCCGACTAGAGATGAGCTTGCATTGCAGAAGCTTTACCGTCTTATCAATGCACTTAATCTCAAAACATAGATGCCACTAAACTCTGTTCTTTAAAATTAATAAAAAAATCAATGACAGAAAACAAAAGATTTAAAAAGTAACAATTGATTTTTTGATAAACAAATTCAGTTGAGAACATAATTTAGTGGCCTTGAATAAATTACAATACTGGTATATGACACATTCGAGGCAGAGACAATGGCAGTACATAATCTTAGTTTCACAGGCATCTCTTCTTCATGTTGAGTATTTTCTCTGCCTACAATAAAATAATTAAAAACGTCTTCAACAATTCTCATAAGTTATTTTCCTAGTCTCACCAAACACACTAAAACAAGAATAAATTACTAAGTCAAGGAACAGACAACACGACACGTGTCACACGTACTCTTCCGAGGGTTTGGTGGGTGAAGCCGGGAGCCTGAGGGAGGCCGGCACCGGGACCACCCTGCCGTTGACGGAGTCTGGCAGCTCGGCAATGTCTTTGAACACCCCGACCAAGCTCTGGAAGTTGGGCCCCCAGTTGAGGAGGTAGTCCCAGCCCAAGCCCTGGCCGAGGCCCATGGCCGTGACCGAGGGTGGCAGGGGCCCGCCCTGCCCGAGGCCTTGCCCGGGGACGGCGCCCAGCCCGTGGACGCCCATGTGCGTGGACAGGTCGTCGTCCGAGGCCACCAGCGTGCTGAGCGAGCCCCGGAACGACGAGTCGAAGCCGTCGTAGGACGGCAAGGACGGCACCGAGGGCGGGATGGACGTGAGCGAGGGCTTGCCGGCGAGCGGGCTGCTGCCGCGCCCCGTGTCCGTGGCCTCGTCCTCGTCGTCGTCCTCCTCGCACGCGCGCCGCCCGTCGCCGCCTACGCTGTTGTTGTCGTACTCGATCTCGGAGCACGTGAAGGAGTCGTTGCCGCTCTCGTCGGTGGTGGTCGAGTGCGTCGAGTGGTTGTCGTCCATGTCCATGTCGTCCTGGTGGTGCAGGTGCGTCCGGTGGGCGCGCCGGTGTGGCGTGGAGCTGACAGCGTCCAGGGTGGAGACGAGGCTCGAGTTGCGCGGCGGGTTGTGGCCGAACCGCTGGATCTCGTCGGCCGTGAGCCCCGCGGCCAGCCCCGCCGCCAGCCGCTGCGTGTGCACCGGGCTGGACAGGTCGTGCTGCCTGGCGTGCTGCAGGGAGTGCTGCAGCGAGTGCTGCAGCGGCGCGGCGTGCGGCTTGCACAGCTTCCGGGACCCGGAGCTGCTGTGGCCGCTGAGCTGCGACATGACGGGCGAGTTGAGCGACCGCTCCGAGTTGGAGTGCAGCGACACGTCCTTGACGCCCACCGTCCCCGACGACGACGTCGTGGCCAGCAGCGCGGACTGCAGCGGCTTCCCGCTGATGTCCTGCAGCGTCAGGATCCTGGGCTGCGAGGACACCTCCGAGCTCGGCGACAGCCTGGCCAGCGGCGTGCTCTGGTGCTGCACCCGCGTGCCGCCGCCAGCCATGCTGTTGGCGACGGACGGCGGGGAGTCCACCCTGGCCGTGGGCGGCGGCAGCACCATGGAGCGCGGCGAGTCGCGGCTCGGGTGCTGCAGGAACGGCGTGTGGCGGTGCGCCGAGCCCTGCTGCAGGCCTGTGGAGCAGGGAGACGCGTTAGACAGTCAAGGGCTGGATGGTGGATGTCGAAGCAGCCAACTATCGTCAATCTGCCCCCACTGAAAACGAGAGGCCGCCGCAGGCACACTCACCTTGCTGGACGTGCTTGTGGTGGTAGGACGACGGCGGCGCACTGGGGGCCGGCGCGGGGCTGGCCTTGTACTTGCGCACGTTGCCCAGGTTGCCCTCCCGGTAGCCCTTGTAGTGGTACACGATGTCGATGTCGGACGGCGCGATGGAGCTGGCGTTCTCCAGGTCGTAGTGCTCCGGCATGTCCATGCTGGGGTCCATGCTGGTGGCGTCGTGCGGGTGGTGCGGTGGCGGCGGCATGGGCATTGGCGGCGACTTGCCCACCCCCACCACCTCCCTCTCGATGATGTCCGGTCGCTGCGGCCGCTGCTGCTCGAGGTCGCGCTCCTTGTACTTCTTGGCGATGAGTTCGGGATGGTGTGCACGCAGCAGGTCTCCGCCGACGCCCTCCACGCCGTGCAGCCGGCCCAGGTCGCCGCCGACGCCGCCGGGGAGGAGGCTGCACAGAAAGACACGGTCAGGAGGGGCTTTGCTTCGAAGGGAAGACACCATAGATTTGATGCCTTTGTTTTGCCAGTGAATTTGCCGCAGGGCTGCCCCGCGGGCTGCCCTGGTACTCACCCTCCGGAGGTGACGAGCGTGGTGCCGGGGGAGCCGCCGGGGCCGGCACCCTTCTCCTTGCCATGCCTGCGCAGGCGGAACACGACGAAGGAGACGAGGATCACCACCAGCAGGATGACGAAGAAGACGATGACGAGGGTGATGCCGATGGACAGCGGGTCGGGTGCGGCGGCCGCGCCCACGCCCACAGGTCCGGCGCAGCCCTGCCACACCTTGCCGTGGGCCAGCGCCTCCAGGATGGAGCCGGACCCGTTGAGCGGCTGCACCTCGGCGTTGACGGTCAGGTTGGCGACGCAGCCCTCGAACCCTGCTCGGAAAACGGGAGGCGTTAGCTTGGCGCCGTGCTCGCTCTAGCCCACAGTGGGCTAGAGGACCGGTGGAGGCGATCGAAATTCCGGACTTGTTTTGAGCTCCAGAGTCGCTAATTGGGATTCGAACCGAGCGTGCGACCCCACCTACGGATTCCTCGGCCGTTGAGCAATCCATTGGTGGGGTCACATGTTCGGTTCGAGTCCTGTTTAGCCACTCTGGTGCCTTCTGGCAGAGCCCGGCACTGGAGCTCGCCATGGGACCCGTGCAGGGCTGCTCGGTGGGGGAGTCGTTGTGCGACAGAGAGGCTGGGAGGCGGCCTGGCGGCTCGCGACTCACCTTGCGGGACGTCGGCCGTGTGGAAGGTGTCGCGGACAGCGCCGCCCACGGACAGGGCCGTGAGGTAGGGGTCCAGGAAGTCGTGCACGCCGTTCGGGTCCAGTTCGTCGCCGGCCCGCCTGCCGTCCAGCAGCAGACGCAGCGCGCGGCCCCGCGACTCGAGCGTCAGGTTGTGCCAGCGGCCGTCCCACAGGGGCTCCCAGTCCGACACCGTCATGTTGACGGGCGAGCCCGCGGCGCCGGCGCGCGACATGTACACGAGCACGCCGCCTCGGAGCTGCAACACCAACGGTGACGTTAAGACACAGTACGAAAAGATAAAAAGATCGGCAAAACTTGCGACATGGAAGCAAGTGGTAGGTTTCGAGAGAGACCCCACTGACCTGGATGGCGGTGAAGTCCTTGTTGGAGGCGGCGTACAGGATGAGGCCGTCCTTGCGCACTGTGCGGAACGAGAGGCTGAGGGTCTTGGCCTCCGCCCTGGCCGTGGTGGACGCGGACCTGGCGTGCCACCGGGTGGAGCCGCGGTACACGCCGTCCAGGAGCTGCATGCGGCGGTGCATGTCGGAGACGCGGAAGGCCAGGAAGGCGCCGTCGGTGAGGGTGGCCGGGAGCAGACTGTCGCCGCAGTCCGGCGCCAGCACCGCGCCGCCCGCCCCCGTGCTGCACTCGCAGGCCGACGACGTCCAGCGGTCCACGCAGGCACCCTCGGCGCCGCAGCGGGCAGCGGGGGAGGAGGTGGCCATCAGCGTGTTGTCCAGGAGCTCCTCGCTGTTAAAAACGAACAAGCAAATGAAGCAAATGGATTGCTCGTTCGGAGAGCAATCTATTGCTGGGGTCACACGTTCGGTTCGAGTCCCGTTTAGCGACTCGGCACACTGTGTGTTGACGAGAGACTCACCTGTCCTGCATCCGGGTCAACGCCGTCCTGGCCGAGGCGGTGTTGCCGCTGGCGCACACGGAGCCGGGCCGGCCGCAGGTGGCCTCCACGCCCCTGGAGTGCAGCGGGCTGCTCATGTTGAGCTGGCGCCCGTTGACGGCCACGCTGTGCACGCAGCCCACGAAGTCGTCGTTGGAGACCTGGCCGGGCCGCTCCAGGACGGGGTCCGCCGCCTGCAGGCCTCCTAGCAGCATGGGGTGGCCGTTGAAGTTGAGAGTTCTGGAAAAGATACCGTGGTCAGTGGACGCGCCCTCAACGCGATAAAGGGCATCCGCCGCTTTTGAAGTACAGACGACGGGAACGAGGAGTGAGGGCTTACCCAGTGTTGCCGAGGTCGGCGGCGTAGCAAGAGTCGTCGTCGGGCCGGCACTCGCTGCAGGTCTCCCCGTTGTCGGTGCAGGGCGCCACGCTGAGGGACACGACGCGGCCGTTGCGCGTGGCGGTCACCTTGTGCCAGGCGCCGTCCGCCAGCGAGGCCGAGGGCTCAGCCACGGACAGGGAGGAGATGGCCGTGCGCGCGCCGCCGAAGGAGAAGACGGCGCGCCCGGACACCAGCTCCAGCGCCACGAAGTCGGACCGGCCGCCCGTCTGCGCGCCGAAGTTGTACACGAGCAGGGCGTCGGGCTTGGTCGTGGCGAACACCACCGAGATGTCGTTGGTGGAGGCGTCCAGCGAAGGGAAGGCCGCGTAGGACAGCTCCCGGAATCCGAAGGCCGAGCGTTCGCAGTGGCGGCCGTAGCGGCCGTCGGGGCAGGTGCAGCGGTAGCCGGGCTTGAGCGCCACGCACGCGCCGCCGTGCAGGCAGGGGTTGGGGCGGCAGGAGTCGGCCACCGCCTCGCACTCGTTGCCGCGGAAGCCGGGCCGGCACAGGCAGAAGAAGGAGCCGCCGTCGGGGCTGGGCCGGCACGACCCGCCGTTGCGGCACGGGTTGTCGCCGCACGCGTCGCCGCGCTCGCGCTCGCAGTGCCGGCCCTCAGCGTGCGCGGGGCACACGCAGGTGTAGTCGGCGGCGCCCTGCCGGCGGCAAGCGCCCCCAGCGCGGCACGGGTTCGGCGCGCACGGGTCCTGGCGGCGGTCGCAGCGCGCGCCGGTGAAGCCGTCGGCGCAGCGGCACTGCACGTCGCGCTGCAGCGCGGGCGCGGACAGCACCAAGGAGGCCGAGTCCGTGACGCGCAGCGGCAGCGCGGGCGAGGCGATGCGGAGTGAGTCGGCGCACACGGAGCCGGCGTGGCACGCGGCGCGCTGGCACGGCGAGTAGCCCAGGGTGAGCGCCCTGCCACGCAGCAGCTTGGTCAGCGCGTCCTGGCGCCGCTGCAGCGCCTGCTGCACCGCGGCCTTGCTGTGGTAGCCGCGAGCACCGCGCGCCGCCACCGCCACCTCCACGCCCTGGTCGCGCTCCTGCACCGAGTACGCCAGCACGGCTAGGTGGTCGTCCTGGGGCAGCGCGGCGCGCACCGCGTCCACGAAGGCCTTGTAGTGGCCCGCCAGGAAGGCGGGCGCCGTGATGTTGTCCACGCGCACCGTCACCGTGCCGTCGATGGTGTCGTTGTCCAGGGCCTGGATCTCCACGGTCACGGCGTTGGTCACGTCCGCGTGCACGCCGTCGTTGCCCACCACGCTGAGCGAGTAGGCCCCCGGGCGAGCGCTGCGTGCCGCGTGCAGTTGGCACGCGCGTGCGATGGACAGCGGCACGTTCCGCGTGGGCCCGGACACCAGCTTGCAGCGGTAGTCGCCCGTCGCGTCCGGGTCGTCGGGACGCACGTCGGCCACCACGCCGAGCGGGGTGTCGTCCGCGTCGGAGGACGGCGGCGTGGCGGGCGGGGCGAAGACGAGCAGGTGCATGGCGCGCGGCGTGGACGGCGAGTCGTTCTGGTCCAGCACCGTGACGGTGACGGGGTGCTGCGCGCGCTGCGGCGGGTTGCCGCTGTCCTCTACCTCCACCACCAGGTCCAGGCGGTCCGTCACCTCGCGGTCGATGGTCTCCGCCGTCCGCAGCAGCCCGGTGGCGCTGTCCAGCGTCACCAGCCCGCGGTGGCGGCCGCCCACCAGGCGGTACTTGAAGGGGGCGCCGTTGGGCGGCAGGTCCGCGTCGGTGGCACTCAGCATCATGATGCTGGTCCCTGGGGGCTCGTTCTCCGCCACCAGGCCCACGGCGTCCGTCTCGAAGCGGGGCGCGTTGTCGTTGACGTCCTCCACGAGCACGCGCACCACCGTGGTGCCCGTCTCCGGCGGGGAGCCAGAGTCGATGGCGCCCACCGTGATGGTGTACGCGGACATGGCCTCGCGGTCCAGCGGCAGCGTGGTCTCCACTTCGCCGGTCTGCGGGTCCACCTGGAATCAGAGAGCAGCGTGGTTAGCCACTGGATTCGAGAGGCGTTCAAGAGGAAACTACAACTCGCGACTCACCTTGAAGGAGTGGGCTCCGCTGCCCCCGAGGATGGAGTAGGAGAACTGGTTGTTGACGGCGCGCACGTCGCGGTCCACGGCCCGCACGGTGGCGATGTGCGTGCCCGGCGCGGCGGCCTCGGACACCTGGGCCTCGTACACGGGCTGCAGGAACTCGGGCGGGTCGTTGCCGTCCTGGATGGAGATGATGACCTGGGCCTCGTCCGTGTCGTTGCCGCGGATGGAGCCCTCGTTCTTGGCCATGACGGTCAGCACCACGCGGTTCTGCGTCTCGCGGTCCAGCCCGCGGAACACCGTCACCACGCCCGTCTCCGGCGCCACGCTGAAGCCGCGGTCGTTGCTCGAGCCCACCAGCAGGTAGTACACCTTGCTGCCGAGGCCCTGGTCCTGGTCCGTGGCCTGGATCATCCCCACGCTGGTGCCGACCTGCGCGGCCTCGGACACGTCCAGGTGGAAGACGGGCTGCACGAAGCGCGGGTAGAACTCGTTGACGCCGGTGATGTGCACGAGCAGGCGCGCCGAGCCGTACTGCGCCGAGTCCGGGTTGGAGGCGAGCAGGTCCAGCGTGTACTGCGTGCGCTCCTCGTAGTCGAAACTCACGCGCGCTGTCACCACGCCTGTGCGCGGGTCCACGTCGAACGCGTCTTTGCCCGAGCCGCCCACGATGGAGTAGTGGATGACGGCGTTCTTGGGGGAGTCCTTGTCCGTGGCGTGGGCGGTGAACACGACCGTGCCGGGCGGCGAGTTCTCCTGGATGCTGGCCTCGTACGCGCTCTGGTTGAAGGTGGGCGGGTTGTCGTTGATGTCGGTCAGCATGACGGTGAGCGAGGCCGTGGCGGAGCGCCCGTCCAGGCCCAAGTCCGTGGCCGTGATGTTGAGGTGGTGCTCCGGCACCGTGTCGTAGTCGAGGGCCTTGAGGATGGTGACGACGCCCGTGCGAGGGTTCACGGCGAAGAGTCCTTGCGCGTTGCCGCCTGAGATGGAATAGCGCACGTCCCCGTTGGGGCCGGGGTCCGCGTCGTCAGCCTGCACCGTCAGGATGGTCGCCCCGACGGGCTCGTTCTCGGGCACGAACACCTGCGAGCTGGGGGCCTTGAAGACGGGGCTGTGCTTGTTCTCGCCCGTCACGACCAGCACGATGACGGCGTCGTCGCTCTGCGGCGGCACGCCCTTGTCCACGGCGCGCACCGCCACGGAGTACGTCTTCCTGCCCAGCCCCTGCAGCGGCCGCGACAGCGACACCTTGCCGGTGGTCTTGTCCAGCGAGATGAGCTCACTGCCGTTGCCGCCCATCTTGATGTACTCGATCTCCGCGTTGACGCCGAAGTCGGCCACGTCCTTGGCGACCAGCTTGGCCAGGCTGCGGCCCACTGGGGTGCTCTCCGGCACGGCTGTGAAGTAGGTCCGCTGCGCGAAGGCGGGCGCGTTGTTGTTGGCGTCCACGATGTTGACCGTCACCAGGCACTCGGAGGACATGGGTGGCTTCCCGTTGTCCGTCGCCAGGACCGTGAGCGGGTACTGGTTCTCCGGGGACCAGCCGAGCGCGGCGTGCTTGTAGCGCAGGCGGCGCTTGGACAGCACCTCGCCGCTGGCCGGGTCCACGCTGAACAGGTCGGACGGGTGCTTGAGCGAGTACGAGATGACCGAGTTGGGGCCCTGCTTGTCACGGTCCGCGGCCGACACCTGGCCGACCAGGGCGACGGCCTGCGGCTGCAGCTCGGGGAAGTTGAAGGAGTAGTACGAGTGCTCGAACTCGGGGGCGTTATCGTTGACGTCCTGGATGGTGACGGTGAGCGGCGTCTCCTGCCGCCAGGCGCCGTCCTCCGCGGTCACCTTCAGCACGTACTCGTCGTGCTGCTCGCGGTCCAGCGGGCCCGCCACCGTCACGTTGCCGCTGATGGGGTCGATGGCGAACTTGTCGCCGGGGTTCTCGGTGAAGGAGTAGGTGGCGTTGGCGTTGACGCCCTCGTCCAGGTCGCTGCTGGTGACGCGGATCACAAACGTGCCCATCTCCGAGTTCTCCGTGACGTTGACGCTGAAGAGGCGGGAGAAGCGGGGCGGGTTGTCGTTCTTGTCGAGCACCGTGACCAGCACGGCGGCGCTGCCCGTGAGCTGCGGCCGGCCCTCGTCAACCGCCTCCACCTGCAGCTGGTAGGTGGCCGTCGACTCCCGGTCCAGCTTGGTCTTGGTGTAGATCTCTCCGGTGCGTGGGTCCACGGTGAACGCGCCGTCGCCGTCCTGGCCGTGCGCGAGTCGGTATGACAGCTGGCCGTTGACGCCCGAGTCGCGGTCGGTGGCCTTGACGCGGACGACCCTCACGGGGGCGAACTCCTCCTCCATGACGGTGGCGTTGTACAGCGCCCGCTGCATCACGGGCGGGTTGTCGTTGGCGTCGGTCACGTTGACGAGCAGCTGCACCAGCGAGCGCAGCGGCGGGTCGTCCGAGTCGCGCGCCTCCACCCACACCTCGCAGTACGGCGCCGTCTCGAAGTCCAGGCCGTGCGACACCAGCACGTCGCCCGTGTTGGCGTCCACGCGCAGCGCGTCGCCCACGTTGCCGCCCGCGATGGCGTACTTGACGACGGCGGCGGCGCCGCGCTTCGGGGACACGGCGGACACGCGCGTCACCACCCTGGCGTCCTTGGCGTCCTTGGCCGAGGCGTAGTCGTCCTCCTGCAGCGTGAACCTCGCGACGCGCGGGCCGCGGATGGCCGGGAACTGCGCGGCCGGGGCCACGCGCACCAGCAGGTCCGCGGACGCGGAGCGCGGCGGCATGCCCGCGTCGCGGGCGAAGACGGTGAGGTGGTAGGCGCGGTGCGGGTCTGTGGAGAGCGTCACCGCGGCCGTCACCACCCCCGTGGCCGCGTCGCACCGGAACTGGTTCGAGTCGTCGCCAGACAGGGAGTACCGCACTCGGCCGTTGTCGCCCTCGTCCGCGTCCGCCGCCTTGGCGCCGAACACGAACTCGCCTGCAACACACACAAGCCATTCAAACAACGTCCTCAGTGAGCCATCGCACAGTGGGCCAGAAGACCAGTAGAGGTGGCCAAAATTCCAGACGCGTTTTGAGCTCTAGAGTCGCTTAATGGGTCACACGTTCGTTTCGAGTCCCATTTAGCGACTCTATAGTTCAAAACGCGACTAGAATTTTGGCCGCCTCCACTGGTCCTCTGGCAAATCCACTGTGCATCCATGTACTCGACGGGAGCGCTGCGCGCCCTACCTTTGCCGGTGCCAGCAGGCACGTGCACGGTGTACTGCGCCTCGGAGAAGACCGGGTCGTTGTCGTTCTCGTCCAGGACGGTGACGGTGAGGTTGACGGCCGAGGCCCTGGGGTCCGTGGCCGAGCTGTCCTTGGCGACGAGGGTGAGGTGGTAGCTGGCGCGCTCCTCCCGGTCCGGCGGCGCGGCCAGCGACACCGCGCCGGTCTCGGGGTCCACGGCGAAGCGGTCGGCGTGCTCGCCCAGGAGGGAGTACCTGCGACACGCCAGGGCGTTCAGAACGGAACCAAAACAAAATCGGTTTGGTGCAATACGCCGAGAAACCCTCCAGTGGAGGAGACGGAAACCCAGTCAAGGCTCCCAGTGAGTGCGGGGCGGCGGCAGGCGCGGCAGGGCCGATCCCTGGCATGTCGCTGGCACGGCGCTGGCTCTCCAAGGCGCTGGCGGCCACTCCAGGAATGAAACCCGATCGTGATAGCCGGCCGACTGCGTCCCCGGGACAGCGTTTGCAAACACTTTTCGCGCCTACCCGCCGCCCTTCCTACTTCGTGATTCCTACTTCGCACGTCGCGCTCCCTCCGCGAACCGGGAATCTACAACGCCGCAAGCGCGTGACCGCGTTCATCTAGGGCCGCGCGGCGAGCTGGCAGAGGGCAGAGCACGTCGGTAGGCGCGGTGGGGTCGCCGTCGTGTACAATCCGCGCTGCCTTGTCGCTAAATGTGACTCAAACCGGACGTGCGACTCCACCAATGGATTCCTCGTCCGAAGAGCAATCTATTGGTGGGGTCACACGTTCGGTTCGAGTCCCATTTAGCGACTTTGGATCTCAAAACGCGTCCGGGATTTTGACCGCCTCCCCCGGTCTTCGGGCAAATCCACTTACCTGATCTTGGCGTTGAGCCCCTCGTCCTTGTCGCTGGCCTTGGCCACCAGGATGACGGTGCCCGCCGGCGCGTTCTCCCTGGCGCTGGCGACGTAGCCCTGGCGGCCCTCCCGCTCGAACTCGGGGCTGTGGTCGTTGACGTCCTGCACCACGACGCGCACCGTCCCGGACCCGGTCAGCGGCGGCGTGCCTGCAACACCATCAAGAGCGTCATTCTCGCCGCTTCGCTGCTTTTCTTCTTTTTATTTTTATTTCGAGGATTTATCACACTCGTCTAATCTAATCTGCATAATGGCGCGCACCACTCTTGGCCAAGGTTAGGCGGGCCTCGTCGAGGGCCTCGTCCTTCCAGTGTGCCTGCTAACCTCCCCAACCTCGTACGGCTCGCACGCCTCGCACGCCGCGCACATTCACGCAACGAGCGCTTCCAAGCGGATTCTACTGCTTGTTCGCAACACGCCCGCCTCTCCGTACGACCGTCTGTCTGTCCGCCCGTCTGTCTGTCCAACTGCCTGTCCGAGGTAGAGCGCCTGGCAGGTAGGCAGTCCCGTGGAGCACCGGTGTTCTGCGGCGCTGCCTACCTCGAGGTTCGCAGGCGTTTCGGGAGCGCCTGGCAGGTAGGCAGTCCCGTGGAGCACCGGTGTTCTGCGGCCCTGCCTACCTCGAGGTTCGCAGGCGTTTCGGGAGCGCAGTCCCGTAGAGCACCGGTGTTCTGCGGCCCTGCCTACCTCGAGGTTCGCAGGCGTTTCGGGAGCGCCTGGCAGGTAGGCAGTCCCGTAGAGCACCGGTGTTCTGCGGCCCTGCCTACCTCGAGGTTCGCAGGCGTTTTCCTCGTCTCTCTGTCTGTCTGTCGTGAAGCGTGCCCCGGCGCCGCACCCTCCATTGGTCACGGCGATCTCAAAGCGACATTCCCCCTCCCCCCCCCTCTCTCTCCCTCTCTCGCTCTCTCGCTATGCGCTATGCCTCGCGGTCCGCCTGTGAGTCCATCACCCACACGACGCGGCGCGGCACTGCCATGGCAGCATGGCACTGCACTGCAGGTCATTGCACTCGTATTCGAGATGGTACCCCCGTAGCCATGCCTCCCCGGCGCGGTCGTCCGCGGTCGTCCAGCCCTGTCGGTCCGCGGTTCAAACACCGCCTCGGCTCTTCCTTTCTCACAGTGTCGTGAGCGCTGTGTACGCACGACCCGGCAGGCCGGCGCAGGCCGCGACATTTTCAGCAGTGCCTGGCCTTCTGCCCTCGGATGGCTTTCTGTAAAACTGTTCCACGAACACTCGCGGCTAGTTTATCTGATCCGAGAGGGAAACAAGGTGCACATTATTTTCATCCACACACACTCACACAGACACAGGTGGGCGCGCGCGCACACACACACACGCACACAGGCGCGCGCGTGGAGAGCGATACACACAGGCTGTTGTGTCACTTGCAGAACAGGTTCCGAGTTCTCTCAAGTATGAGCGGAATATGTAGCGCCGGAGATAACACTTCCGCAACAACTACAACAGTGTTGCTCAAAACACACACACATACACACGAGCGCGCGCACAGACGACAAATGTGTGCGTTACCGCCGCTGAGACAGCCCAGCCCGTCTTTTGTCCACGTCGAGACTTTTTTCCCGTTCGATTCTTTTTTTCCCCGCCGCGCGGGGCAAAGGGATATGCAGGCGGCGTGTTCTATGACACGAGGCGGGGTGGTTCACCCAACCTAGCACGTTCCACGCCCCGCCCCACCCCGCCCCGCCCCGCCCCGCCACAGACCTCCCGCTGTGATAATCGTCCAGAAACCGCAGGCGAAGCTATTGCCATGCGGTGTATGTCCCCCACCTCGTGGCATCGCGGCCACCACGCCCCGCCCCGCCCTACCCCGCCTCACCCCGCCCCGCCACGCCCCCGGCACCACTCGCTTGTAATCCAAGCATCTATCCGTATGCGCAGCCCGATAGAGTCGAAAGGTTAGAGAGCTTTGTCTTTGTAGTGTCCCCGGCAGGAGGTTCTTGGACGTTCTCCGCACCGATTACCACGGCTGTGGAGGCAGTGTTCGGAACCGTTGGTTACGTCATTTCGGCAATGACAGACGCACACACACTGGAAATACTAGCAAAGGTCTCCTTTGTTGCACAACTCCGTGATTAATAATGCATTTCCTTGCTCAGAATACTTTTCATGAAGCCATACACTTTCCTCCTCGAGGCCTGCTATAGTTTGTGTGGTTTGACGAGCGCTCGCATTCTGCGCAGTTCCTCTCGCTCCTTTCTCCAGCACGCCTTCCGCGAGGCGGTGCCGTGGCGGCCGTGGCGGCCGTGGCGGCGGCTCGCTACCGTCCGACCGCTACCCGATTAACACCTCGTTAATTGTCCAGTGCCTATCAGCTTGCCGATGGGTGGCCCCACCTAGAGGCTAGGGGCCCTGGGGGCCCCCACCCAGAGGCCCCGCCCCGCCCCGCCCCGCCTCGCCCCGCCACACCGAGCCAGGCCGAGCCCGGCGGGGAAGGAAGGGGCAAGGGGCTGACCACAAAAATGTCTTCATGTCTTTGCAGCCGCGGCCTGCCCCAAGCCCCCCTTTCTAGTGCTGCCACCTCGCTCACTCTGACTACTGCCTTGAAAACACAAAAACAAACAACAACATCAGAGTGTAGGAAACAGTACTTCAAAAGCCCCCCCAACAACAAGAATGAAAAATTCTGGAAATCCAGCTGACGCTTTTTCCAGCACTTTCAACCAAGTCCCCCCCCCCTCTCTCTCTCTCTCTCTGGTTGTGTTGCTGCTATCGTCCATCGGGCAATGCGTAATGCGATAGGACAGATAGCTCCGGTGTCAGTACGCCTTGATGTAAATGTCTGTATCCGCCGCGGCCTCATTGTCGTTGTTGTTGATGTTGTTGTTGTTGCGGTGGCCGAGTGGTAGTGAAGGTTAGAGGGGAGCGTGTAGAATTGCTTTCTAAGCAGGGGCAGCACCTGGAAGGTGTGACAGACTGACTGCTGCAACAAGGAACGGACGCGCACACACTGCTAAATTTACTCGTGTATGGCGGGAGCCGACTTCAATATCAGTCGGACGACAGTGTGGTGGTCCTCGCGGGGCAAACTTGGAGCAGACAGACAGTCAGACAGACAGACACTTTTCCAGCCACGCGATGTAACCTTCGTCCGATTTGCATGGGATTTGACTCGAGCCGCGCGACGACCCCTGCGCCCCCTGCAGTCGGCCAAACAGCCTCGACCCCTTCATCTGAGAATCCGAGAGGAGTGTGGTTGTCGCGACCCGCGACCCGCCACGCATGCGCTGAGCCGTTTTGTGCCGCTTGCGTCGCGGTCAGGCTGCTCGCCACAGCAACGCTATACAAGTTATTGTTTGTTTAACATTGGCAGTAAGAGGAGTGGACATCAAGGGTGGACTCGGCGCACTTCGTGATCTGAAAGAGCCCTTTCGAAAAAGGTGACAGCGAAAAATCTCGAGGGAGGTGGTATTCGAACCCGCGGCCGCCACGAAGGCACCGCTCTCCGTTGACCCCATGCACCTCATGCACCGCGTGCAGGCCTTGAGCGACGCCCCCGCGCCGTCACTCAGGGTGTCGCCACGAGACGCGAGGCGAGGCGCGGCGAGGCGAGCTTATGGCATTTTCAAGAATCTAAATTGCAGGCTGCACTGCAAATCGTCCCCCCTCCCCCTCCCCCTCCTTTTCGACCGACCGACCGACCGGCGGCGTGTGCAGCAGACAGACCGATTCCGAACATCGGCGCCTCTCGTCGCTCTGTCTCTCTCGCACTCGTGGGGCGTCCCGTAGGGTCCGTAGGTCCCGTAGGTCCCGTAGGGGTGCGAGAGAGACGGAGCTCGGCCGTTGCAAGCGGGGAAGGGCAGGGCCTGCATGGCCTGCATGGCCTGCATGGCCCAGGGCTAGGTTCGTGCCTCGGTTCGTGCGGCCGGCTTGCTCCAGCTTGCTCCAGCTTGCTCCAGTAGGCTGGTTCCGAGGGTCGTACTCCGTCTCGCTCGCACTCGCGCGGCGCCCCGCACTGGTGCGAGAGAGACAGACGGCGACCCTCGGCATGCAGCTCGCTGTACCTCGCTGCCCTCTGGCTCCTGTCCGCATCATCTGATAATTGCCCGCAACCATTACTGCCGATGCATATTTATACAGAAAGAAAAAGGAGGAAGGGGAGCCGAGATCCGCTCGCCAGGGCATCGCCAGGCCGGCCGGCAACAACACTGTAACACGCCGACGCCGTGGGCACGCCGCGCCCGGCCTCGCCCCGCCCCTCGCACTTCTTGAGGTCAACGGGAAAATGCCTGGGATGCCATGGGACGACGCCGGGAAGTGGATCCAGGCGCGGATTTTGAGCTTCAGAGTCGCTAAACAGGACTCGAACCGAACGTGTGACCCCACCAATGGATTCCTCGTTGGGGGAGCAATCCATTGGTGGGGTCACACGTTCGGTTCGAGTCCCACCTAGCGACTCTGGAGATCACAACGCGTCTGGAGTTTTGGCCGCCTCCGCCGGTCTTCTGGCCCACTGTGCGCCGGCCGGCTCAATGACAGCACGCGAGGGCCAATGTGAATCACAACGCGGCACCAAGCCGGACTCGCGCCGGAAGTGGTCCATCAGAGAGCGGGAAAGAAGAAAAAGGGGGGGGGGAAGGAGAGCAACGGAGCACACCCGCTATTATTATGAGTCTGGATAAATAAATCGACACGCCAGTACAGACCACAGCTCTCTCCCTCTCTCTCTCTCTCTCTCTCTCTCTCTCTCTCTCACACTCACACTCACACTCACACACACAAACACACACATACATGCCGCGTGAACTCTGGATGCACTCCTGCGTTGAAGTCTCCCCATGGGCCTCATACAAAACAAGATATTTCCACCACGTTCCGGTTTTTTTTCGCTTCCCGTTTTGAGGATTCTCTCTCAGGGGCCCACGCGCCACGCGACTGTAATTTCACTCCACACAATGCAACTGCACTGAGAGAGAAAGAGAGAAGAGAGAGAGAGAGGCAATGCACTGCCCGAGTCGACCGTGATGCGTGGTCACAAGTTACGATCCGTACGCCGTCCCCATATTGCTGCATCCCATCTCACTCACACACACACACACACACGCAGACACAACGCGACACAAAGCATTTCCCGTCGAATGAATTTCTAACGGGACTTCCTGCAATTTTCCACCACCGCCCGCCATGCCTGGCGTCCATTGGTGGGGGCGGTGCGGTGGTGTGGTGACACCAAGCAGTCGCACTGTCTCTCTCGCACTCGTGGGGTGACCCGCAGGCCGCTGGGGGTGCGACAGGGAGAGAGCGACTGTCGGGAATGGCTCGGCAGATGGTGAGGGATGTGTGATGTTCCGTGTACACTCGCCCTGCTGAAACGGGACACCGCAGCTACCGACCCAGGCTGCCCAGGGCTTTCCAGGCGTGTGTGTGACAAGGCTGCCTGGAGGACGCAGGCTTCCTTCAGGAGGACACTCTACAGTGGGCGGCGCGGCGCGCACAGGGAGGCACGGCTCCAGGGCGCACAGTGGCCCGGCCGAAACTCTAAACGCGTTTTGAGCTCCAGAGTCGCTAAGTGGGACTCGAACCGAACGTGTGACCCCACCAATGGATTGCTCTCCGGACGAGGCCTCCATTGGTGGTTTGGCCACCCCCGCCGGTCGTCTGGCCCACTGTATGCCCGCTGTGGGGCGGGCTAAGGACGAGCCACTTGCAGTGTATCTCAAATGGCCAAGGCCCCGCGCAGTCCAGGCTAACCCCACACCCCCTACAATAAAACTATCGCGTGGCTCTTCGACTGGCCCTAACAGTACTTTCTTTGCCACCGCCTCGAATTTCCAAGGTTCCTTTTTTTTCGGGGAGGGTTGGGTCCGGTCCCCCGTTCCCCGACGTCCTGTAGACACACACACTCTCTCTCTCCTCTCGCCGCGGGGCGTGTGGGTGTGCGAGAGAGACGGGTCGGTCACCCCGCGCGGACTCGGCCTGCTGTCCATTCAAGTGTGAGGCGGTGTGAGGCCGTCCCGGCCGTCCCCGCGCGTCCGCGCCGCTCACCTGTACAGTGTAACGGATGGGAACGGGAATGCTGATTGCAGATTCGCAGCATTCGCAGTCCTGCCCGGCCTGCCTGGTCTAGTCCGCGACGGACGCCACGGACGCCACGCCGAAGGGACGCGGGGCAACGCGGGGCAACGCGGGGCCGAAGGGCTACAGGACGAGAAGAAAGTCACGTTTCTCACTGTCCTGCCTCCGCCCTGCCCGTCGCCCTGCCCTGCGTTCGCGCTGCCCTGTGCGAGGCTAGGCTTTATCTGTCGGCCGCCACGACCCGCGAGAAAGTCCGCGACGCTCAGCGACGCTGGTCTACAAATCCGCCCGCGCAGCAGCGGCATGTTTCATCGAGATATCGATTTGACTCGAAAATCGAGGTTGGAACGACGGCCGTGTTCCGAATCAGCCTCCACCCCACCGCACGGTGGGCCAGAGGGCCGGTGGAGGCGGTCGAAAGCCCGGACGCGTTTTGAGCTCCAGAGTCGCTAAATGGGACTCGAACCTACCGTGTGACCCCACCAATGGATTGCTCGTTCGGACAGCGATCCATTGGTAGGGTCACACGTTCTGTTCTAGCCCCATTCAGCGACTCTGAGCTCAATACGCGTCCGGGATTTGGACCGCCCCCCTCCGGTCTTCTGGCCCACTGTGTGGACTTGCAGTGGAGCGTCCGCACGCTTCGCACGCGGCCGTCGGTGGCTGTCCGGGACTCGGTCCGGGACGACGGCGAGGACAGGCGCTGACAGGCGCAGATTGCTGACACGTCGTCGATGACTCGGCCAACATGTGTACTTAGGCCCGACGGACCGATTCCCAAGAGGCGTCTCGTCGCTCCGTCTCTGTCGCACTCATGGGCCGCGCCGTAGGCCCGCAGGGGTGCGAGAGAGACAGAGCGACCAAGCCGTGTAGGCTGGCGGGGACCGCGGGGACGCACCGCTATGACAGATCTCTCTCGGCTCACCTCGCACTCGCTGCACTCGCCTGCATGCGTAGTGCCCCCTCCCCCTTTCTCTCTCCCTCTCTCTCCCTCCCTCTCTCTCTCCCCTCCTCCTCTCTCCCTCTCTCTCTCTCCCTCTCTCTCCCTCTCTCTCTCTCCAGCTCCAGCCTGGAGCCCGCTCGAGTGCGCTGGAGTCGCGCAGGCTGGAATGCAGCGTCGTGCGATCCGGCCGGCAGGTCGGCCTGCTCGGCCTGCTCGGCCTGCTCGGTCCCGTCAGGTGCTGCTGCAGACTGAGCGTCGCTTTCGTCGCTCTGTCTCTCTCGCACCTGCAGGGGCCGCCCCATGAGTGCGAGGGAGACAGAGCGACGAAGACGACTCCTCGGGCTGCAGCAGCTGCAGATGGTGTGCCAGACAGGTGGGGCTGGCCGTGTCACTAGCCGCGGGACGGGGTGGGGGCGGGGAGGGAAAGAGAGGGAGAGAGAGAGGGGGGGATATACGGCCGCATAAGGACCACACCTCGCGCTCGGCTCTATGACTAGTTGGTGGACGCCCTGCCGTATCTCGCTCTCGCTCTTTTTCAATTGCTGGCCGACGTCGCGACACAATGCGGCGTGTTCATCTCTCTCTCCCTCTCCCTCTCTCGCGGGGCGCCGGGGTGAGAAATCGCGCGGGAGTTTTCCGCGGGCTGCTCCGGGGAGGGGAGGGAGGGGGTGGGACACTAGTGAAAGGCGGCAGGGGGCGTGCATGCATTATTGCGTGCGAAGCGTAATCCACTGAAAGCTGTGGTGGACAGACATACTCCACCTCGACCCGAATCGCGCTCATTCGATTGCGACTGAGCATGGACTTGTAACGCACGGTGGGCCAGAAGACCGGCGGAGGCGGCCAAAACTCTACACAAGTTTTGAGGTTTAGAGTCGCTAAATAGGACTAGAACTCAACGTGTGACCCCACCAATGGATTGCTCTTCGAACGCGAGTCCCATTTAGCGACTCTTGAGCTCAAAACGCGTCAAGAGTTTTGACCGCCCCCACCGGTCTTCTGGCCCACCGTGCACCGATGAAAGCTAAGCACTTCCTTGTTGATTCTGAAGGGTTGGGCACGCCCAGGACGAGTGAACGGCCCAACGGCCAGGCCAAAGGCTGCCAAAGGCCGCCTCGGTGGCGCCGTGGCCGAGGCCGTGGCGCTCCCACTACACTGGCGGGGGTTCGACGCGGAGCCGCGGAGCACGGGGGCGTCGGCGTGGCGTCGGCGCGCCGGGGGTGGGGCGTCGCGGCGGCGGGGGGCATCCCGCACGGGCGCCCCGCCCCGCCCCGCCCCGCGCGGTGTAGATATTTATCGGGCTAGCGGACTCCATAATGCATACGACGTGTCGCCGTCATAAGGTCTTTGCCCAGAAACCGGCTCTCATAGCGCGAGCTGAGCTGCGCGGGCTGCGCGAGGTGGCGGGGCGGGGCGGGGCGGTGCTAGCGCGGTGCGCGGCTTGGCGGGGCCCGGCCGGCCGGCCGGCGCGCGCGGCGTTGCCAGATGCTCCGAAAATGCCCCGCGTCGTTCAAAAGATGAACCAACCGGGCGCGGCTTCCAGCGCGGCCAGCGCTTCCAGCTCCAGCCCACTTCGCCTCGCCTCGCACAGTGGGCCAGAAGACCGGCGCAGGCGGCCAAAACTCTAGACGCGTTTTGAGAGAGTCGCTAAACAGGACTCGAACCGACAGTGTGACCCCACCAATGGATTCCTCGTTCGGAGAGCAGTCCATTGGTGGGATCACACGTTCGGTTCGAGTCCCATTTAGCGACTCTGGAGCTCAAAACGCGTCCGGGATTTGGGCCGCCTCCACCGGTCTTCTGGCAAATCCACTGTGCCTCGCGGTGCCTCCAGGCGGAACTTTGCTGGAAGCTGGCCGCGGCTCGGCCCGGCC
Organism: Thrips palmi; assembly: GCF_012932325.1. NCBI lineage: Eukaryota > Metazoa > Arthropoda > Insecta > Thysanoptera > Thripidae > Thrips > Thrips palmi. Next base: position 16,938,741 of record NW_023144621.1, read on the forward strand.
CAGCCAGAGGCAGCCAGAGGCCCAGCCCGGCCCTGGAATGCCAGGCCATGCCAGGCCGCCAGTCCGCCGGTCCGGTCGGCCCACACGCCGCGTAGCCGCGTAGCCGCGTAGCGCAGCACCGCGCAGCGACGCGCGGCCAACTCCTCGCGAGGCATCGCGCTCCCGATCCAAACGCACACGCACACACACACACACACACACACTCACAGACGCGGCGCCAGGGCCAGGACGGACGGCGCCAAACAGAAAGCACTTGGGCACGCCGCCGTGGACTCTGGGGACTGTGGGCGCGTCCGAATGCCCAGAGGGCGCAGTGCTGCGCAATGCTGGCCGACTGGAGCGGCAGAGACAAGGACCGTCCGGACGGACGTGCCTCCGGACGCGCGGTGGCACTGCGGAACGTGAGACTCACCCGTGTCCATGGCGACGAGGGTGAGGATGTGCTCGGCCTGCGCCTCGCGGTCCAGCGCGCGCTGCAGCGTGATGTCGCCGGTGTTGGCGTCGATGCGGAAGAGGTCCGGGTCGCCCTCCTTGAGGAAGTAGCGCACCTGGCCGTTGAAGGGCGGCGAGTCGGCGTCGAAGGCGCGGACGCGCAGCACGAAGCCGTTGGGGGGCGGCACCACGCCCTCCACGACGTAGGCCAGGTAGGGCGAGTCCAGGAACGTGGGCGGGTTGTCGTTGATGTCGGCCACGTTGACGGCGATCACGGCCGTGTCGAAGCGGCCCGCGTCGCCGGCGCAGTCCTCGGCGCGCACCGTCAGCACGTAGCGCGCCTTGCGCTCGAAGTTGAGGTTCTTGGCGACGCGCACCGCGCCGCCGTCCTCGCTGATGGAGAAGTCCCGGTTGTCGTCGCCCGACCAGATGGAGTAACGCACGCGCCCGTTGTCGCCGTCGTCGAGGTCCGTGGCGGACACCAGCAGCACGCTGGTGCCGATGGACGCGTTCTCCGCCACCGTGGCCGAGTACTGCTTGGGGTCGAATACGGGGGAGTTGTCGTTCTCGTCGAGGACGCGCACCAGGACGTCGGCGGTGGTGGCGCGCGGCGGGTCGCCGCGGTCGCGGGCGGTGACGGTGATGCGGTACGCGGGCCGGGACTCGCGGTCCAGGCGGCCCGCCACCCGCAGCAGCCCGTCGGCCGCGCCGAGCGAGAACATGACGTCGTCGTCCTGGCTGGCACCCAGAGCCGCGCCGTCCGCGTCCACGGCCGCCACGGCGTCCAGGGAGTACTCCACGTAGCCGTTGCGGCCCTCGTCCTTGTCCACGGCCTTCACGGCCAGCAGCACCGTGCCCGGCGCCACGTTCTCGCCCACCGACGTCTCCGACGGCGTGATGAACTCCGGGGCGTTGTCGTTGACGTCGCGGACGGTGATGGACACCTGGAGCAGAGTCAAACACTTAGTCAAGTTCCCCCCGGACGGCTCTGCGTAAAGTAGCTTCGGGACTGTTTAGAAAACGCAACACGGGCGGAGGCAGGGTTCGAACCCGGGACCTACCTGAACAGTGGAGGAGAGGCGAGGGCTGGGCGGCTGGGCACTGTCCGTGGCCGTGACCACCAGGTTGTAGCTCGACTTGGCCTCGCGGTCCAGCGCGCGCCGCGTCAGGATGGTGCCGTTCGGGGACATGGAGAACTCGTCCGCGCCGTCGCCCGCCGTGATGGCGTACTCGATGCGCCCGTTGGCACCTGCGACGACAGAGACAGTCAGTACCACTGTGAAGAGACCGTACAGTGGGCCAGAGGACCGGAGGAGGCGGCCAAAACGCTAGACGCGTTTTGAGCTCCAGAGTCACTAAAAGGGACTCAAACCGAACGTGTGACCCCACCAGCGGATTCCTCGTTCGAAGAGCAATCCATCGGTGGGGTCACACGTTCGACTCGAGCCCTGTTTAGCTCCTCTGGAACTCAAAACGCGTCCGGGATTTGGGCCGCCTCCACCGGTCCTCTGGCCCACTGTGCGCCTGCACTGCGTAAGCCTCGTGTACTCACCCGAGTCCAGGTCGGTGGCGGAGACGGTCACCACGGAGGAGCCGGCGGTCACGTTCTCCCAGACCTCGTCCGAGTAGCTCATGGGGTCGAAGAGGGGCGCGTTGTCGTTCACGTCCAGCACGTTGATGAAGACCGTGAGCGTGGACGACAGCGAAGGCCGGCCCGCGTCCGCGGCCTGCACCACGAAGATGTAGTGCTGCACCTGGAACAGCGACACCACTCGTAAAGCACCGCACGCAAAGCACGCGAGGCGAAGCGAAGCACGCGGCGAGGTAAACCACGCGTTTTTCTCTTTCCTCTGCAACATTCCCCGTGCCCGATACACCATTTTCCCCGCAGTGGGCTTTACGCACGGAGTAAACGGACCACAAACGCCTCTAACAAGTTGCGAATGATCTTGGTTCGACTGGCTACCTTCCCTCTGGATCACGGGCATTTATTGAGCCGTCACTTTACGAAACTGAGACTGTCGCAATCGGCATGACCCCGGAGGTGCTCTGGAGGCAAGCGACTTTGTGGACGTGGACCGCGTGGGCGGTCCCTCGCGCTCCGAGTATCCACGGCGCCATGCTGCCCCACTGATAGCAGCAGCAACATTAGAGCCCCGCGGAGTGCCGCGGCTTGCCGAAGCCCCGGGCGAAACCGCGACTCCACGCTGACAGCCTGACAGCGTTACAGTGCTACGCCCCGTTGCGTCACTGCCTTATTTTGATTTGTATGTGCGTCGCGTCGTGGCGCGGCGTTGCGTGGCCCGCCCTGCCGTGCCGTGCCGCGCCGCGCCGTGCCCCGCGGGGTCCACACAGGGCGCTCGGCGGCCCCACGCAGGGCCCAGCAGGATCATTCCGAAAATTGCTCTCGTCGCTCTGTCTCTCTCGCACTGTCCCGCAGGGGTGCGAGAGAGACAGAGCGACGAGGCACTGCCGCCGACATGGCGGTGACCCCGCGCGTACAGTACCGCGCGAGACGACGTGACCCAGTTGATACACACTCTTTGCGCAAGTCGGATCCCGCGACAAATTCGAAGCTAAGTGCCCCGGCAGGCGGGCGACGCACATGGGCCAGAAGACCGGTGGAGGCGGCTAAAATTCTAGACGCGTTTTGAGCTCCAGAGTCGGTAAGCAGGACTCGAACCGAACGTGTGACCCCACCAATGGGTTGCTCTCCGAACGAGGAATTCATTGGTGGGGTCACATGTTCGGTTCGTGTCCTGTTTCGCGGCTGTGGAGCTCAAAACGCGTCTAGAACTTTTGCCGCCTCCGCCGGTCTTCTGGCCCACTGTGCGACGGTGTGGCGTCCAGAAGGCCCAGCACGCCCAGTAGCCGATAGAGACCGTCTGGCCGTCTTGGCTTGGCCTACATCCATACGCGCCGCGCAGTAACTCATGCCGGGCAGCAAATATAAATAACACTTTTGCGTGACAAAACAGCCTGCATAAATCTGGCGGGCGGGGCGCCACCGTCGCTCTGTCTCTCTCGCACCCGCACGGTGCGTCCCGTGAGTGCGAGAGAGACAGAGCGAGAGCGACATGCATCACGGCTTGTAGGCCGCGGGGCGATTCCGGACCGTGTCTCTCTCGCACCCCTGCGGGCCTGCGGGGCGCCCCGTGAGTGTGAGAGAGACAGAGCGACGCGGCCTGCAGGGGCGCTAATTGATTGGATACTGGGAAAAGGATTTCTCCAATGTCACTGGTCCCTTCATCAAGACGAAAGGCTACTTGAAGTCGTCCACGTCGTCGGCTTGCCTCATGCCCGACATGTCGCGGCGGCCCTGGCGGCTCTATGCGTGTCGCGGGGCGGGGCGGGGCGGGGCAGGGCGGGGCGGGGCGCCGCCGGACAAGTTGTCGGCCGAGACACGCCGCCGCCGTGCCGCCGCGCGAAATCAATAGGTAATTATGAGATGCTAGTGCGTTATTTTTAGCGCCGCTCTCAATGCAGGCGTGCAAGGGCGCGGCGGGCGGGGCGGGGTGCGGTGGGGTTGGGTAGGGTGTGGGGTGTGGTGGGTAGGGTGGGGCGGGGCGGGGCGGGGCGTGGTGGTGCGTGGGCCCCGCGGCGGCGCGCACCAACTCATTGAGAATGTAGCGAATACACACTCGAGATGGAGTTGCATTGGCGGCGCGCTTCGCAGAGTGGTGGAGCGGTTCGCCTCAAAGCCCGCGGCCTACGCGTCTCGCCGTCGCGTCGCCACTGCAAGTGCCGCGGACTGCGAGGACGCCGAGTCACTTCGACTCTAGACGCGTTTTGAGCTCAAGAGTCGCTAAATGGAACTCGAACCGAGCGACTGACCCCACCAATGGATCGCTCACCGAACGAGGAATCCATTCGTGGGGTCATACGTTCGGTTCGAGTCCCATTTAGCGACGCTGGAGCTCAAAACACGTCCGTGATTTTGACCGCCTCGGGTCTTCTGGTCCACCGTGAGACAGTGGAGTCGCCGAGTCCCGCCAAAGTCGCGGCCGCACCGCACGCACACTGTGGGGCATGGCACGGCGCGGCGGGGCTCCTTTCCCCTTTTTACGAGGCGCAGTGAATGTAATCTAATTAAAACTACCGCCTTTACCCATCGAACGGCTTGGCGCGCCGGCGGGGGAGGGGAGGGGGCGGGGGCAACCTCACGACTCGCATCTCACGTCGGCATCAGACGCCGCACAGTCTATACACGCTCCCCCCTCCCCCTCCTTCTAGTCCGCGCTGCATAGATAGTATACCAATCCCAAGTGGAGTTGTGGCGAGGAGGCCCCCCTCCCCCCATCCCCCTGTCCACGCCGTGTCGCCAGTGTAGGGGAACAGGGGAAACCGAGCGAGGGAAACACAGCCAGCAGAGGGACGGCGAAAGGTTGAGACTAGGCGACCAAAAGTATGGTTGTAAAATTACTGATGGTTTGTGGAAACTTTTTGAGCAGATGAACAACAACAACAACAACATAGGTCGTTCTTCCAATAAACACCATGCTGCTCCACGATCAAACTATTAGCATGCTAGTGATTTGTTGCTGGGGATGGACTAGGGTTCAGTTTCCCCGTCCTTCACACCGCGTTTCAAGGAGCCGACTTGCAAAGAGAAAAAATAAATTTAAAAACAACAAAAAACAATGTTATCGGGTGGCGCAGGAGCGGCAGGAGCGCACATGCACCAATTTTGTAATGACTTGATTGCAGTTCGCCCGGGAAAGAAGCAGCAGCTATGAAGGGACAAAGAAAAAAAAGGGGAAAAATGGACTCATCCGTCTAAAGATGGAAGCAAGCAGCCATTTTGTTCCGAGCCGGCCAGACGGGCCCTTTGCTTTCCTTCGGGGAGGATCCTTACGACGGTGCGTAAATCACTGACCATCGAACGCAACTACCAAAGTCAGGTGGGACCCAGCGAATATACGCCTTTTTGTCTGGCGTCCACCGAAATCAGAATAGCATCCAAACCAACCGCGTGTGCCAGAAGACCGGCGCAGGTGGCCAAAACTCTAGACGCGTTTTGAGCTCCGGAGTCGCTGCATGGGACTCAAACCGAACTTGTGACACCACCAATGGATTGCTCTCCGAACGAGGAATCCATTGGTGGGGTCACACGTTCGGTTCGAGTCCCGTTTAGCGACTCTGGAGCTCAAAACGCGTCCGGGGTTTTGACCGCCTCCATCGGTCTTCTGGCCCACTGTGCGCCGCTCCGTTATTCCAATCGAAGACCAAATTCCTCCCAGAAAGGAATTATATTAGTGCGAGGGTGCGTAAAATGTAACGGTCAAGTTTAGTGCCGACGGCGCCGTCTCTCTCGCACTCGTGGGGCGTCCGGCAAGGGTGCGAGAGAGACGGCGCGACGTGTTCGGAATGGGACTACCGGGCGAGTAGTAAAACCGAGTAGGACAGCGAAGATAAGCGCAGCCAAGCACCGCGCACCGCGTCCCGGGGGACACAAAGGAAAGCACTTTTTACGACCCAACGAGAGTAGAAACTAGTGTGCCTGCACGGCCGCTGCCTCCTTGCACTGCTTGCACTGCTTGCACTCACAACTCCACTTTCTTTCAATGTATCTTTCATTAAAATTTCCCTCAAATTTCATCTCGCCCCCTAGCTCACCCACTGTGGACTTGATGTTTCCAGGACGCGGCTAAAGTGAACGCGAACGCGACCGCCGCCAGTTCAAAAACACGGTTCAAACGGGTTCTTTGGCGCCACCGTGACGCCGGGACGCCGCGACGCCACAGGGCCACTCCCCTCAGCAGGGGCTTACAGTGTAGTGAAGTGTCCCCGGCCGTTCCATATTCACTATCGGCTCGTAAAAGCGCGGACGCTCTGTCTCCCTCGCACTCACGGGGCGTCCCGTGCAGGTGCGAGAGAGATGGAGCGACCGAGACGACTCTCGGCCCGTACCGTTGTCCACATCGTCCGCCGGACCGACCGGCGTGGACCGACGCACCGCGCGACGATCAGGGCGTCACCGCGGGACGCTCCGGCCAGGACGCACTCCTTAGGATCCTCTGTCACTCTCGCACCCTTGCGGGACGCTCCATGAGTGCGAGAGAGACAGAGTGACGAGAGCAGAGCTCGGAATCAGCCTTCAGAGGAAGAGATTTGGGAATACCCCCCCCCCCCACACACACACACAGAACAAAAAAAGTTCAGCCGGCTGGTGTTCGAACCAGCGACCCTGGGACTCACCTCCTCGTAGTCCAGCCTCGCGGCCAGCGTGAAGACGCCGGTCTGGGGGTGCAGGGCGAACACGTCGTTGGCCCAGTCCGAGACCACGGAGTACGACACCAGCCCGTTGGGGCCCTCGTCCAGGTCCTTGGCCGACACCTGCCCCACCCGGGAGCCGCGGTGCGCGTCCTCGCGCACCTCCATCGAGTACGCCCACTGCGAGAACACGGGCGGGTTGTCGTTCGAGTCCGTGACCTGGGGGGAAAAACAGAGCAGGATGATTATAACAACACCTAGGCAAAATAGAACTGCTGCCCCGTGGGCTGTTCCCCCCTCCCCGCTCCGAGGAGCAATTACGAGTTCACAAAAGGAAAGGAATGCCGGGCGATTGCAACGTCCCTCCGAGCTATCGTTGACCGCAGGCGGCACGGGCCGGCGCGGCCAGGGCGCGGCGCGCGGCCATAGGGCCGAGTGCAGCCGAGTCCAAAGGTGAGGCGGAGCGACTGTGAGTCCGCCTGGACGCCCGGCAAGGCGGCCGCTACAAAGTCACCCAGTCGCCCGCAATCTGCGAGGGAAAGACTGCTCTGCGGACGGTGGAACCAGAGGAACGCAAAACGGGCCTATCTGCACGGGTCTAAAAGGGCAGGCCTACGGGAAGGAAACAAAAAAAAACCTTCTTCTCAAGTTTGACGTTTGCATGGATTTCCAAAAATCTCTTCTTCTTTTCTCTGCAAGTGCACGAACTTTTTAAAATGTTCCTCCATCAGAGTCAACTGTAAAATCTTCCTTCTTCCCACATTTTTTTTTCAGTTTCTTTCCCTAAGCGGCCTGCGTAAGCGTGCTGTTGCCAAGCAAGCAAATCGCGTTCAGTTCGTCGCAAAGCACGACCTGTCCAGCGTTTGGGGAAAGCCGCCATGGGGGAGGGGAGGCGAGGGGGAGGGGAGGGGGGCCAATGACAGCGCGCCTCATGATCCACGGCCAAATGTACAAGGCTCGTGGCGCCGGCGGCTCGGCAGGGGGCTTTTGGAGGGGAGGGGGGCGCCTCCCCCTCTTCCAGTGATTTCGTGACTCAACGACAAATTCACCCTGAGAGCCCGCCTGCGGACTGACCCAGCCAACCAGCGACGAAAAAAAGAGATGTAGAGAATGTGGGGTATTCGAAGGCAGGGCCCGGGGCGGCTCACAGAAGGAGGCGGCCAAAACTCTAGACGCGTTTTGGTCCCCAGAGTCACTAAATAGGACTCGAACCGAGCGTGTGACCCCACCAATGGATTCCCCGTTTAGAGGGCAATCCATTGGTGGGGTCACACGCTCGGTTCCTGTTGAGCGACTCTGGAGCTCAAAACGCGTCTGGGATTTCGACCGCCACAGGCGGCCTTCCGGCCCACTGCATGGCCCAGGGCTTACCTGGATGGTGACGTAGGCGTCGGTGGTCTGCACGCCGTCAGAGGCGCGGACGAGCAGCCGGTACGCGTCCTGGGCCTCCCGGTCGAGCGCGTCGCGCAGCCGGATGACCCCGGTGCGCGCGTCCAGGGTGAAGGGCGAGGACGCCGTCGAGGACGCCGTCGAGGACGCCGTCGAGGCCGTGGCGTCCTCCACCAGGGCGTAGGACAGCTCGCCGATGGAGTCCGCGTCGGTGGCGGCCAGGGTGGCGACGGCCTGGCCGACGGCCAGCTCCTCGGACACCAGGAAGCTGAGCGGCGAGCCGCGGAACGACGGCGGAGAGTCGTTGCGGTCCAGGACGGCGACGGTCACCTGCAAACAGCAACAACAGCAGCGTGAACCTCCGGTCGAAAATCGGGCGCCGCCGCCGCCACATGCAGCAGTACAAACAAAAACAAAAACAAATCCACGTTTTGGCGCGGCAGGCTGCTGCATATCCGGTACGTCCGCGCGGCAAATTTATAGCAAGTTCGCGGGGCCGGGCCGTGCCGTGCCGTGCCGCGCGCCCTCCTTCGACGGGATAACAAACCCGCGGCCAGTTGCCTCGGCACGGCACGCCACGGCACGCCACGGCGCGGCACTGTCCGTCTCGAATAGGAAACTGGTTCAAATAAGAGATCCCATAAAACTTGTTCGTGTCGGCATCTCGTCGTCTCGCCGTCTCGTCTCGTCGACTCGCAGTGCAGTCGCGCACTCCGTCCTCGCAGTGCAGTGCAGTGCTCACTCTCGCGAGCACACTGCCAGGCAGCCCCCATCCTCTCTCTCTCTCTCTCTCTCTCTCTCCTCTCTCTCTCTCTCTCTCTCTCTCTCTCTCGACGCGAAGGGTCATCCACGTGTTGCATAGGCGAGCGGTAAAAACCTCATGGAAATTGCCCTTGTCACACCGTCGGCACGAACGTGACTGCCCCACCGCCTTTTACCGTGGGTCCTCCGATCCGCGAACGTTTCAGTGCGTGTGTGTGTGTGCGCGCGTGTGTGCGTGTGTGTGTGTGCGCGCGTGTGTGTGTGTGTGTGTGTGTGTCGGCGTGTGAGTGTGTCTCTCTGGAAATGTGCTGCCTCATGTCCATCTCGATCTCACGCTCATTTCTGATCGGATGCGTGCCCCGTCCTGTCCGCCCCCTCCCCCCTTCTCCCCTCCCCCTCTCCCCCGCGAGCTCTCAATCCCCTCCCTTCCATCTTTCCATTCCGCCTCTACTAGCCACGCCTCAACCGATATTAGAACCGTAGTACTCCCGAAACGGGTCGAAAATAAAAGAGTCACACAAAAGACGCGCCTAAGTTGTTCCAAAACACGGTTTCCCTTACATCAACTTTCCGACCACGAGCCTACCTGCACACTTGCAACCGTAGAGAAAATGTTCGTTCGAAAATGGTTATTTTTGGTTACTTTGACTCAGAAATCAAACTGGCAATCATTCGCACAACTACGCGAAATTTGACCGATTTCTTCTTCGTTTAATTCGACTATTTAAGAGTGTGTCTGCGGGGGCGCCTCCTGAGATTCGACGCGGAATGTTTGCCCGTCTGTCCCGCGTCAGCTCAGCGTAACCTCAAATCTGACGCCCCCCCCCCTTTCTACCCACATACCAAACCGGCATCCCTCGTCATGCGGAATCGTTTCACGATTTTGTTTGACATAGCTTTTATTACTTTGCAGTTATGAGGCGAATTGGAAAACACGAAGGATCTTCGCAGAGAGCGGTGTGAATGTTAGCGAGACAAGTAGGCAGACGGACGGACCGGGCGAACGGACAGACGGACAGACAGACAGACAGACAGACAGACAGACAGACAGACAGACAAGCAGACAGCTGCAGGAATGACAGGCCCCCGGGCAGCGAGGGTCTTCTCGGTTTCGAATTAAAAGTAATGAACAAATCATAAAATGTTGGCGAAAAATGAATAGAAATAAACCCTCGGGGCAAGATGCGAGAGTGCGTGCCCCGCAAATCCCTTAGCAACGACCAATAACATTAAAAATCAATGGAGCGTCTAAAACGAATTATCAATCAGGAAGAAGAAGCTCCGGCGGGTTCTGTCAGAGCCCCTGAAGGGAGCAGGGTAGGCAACCCGAACGCACCTGTGCCTTGTTTTGCCTACCCAGAGCGAGCACGGCGGGCCGGCGAAAAGTCCAGGCGCGGATTTTGAGCTCCAGAGTTTGTAGAGCAATCCATCGGTGGGGTCACACGTTCGGCGCGAGTCCCATTTAGCGACTCTGGAGCTCGAAACGCGTCTAGAGTTTAGGCCGCCTCCACCAGTCTTCGCGGCGCTCCTGGCTGCGATTAGTCGCCATTTTCACGTCAAACAGATATTTTCACACCACAAAGCAGCGACCCTGCCAGACGGGAGCGGTCAAAACGACGCGCCGGATCGACTGACAAAGTTTGCGTGGAAACGACATCGAATCCACGACGGACCTCCACGCGCGAAAACGACGATACATCGACGGTTTGGCGCGTCCAATGGACGGACTTTTCGAGGAATTGACGTGGATTCGGCTGAGTCGGGGGTCTGTGGAGGGGGCGGGGATGGGAGGGGGAGGGGGAGGGAAAGGGGGAAGGGGAGGGGGCGCCGTGAGAAAGACGGACTCGTTTCGCCCCGGCTCGCGCCGCCTCATTAAGATTCAAAGCTTTTTGAAAAACTGTCAGACGGTCTGACGAGGAGGCGGCGCGGGATCCACGCACTACAGTCAGAGAGTCCGACTGACGTGCGCTCGTCTGGACGCACGCGGGACGCACGCCGGGCCGTACCACGGGGTGGAGGCCCAACAGCGAGCCAATCAGGGGTCGTGCAATATTAGGTAACGCATTTTCACAGCTCGCTAGAACTCGAAACGAACGTGTGACCCCACCTATGGATTCCTCGTTCGGAGAGCGATCGATTGGTGGGGTCACACGTTCGGTTCGAGTCCCATTTAGCGACTCTGGAGCTCGAAACGCGCCTAGAGTTTTGGCCGCCTACCGGCCTTCCGGCCCACTGCGTCGCACAGTGTAGTCCGTGGCGCCGCTCCAGGCCGGGAATGTCCTCATGGAGGCTCCAGCAGCCTCCGGCGGGGCCTCCGGCGCGGCGCGGGGCTCCAGGAACCGAACCCTGGAACCTGTCCGCAGTGCGGCCGGGCCGTGCTGCCGTGCGCTACCGGGAACGGAGTTAAATGTCGCCCGGCCCCAAACGCACCAACGTCATTTTAATTGAGTTGCTGGGCGTTTTGTCTGCCCTTGCACGGCCAACGAGGACGAGGCGAATTGTACTCTCCCTCCCCTCCCCCTTCCCCGCGCTCTTCCAGTGGGGAGAGAGAGGGGGAGAGAGAGAGTGAGAGAGAGAGAGAGAGAGAGAGAGAGAGAGAGAGAGAGAGAGAGAGAGAGAGAGAGAGAGAGAGAGAGAGAGGAGGGGGGGGGGAAGGAGACTGTACGAGCGAACTCGAGTGGTGGACACTGAGGCTGCGATGAAAGCTTGCGATGTGGCACGAGGGCCGTCCTCGTCCTGCCCGCTCTGACGCAGGCTGGACCGAGGGCTGGACGCAGGGCCTGACCCCAAGGGCTCTCTGCGCCGGTGCTTTCGCTGCTCTGTCTCTCTCGCACTCACGGGGCGTCGCCAGTTTAGGGGTGCGAGAGCGACAGAGAGGCGAAAGCGCAGTTCGGGATCAGGCTACGGGGGGCGCCGCACAGTGGGCCAGAAGACTGGTGGAGCCGCTAAATGGGACTCGATCCGAACGTGTGACCCCACCAATGCATTGCTCTCCGAGTGAGGAATCCGTTGGTGGGGTCACACGTTCGGTTCTAGACCTAGTTGGCGACTCTGGAGCTCAACACGCATCTAGAGTTTTGGCCGCCTCCACTGGTCTTATCTGGCCCACCGTGCGCCGCGGCGGTGGTGTAGTTATCGGTAAAAGCACATCGGTTCGAACAGCGTCCTCCATCTCGCGCGATTCCACTAAGCGCCTCAAAGGCCGGCTAGGGGGGAGGGGGGAGGGGAAGGGGGGAGGGGGAAGGGACTGCAGCTGCAACCGGCTGGTGGCGGCGCGCTGCGTGGCTGCGGGCTGCAGGCGGCACCGTACAGGCTACCACTCCCCTTCACCCCGCCCCCCTCCCCCTCCTTTCTCCGCCTGGCGTCGCCAAGAGGCTGACACGGTAAACATGTTTTAGCAATCACAACGTGCAATGCCGATAACCGCCATGCAGTCCGAGCCGAGCCGAGCCGAGCCGAGCCGGGACGGGGGCGGCGAGCAGGAAGGCGCTCCTCGCTCCTTTTATAAATAAATACGTTTTATCGCGGAGCAAATTCCGCTATTCGATAGAGGCGCCGCGCTATTCTAATGGAGCATCCCACAAGTTGGCACGGCGTCGCGGCGGGGCGGGGCGGGGCGGGAACCTTTTAGCACTAATCTTTGTCCCCGAGAGCGTCCCGCCGTCTTATCCGCCGCGGCCGGCTCTCGGCTTTTTGGTCTGTGACTTAAGACTCCTCGAGAACAAATGTACGCAGCGCCCGGCCGCGTATCGCAAAGCGCGCAACAGTTTCGCTTGGTCGTGCGTTCGGGTCCCCCCCGTCGCGCACGTAAGCGACGCACGGTGCACAGTGGGCCAGCAGACCGGTGGAGGCGGCCAAAGCTCTAGACGTGTTTTGAGCTCCAGAGTCGCTAAACGGGACTCGAACCGAACGTGTGACCCCACCAACACACTAAAGGTTTTTGTACAAATTTTGTACGAGACATCACAGTTTTTTGTGCACACAAACTTTTCGTACAAATTTGTCCGAAGTTTCGCACAAAAAAAGGGAAATTTGTGCAGTTTTTCGTACAAAAATTGTACGAAAAGTTCGTGTGCACAAAAAACTGTGATGTCTCGTACAAAATTGTACATAACATTTAGTGTGAATGGATTCCTCGCTCGGAGAGCAATCCATTGGTGGGGTCACACGTTCGTTTCCAGTCCCATTCAGCGGCTCTAGAGCTCAAAACGCGTCTAGACTCTTGCCCGCCTCCACCGGAATTCTGGCCCACTATGGGGCGCATTATTTACGAGACATTCACTCGCAGCCTTTCCCCAATTCTTTCCTCCGCCACTCGGTGATGGGGATGACACTGGCTCCGTTTTGAAATGATTATTCGGCGGACGCCTTCGCAGACTTCGCAGCCTTCACTCCTACATCGTAAAAGCCTTCAAGGCTCGTAAAGACCCCATTTTTATGTCCGAAAAAAATAATAATAAGATGGACCGAAAATAAACGAACACCGATCGATAGAGTCGATAGCTGGATTTCGATTTGAACGTAATGGGACTCAAATTTTACGGGTGTGTTTCCTCTTCCAAATAGCAGTGCACATTCTTAACCAAAAATTCGAAGCTTTAACTCGAAACGATTCTGTCCCCTAAAAACCCCCAAAGTGTAAAAATGAAAAAAAGAAACAACAACAAAACAAGAGATTTTTTAGCGTGCAAAGGTCAGTCGGAGCCGGAACACATCTCGCCGGTGCGACACATGCAAATCGCACGTCTGCACTGCACTGCATTTGCCTCGCCTGTCGGCCACTGGGAAAAAAGAGAGAGGGAGAAGATAATGGATTGGAACTAAACCTATGCGTTTAGAAAAAGATAAGATTCAAGTGCACTACTTCTATACGCACATCGATGCCTGTCAAAATTAAGTTAAGAGGCATTCGAAAAACAATTTCAGGATCGTGTTTTGAACGGCAGGTAATTTGGAAACATCTGAGTTGTGCACCATGCAGTACCGTATGAAAATTGGCCACCCACAGGAGCTGTTTGCTGCAGGTCCAAACATACGTAGTGAAGTTAAAACCGAAATTTAAGTTCCGTCTATAAAAATGGACTCGCAAAGAGAGCGGCTGGGTTCTGGATTTGAATTTAGGAACTAAGGCAGGAAAAGGGCTGTGCGTGCCGCGGTGCGCCCAGCCGGCCTAGCCAGCCTAGCCAGCGCTGAGTGCTAACACTTGTCCGCCACTCCCGGCCAGAGCGCGGCCAAGCGGGCCGGGCCTTGGGCCGTGCAGGCCGAGCCGAGCCTCGCCGACGGGGCGGACAGCGGACAGAACGCGATAGGCACAACGGAACTGCACCAAGACGTCCTGAGTAGTCAGCGAGTGTTCCGGGGCGTCGGTCGGTGTCCAAGGGTGTCAGTAGGTGTCTACACTGGGCCAGGAGGCCGGTGGAGGCGGCCGAACTCGACCGCGTTTTTTGAGATCCAGAGCCGGTAAATGGGACTCGAACCGAACGTGTGACCCCACCGACGGATTGCTCTTCGAATGAGGAATCCATTGGTGGGGTCACACGTTCGGTTCGGGTCCTGTTAAGCGACTCTGGAGCTGAAACGCGTCTAGAGTTTTGTCCGCCTCCACCGGTTTTCCGCCACCGGTTTTCCGGCCCACTGTGCAAGGGTGGCCGCGGCATGCGCGGCGACTAGAGAGGCAGACTTGAATCCCATCCGGCGAGGGCGCCACGCCGCGCCACGCCGCGGATCAGCGAGCGCCCCCGGCAAGGGCGCGTCCGAACGCACCGCCCCTTCGCCCCTCTCACTGCCCCGCTACGGAGCGGTGCCTCGCGGTGCCTCGCGGTGTTTCGGACGCCCCCGGGGCAATCAGCTGAGCCCCGTCCGAGGCCCCGGCCGCCACAAAGCCGAGCGGTAATCCCTGCTGGTAACCATTTCCATGCTTTTCTGCTTCTGGACAGCGAGCGAAGGCGGTAGGAATGCGATATGACAAACCAACCACACCCAGCGGCCCCGCGGCGCCCCGCGTGCCTTGTGGGACGTCGCGTCCACCTCGGCTCTCGTTAGCAATACCAACCTGCGAACAGAAAAAGAGAAAACCGAAATGAGCGCGGAGAGGTGGCGAGTTTTAGGGAGGATCTCAGCAGTAACTCTAACGGGCTTTTCGATGAGGAGATTTGCATGGGAGCGAGTTATGCCCCGGCGGTAGATTCAGCACCGAGCTGCAATTAAGATGTTTCAATCATAAAAACAGTGGACGCGACCGTAAATCAGAGGCATGAGATTATCACACCTGCAACTCGGAAACGCACACAAGGCCTCATTCGAGCAGGTCTGTAAAACCATCGGATGGAGCGACGAAATTGTGACAAATATTACAGTTCATCCATAAAAGAAGGTGGTTTTCTGAGGACGAATTCCGCGATCCAAGAACATCTTACTTGGTTACGAGGTTTGAGGCTTTTCAAAATGTTTGCTGATAAGACAATCAAAGACGTGAAAATTTAAAATCGAGATCAACGTTGCAGGAAAGAGTATTTGTACTGCAGACACCCCACTTCAAAACTTACAGGGGAAAAATCCCTGAAAAACTCTAAAAATCATTGCGTAGTGCAGACGCCACTCTTGGAAACTCTTTCCACCTGTGTCGCTTTTTCGTAACTCTCCTGCCTTTCTTTCTGTAATTAAGGGGCGTGATGTGGCAGCAGTGCATAATACTGCACAAGGAGCTTCCGTCCCTCAGGCCCGCGCGGCAGCGCGCAGCCCAGAGGCCCCAAAGACCGCCGACGGAGTCCGTTCCAAATACCTCCACCGTGATTTGGCGCAACCGGCCACTTATGACCGCGTCCCTCGCCTTGGGACTTATCAATCAGGAGAAAGTGGAAGGGAGAAATTCATTTTTCAGCGCGACGCCAGGCAACGGCGCCGCACAGTGGGCCAGAAGACCGGTGGAGGTGGTCAAAACTCAACACGCGTTTTGAGCTCCAGAGCTCGAACCGAACGTGTGACCCCACCAATGAATTGCTCTTCGAACGAGGAATCCATTGGTGGGGTCACATGTTCGGTTCGAGTCCCATTTGGCGACTCTGGAGCTCAAAACGCGTCTGGAGTTTTGACCACCTCCACCGGTCTTCCGGCCCACTGTGCCAGGGCCGGCAGCGCCGATCTGAAAAAGCAACGCTTCGTCTCGACGTGCCAGGCACTGCCAGCGACGCCCTGAATAAGATGAATCGGATCGCCACAATGCGACGTCATGTGGGGCTCCCTATTCTGCACGCCCCACTTGCGGACACAACAGAAATTAAATTAACGTTTTTCTCTCTCGAGACATTCCGTTAGGGAGACACCGAAGAGGAAGAGAGCTGTAGAGGGTGACCCACTGTACTGCGGGGCGCGTCAAAACATACGAAGAGAGAGAGAGAGAGAGTCACTGGGAATGACTCCAACTTGGTGCGACACGGGCGATGTGGCGGTAAAAGTGGGACAAACTGTCCATTTTTGCGTAAGTGTCTTCCTGAGCCCAAAAGAATGACCCAAAGTGAAGAGCATTTTCATTCATTACGACAAGAACAGTTTTATGTAATTTACAGCAGACAAGATTTACAATTTTCATTTTTTTTTTCTGCTTATATCGTACTTTGTAGACCATATTGAAATTTCTTTGAGCAGCGTTTTTGCTGTTTGACTGTGCCGACAATTCATATAATCATACGGCTTTCATTCAACATTCGTTGGGCAACTATTTTGCCTGTGCCCCTGCGGCCCGTTCTCGGCGACCCTTTTGCCCGCGGGCCGCGAGACACGTAATTTCAAATTTGAGCGCCGCAACTGTTTTATAACCCTGTCCATTCTTTATGCACCGCCTCGGCCCTGGCCGCTCTGCCCGCACCGCCTTACAGTGGGCCAGAAGACCGGTGGAGGCGGCCAAAACTCTTGACGCGTTTCGAGCTGAAGAGTCGCTAAATGGGGCTCAACCCGAAAGTGTGACCCCACCAATTGATTCCTCGTTCGGAGAGCAATCCATTGGTGGGGTCACACGTTCGATTCGAGTCCCTTTAGCGACTCTGGAGCTCAAAACGCGTCTAGAGTTTTGGCCGCCTGCGCCGGTCTTCTGGCCCACTGTGCGCCGCCCACCTCCACCTGCTGCCGGGAGGTTCAGACGAGTCGCTCCGTCTCTGTCGCACTCACGGGGCCCTCCGTGAGGGTGCGAGAGAGACAGAGGCTCGGCCGGCACGCCTTTCCCTTCAATACCGGCGTTGCGAGTCGAATCGGACTTTGAAAGGGCTCGACACCCGTCGCTCGCGTCGCTCGGCCCTCCTCCATCCGTCTTCTATCCGTCCTTTCTATCTACCTTCTTGCGTGTCTATCCCTCTCCTCCTTCTATCCGCCCGTTCGTCTGTCACAAAGGACCGCAACACTCGCCGCGATAGAGCCGCCCGCCCGTCCGCGCGCACACAGACAAGAATATTATTATTAGTTTGACACGGGAATTAAATTAAGATGCGAGGGCCTTGGCAGCGGTTGGGCGTGGCACGGCTTGGCTCCACGAGGCCCGCCTCCGAGGGGCCTTAGGGTGTCCGGTCGACATGACAGTTTCTCCATTTCAGGTGACAACACCCCGCAAACCGAGAACGCCACGGGCGATATGGGAGACTTCGGAAGAAAAAAAGTTTACGAAGAGAAATTGAGTCGCCGAAAAAAAGGGGGGCGATTAAGGGACGGTCCCCGGACTGGGCGTGGCCATTGGTTCGGCTTGACCTTTCTTTGGGCGGTCTGATAGCGACGCCGCGTTAGTGTGTGTGTGTGTGTGTGTGTGTGTGTGTGTGTGTGTGTGTGTGTGTGTGTGTGTCGCAACGCCCCATTGGTCGTCCATAGGTCTCAAATGTCGCCTTGGAATAACGGCAAAGTGCCTCCCACGCGAGCTTATCTCAGGGACACAAGTGGCTTTGACTACTTCCAGGGGGCAGCAGAGTGGCAGCAGGCGTTCAGGTTTTCACGCGCGAGAATCGCAGCGGCATTTGAGTGAGTGATCGTCTGACAGAACAACGTATCTTCATAGGGAATCCCACAGTATACGCTGTTATGTACGAATGCCACACATTCGTGGCGCGTGATTCGGCCCCATCGGTTGATGACTGTCACCACCGGAACGAACACCGCCGCCGGTCCTCTCCCGGACGTCACGTTAATTTCGGTAAAAAGTGTCCCTTTTTGTAGCCGCGGCGGGTCGCATTCCCGAGGCCACGATTCGTCGCAGGCTTATTGATCGAAACACCGAATCCTTAGGTTGTGAGACATGGTGTCTCAGACACGGTGTCTGAGACACGGTGTCCGAGACACGGTGTCTGAGACACGGTGTCTGAGACACGGTGTCTGAGACACGGTGTCTGAGATTAGGTGTCTGAGGCATGTTGTCTGAGAATAGGTGTCTGAGGCATGCTGTCTGAGACTAGGTGTCTGAGGCATGCTGTCTGAGACTAGGTGTCTGAGGCATGCTGTCTGAGACTAGGTGTCTGAGGCATGCTGTCTGAGACTAGGTGTCTGAGGCATGCTGTCTGAGACTAGGTGTCTGAGGCATGCTGTCTGAGACTAGGTGTCTGAGGCATGGCGCCTGAGACGACATGGTTGGCCCACCGGGTCACGCAGAAGCACTACTTAGCCGACTCCGCCGGCCGGCTGAACGCACACTCCACTGCAAGTGTACGTACGCCCTCAAGGGGCAGCCCGTTCACGGCCGCGGATTCGAGGCGGTCACGTAACACCGTCCGTCTCTCTCGCACTCGTCGCCAGCCCCGGCCACGTCACTCCGCAACCAGTGCACCTGTACGCATCGCACTTTCAACTACGGACCGCCCTCTTGGCACCTCTCTGTGGGACGGCACGGCGTTACGGGTTTCGGTCCTCGCTATCGGACGACGACGACAACAACAACAGCAGCAACAACAACACGTCGTTCCTCGGGATTGGGGAATTATCCACGCCTAGGGCGAGCCTAGGACCAGCCGGCCGGCCGGCGGCGAAGTAATAAGAAGGCCGAAATCGAGTGAAATGTCCAACAGCAACAACAACAACAACGACGACGACGACAACAAGCCGCGGACGCGAAACGCTCGCGTCCGGCGACCAGACAAGCGCTTGCGTTGGCCGCCGGCAGGCTGATGACGACCGGGTCGAGTCTCTCTCTCTCTCTCTCTCTCTTGAGCTCGTAGGAGGGACGACCCCCTAAGCGGTGCGAGAGAGACGGAGCGACGGCAATATGAGGAACAAAAATGCTGCTGACGATAATTATGGGTGATAGACTGCATACGCAGAGGCGTGCCGCTCCCAACCCTTTGCCCTGCGTGGCGCCTTGCCCCCCCCCCTCCCCTCTTTCCTCTCTCCTACTACTGCACCTGTTCGGCCCGCCGCCTTCTCTCGGAATGCACGCGGACGGACGGGCTGACGGACGGGCAGACAGACAGACAGGGCATGAATATTTCACACCCCGGTAAAGCATGTCTGTCAGTTCGGTCGGTATACTTGACTTGCTGAGTGCGAAAGGTCAGGTCGCACCCCGGCAAGCTTGCAGGCAAACAGTCTCTCTCTCTCTCTCTCTCTCTCTCTCTCTCTCTCTCTCTCTCTCTCTCTCTCTCTCTCTCTCTCTCTCTCTCTCTCTCTCTGCACGAGGTGCGTGCCGCGACAAGAGGGCGTGTTATTATCACGGCCTTCGTCACGGGCGTGGCGTGCAGACGGACCTCGGGGGCGGACGCGGACGGACAGACAGGCAGACGGACAGACAGAGGGACGGACGGACGGACGGGTGACAGTAAATTGTTGCAAATCCCTCCCTTGTCCTTTGCAAGCGCAAAGCAATAATGCAGCGTCAGCTCTAATCCGCCCGGCCTGGCACGCAGACTCTAAGTTCGTGTGTGTGTGTGTGTGTGTGTGTGCAGAAATCACGTAACGCTAGGCAAGAGGCCGGCCGTAAGCGCGTAAACGCACTGACCGCTCCCTCGCCCGCATTCCAAAACTGCTACTTCGCACCCGCAAGCAATAGAGGATGCACTTCTCTCTGGCGCACTGCTCTGCACTGTACACTTTCTTCCACCCCGTCCGAAAACGCGTCGTGGTCTTGGCAACTCATAAGCGCTTCGAAAAGGCGGGAAAGGAAAACGGGAAGGGTCACCGGAGTTGCAGCTCCGCTCGTACCCGTTTGCATTTTTTTTTTTAATTATCTCTTTTTATAATTTTTTTTTTCGCTCAGCTGGCGGTGAGTTTGAGGCGGGCGGCGCATCGAATGGGGCGCAGGCAGAGCGGGCCTTGCCCTGCCTTGCCCTGCCTTGCCCTGCCTTGCCACCTCGGGCCGCGTTTGGGCCATGCAGGGGCCTGCACGGGGCCCTCCTAGATCACTGTCAGAGCGGGCGGAGCGCGCAGCGAGGCCCCCGGAGGGGCTTCTCGGGGCATCCCTGCTGGGCAAGGGCCCCACCAGGCCCCACCAGGCCCCAACACCGGACGGGGCAACGCTCGCAGGGGCCGTCCCCAAACGCGCTCCACACCCGAACGTGATACTGTCTTTAATTCGTTCGAACTCACGCGCCGTTTCGTATTTATCTATGTCACTTTTGGGCCGCAGAGACTTGGACGCGCGAGAGCGTCCACAGCGCAACACTAAAGTGACCACGATTTTCCCGAGAGCACCCTTTTCCAGTGTACGGCCGGATAAAACGAAACCGGAGAAGAGGGACAAGCGGAAAAATAACTATGCCACTCTCACGAGCCAGCGCCGTCGCCGATAGAGCTTAATTAAAACTGAAATTGGTCCGATAGAAATGAGGAAATTTTATCTGTCGACGCCGGGGGTCGGGCGACTAACGATGTGGAAGTGACAGGCAGGGGACGTCGTCGGGGACGTCGGGGACACCGAGATGACCATCAAGCAACCCTCCTCGGGATGCCGTGGCATGCCATACCCCGGCAAGGCAGATAGCATCACGTACTGCCCGCCCCAAAAGCCGGCCGCACCTGCAGACTGACAGTCGATTCCGTCGCTCTGTCCCTCTCGCACCTGTCGGGGAAGCCCCGTGAGCGCGAGAGAGACAGAGCGACGAAAACGACTCTCAGTGTGCTGCTGCGCGACGCGGTGCCTGGCGGTCCCCAGGCGGTCCCCAGGCGGCCCTAGGTGCCCGGGTATTATAAACGACAGTGACAGGTGAACTCGTTCCATGGGGCGGCCCGGCTCGCGCGGCCTGCACTGTGAGCCCAGCGCGATATGCAGTGGCCCAGCTGGGACCGAGAGGGAAGGCCGCGGCGTCGCAGAAGGCCGTGAGCAAGCACAAAGTCTTACCTCCAGTTTCTACCTCAGCAGTGGATTTGCGAGAAGACCGGTGGGGCGGCCAAAACTCTACACGCGTTTTCAGCACCAGGGTCGCTGAACAGGACTCGAACGGAACGTGTGACCCCACCAATGGATTGCTCTCCGAACGAAAAGGAGAGGGCTGTTCGATTTTCCATGCGGAGCGCTCCCTGCCGGTAGACCACAACAACTTTTCGCCGGCATGAGAAACTGCGCGGCTGGAATCACAGTGATGGCGTCCCCACTCCGGGAGCTCTGCCCGAGAGAGAGAGAGAGAGAGAGAGAGAGAGAGAGAGAGAGAGAGAGAGAGAGAGAGAGAGAGAGAGAGAGAGAGAGAGAGAGAGAGGAACGGAAATACCCGGCGCGATTTCTCATACGCGGCGTTCCCGCGCCGCGTTTTACCGCCTGGCTCCGCTGTCGGCGTGAGAAAAGCCTGAATTTCAAACCGTAAAAAAAGAGAAAAGTTTTTTTTTTCACTATGATAGGAACGGCATTCCTTGTGCCATCGTGATCGACCGACACATGTTTGCAAGGCGCGTGACGCGGGACGTAAAAAGGGTCCTGGCGGAGGACGGCGCGGCGGGAAATGCACACACTGCCCCGCCGAGTGTGCTTCAAACGCGCGTCTTTTTACTGCGACCGCGGGTTCGAATACCGACTGTTTCATCCTCCTTTCGCAGGCTCGGCGGCCCGGCGGCCCGGCGAGTCGTCGTCGCTTTGCAACACGTCGGCATGCGACATTTGGGTGGCGCGGCGTAGCGGTGCTAGGCGCGGCGTGACCCTGCACTGCGAGGCACTGCGAGGCACTGCGAGGCACTGCGAGGCACTGCGAGGCACTGCGGCATGGGATGGGCACGCGGAACGCGTTACACTAGCCGGTGGCCGAGCGGTCAGCACCCCGGGCGCGCAGTCCGAAGGACCGCGGTTCGACAACCCCCGAAAAACCAGAGCAGCGCGTTTTGAGCTCCAGAGCCGCTAAATAGGTCTCAAACCGAACGTGTGACCCCACCAATGGATTGCTCTCCGAACGAGGAATCTATTGGTGGGGTCACACGTTCTGTTCGAGTCCCATTTAGCGACTCAGGAGCTCAAAACGCGTCCCAGGTTTCAGCCGCCTCCACCGGCTGGCCCACTGTGCAGCACCTGTTGCTGCGGGCCACCTCATCTATGAAAACGAAGGCAGCGGAGCGCGAACGCACTCACACCTGGGTGATGTACCCGTGCCGGCCGTGCCGCGGATAAGGCCCTTACACGCAGCGCTACGCGTCCAAGTGGCCGTGACGTGCCGTGCCGTGCCGTGCCATACAGGCTGCCAACGCGCCAGAAAAACAAATGCTTCCGCGCTCCCCTGAACCGGAGAAGACACGCGGTGGCTCGGTTGCTTAGCCCACTGCTTGAGAAACTGAAACCAGCCGCAAAGTCTCAAGGGTACCGGGTTCGATCTCGACCCCTGGCAAAGTGCGTGAGCCGTTAGGCAGCGTGTTAGAGCGGCGTTCTTCCCGACGGGCCATTTCCTAGGTAGGGACCAAAGTAAGCTTACTCCAAAAGGGTTTTCGGGTACGGGGCGTCTGCAAGGTCACTGCCTTGTCTTAGCTGACGCGGTCCGCGGCTTTGGGGCACCACACCGCGAGTCGGATTCCACATTTTCGCTGCGGCGTGCGTGACTGCGGGACGCTCCCAGCTCGGGCCGTTTAGGGCGTATAAGCCTATCGGTTCCTTCCCTTCGACTTTGGGCCGTCAAGCTATGAAGAATGGAGGCGAGGCGGGGCGAGGCGGGGCGAGGTGAGGCGGGGTGGGGCGAGGCGGAGGATGCCCGGCCGGTCCGGCCCGGGGAGGGGGACGGCGCAGCGTTGGCGCAGCGGGAGCCACGGTGGTGGTGGTGGGTTCAAATCGCTCCAAGAATGCCGTGCAACCAGTCCCGGTGCCGGTGCGGCGGTACGCCTGCCGGTGCCCTGGAGAGACTCCAGTCTCCAGCCGAGGGGCCAGAGCTGCCGCCTTGGCCGCCGCCCGGCCGTCCCGGAAGGTTCGCCGCCCAGCCTCCCAGAGGGCCTTCTCCTCGTTGACCGGCACGCACGAACCGCGCCACGGTGGATTTGCCAGTAGACCGGTGGAGGCGGCCAAAATCCCCGACGCGTTTTCAGCTCCAGCGTCGCTGAATGGGTCCCGAACCGAACGTGTGGCCCCACCAATGGATTGCTCTCCGAACGAGGAATCCATTGATGGGGTCATACGTTCGGTTCGCGTCCTGTTTGGCGACTCCGGAGCTCAAAACGCGTCTAGAGTTTCGGCCGCCCCCACCGGTCTTCTGGCCCACTGCAGGCGCGTGCAGCCGCCTGCTCAGCCTAAAACGCCCGCTACTTGTGGTTTGCGCGTTGCGCCGCGTTGCGCGGGTTACTGCCCCGTCGGCCCCTTCCCCGAGCCTTATACAGCAGACTGAATCCGAGAGTCGTTTTCGTCGCTCGGTCTCTGTCGCACCCATGGGGCGTCCCGCACAGGTGCGAGAGAGACAGCGAGCGACGACTCTGCAGTGGTTCTAAAGGACGAAAGGCAGGAAGGCTGGGACTGCTCGGATTGTGGAGTGGTTTCTGCTATTCTCGTTAGCTATGCACAAATTGCTTCGCCGTGTCCGCCGATCCCGTTGGACTCCGGCGAGCCCCTTACAATGATAGATCGCCAGTCCAATCCGTGGTTCGCTATGCGGGGCGGGGCGGGGCGCGGCGGAGTGGGGCGGAGCGGGGCGGGGCGCGGCGTCGCGGTGCCGGCCAACACATTACAGCACTTAGCAGAGCCACGTCCGCGGCGGATCAAAACATTATTAAATCCCGCGCTGGGTGGCGTCCTGAGCGTCTATTTCTCATACCGTCCACCCATGGGAGAGAGAGAGAGAGAGAGAGAGAGAGAGAGAGAGAGAGAGAGAGAGAGAGAGAGAGAGAGCAGTCAGGCAAATGCATGACACAGCGTGGCAGGTGTCAATATGCGTGATCATCTCACACACACACACCATACTGCAAGGCGCTAAGTACGATAACAGGATGCCCCCGTCGTGGACAAAAGAGCTTTACAGCAGCGAGGCTAAGAAAAATATAAATACGTCGGACGCCATTAAAATCGATTCTGAATCGGCTTGTTGACTTTGACGCGAAGCACGCCAGGGCACAGAGGTGGACGCTTGGGTAAATAACGGTGTTTTCGTCCGTGATGGCGGCAAGGACAAGGCGGCCCCGCAGAAGGCCGAAGGGTGCCCCGTCAATGAGACAGACTCTGTGCGCGCACAGTGGGCCAGAAGACCGGTGCAGGCGGCCGAAACTCTAGACGCGTTTTGAGCTCCAGGGTCGCTAAGCAGGACTCCAACCGAACGTGTGACCCCACCAATGGATTCCTTGTTCGGAGAGCAATCTATTGATGGGGTCACACGTTCGGTTCGAGTACCATTCAGTGACTCTGGAGCGCGTCAAGAAATTTGGCCGCCTCCAAAGGTCTTTTGTCCAGCACTGAGCGTTGCTGAGCGGTGACCCGATGCAGGTCAAGTCAAGCAGAATGAGACCCGCTTTCGTCGCTCTGTCTCTCTCACAGTCACGGGGCGTCCCCCACAGGTGCGAGAGAGACAGAGCGACGACTCCGCCGATCCAGGTGCTTGGCGACAGGGCCGGCCGGCCTGGCGTTCGGCCCTAGCGTGTTCGGGACAGACCCGTCATTAATGATCCCACTCTCTTCATTAAAACTCCCTTTTTATTTCATCCTTCTTCATT
The DNA here is from genome assembly GCF_012932325.1 of Thrips palmi. Taxonomy (NCBI): domain Eukaryota; kingdom Metazoa; phylum Arthropoda; class Insecta; order Thysanoptera; family Thripidae; genus Thrips; species Thrips palmi. The sequence continues at coordinate 16,963,593 of NW_023144621.1, forward strand.
ATTATTATCATCGCCGCGGTCGTTCGCCGCAGAATCTCCGCTTTTTATCACAAGGTGTAGGACAACAACGCATGACACGTGTGTGTGTGTGTGTGTGTGTGTGTGTGCGTGTGTTCGCGCGCATGTGTGAGTGTGAATGTAACCGTGACGTGTGTTGTGTGAGCCGCAAACCGAGAGACTTGTCTCCGTTTCACCGGCCAGCCGCGGCTCGGATTCGCTCCGTCTCTCTCGCACTCATGGGGCGTCCCCTGTGGGTGCGAGAGAGACGGAACGAGTCTGCGGGAAAGGGAGGCGCAAAAGCCGCGCCTCGTGTCGAGTGAACGGAGTAAACGTGTGGGCAGCGACGCCGTGCCTAGAAAAACAAGGCAGAAACAACTTCAAAGGGGATTTTAGGAAACGCCGCCGGCTGGGAGAAATGCAGGGGGATGGCGAGATAAGAGAAGAGAGCGTGGTAGAACGACGGAGTAAGGGAAGGGAGTGGGGTAGAACGACAGGGTAAGAGGAAAGAGTGAGATAGAACGACGGGGTAAGAGGAAAGAGTAAGAGGAAAGAGTGGGGTAGAACGACAGGGTAAGAGGAATGAGTGGGGTAGAACGACGGGTTAAGAGGAAAGAGTGGGGTAGAACGACAGGGAAAAGGAAGAGAGTGGGGTAGAACGACAGAGAGTGGGGTAGAACGACTGGGGCAGAGGAAGCGCGACAGAGAGCTGGACGAGACGACTGGCCTGGACAACGGAGCGAAGCCAACCAAGTGTAGATGCTGGAGGGACAGCTCCGGGCGGACGGGCCCACGAACGCTCCGTCGTTCCGAAGGGGATAGATTTCTCCTAACCTGCATGCAACATTGCGTGGCAGTGTGTCCCAGAGTCCCGGAGAGAGAGAGAGAGAGAGGGGAGAGAGAGGAGGAGAGAGAGAGAGAGAGAGAGAGAGAGAGAGAGAGAGAGAGAGAGAGAGAGAGAGAGTATGGAAACTGCGGCGAATTGCGGCTTGTTGTTCCCCAATGCCTCTGAGGCCCAGCCTCTGTACCTCTTACTTTCTGTGACCCCGAATCATCCGCGAGCTCCGCGAGAGATTGAATCAACCAAGAAGAGGCTCTCGATGGCTTTCTTACGGCCACAATGCACGCGGATTTGGCGCTGCGCGTTTCTCCCGTCCAACTGGGACAGCATCAATGGGGAATGGGAGAGGGACTCGACAGGACCTGCCGCCGCCCACTCCTCCTCCTCCTCCTCCTCCTCCTCCTCCTCCTCCTCCTCCTCCTCCCTCCTCCCCCCCCCCCCCCGGTGGTCCAGGAAGGCATTTGTACAATCGAAAGGGTGACGGAAGGGAAACGGGCGGCGATCGTGACCGGGGGATTCTGCGCGGCAAATTCAAAAGCAGGCGCCTGAGTGGCGGCCGGCCAGGATCCACTTACAATGTATCAGGACACCGCAAAAGAAGGCAAACAGAAAAAACAACCCAACGAGGGGGCCCTTGCGTTGCCCTCGGCGTATTTTTGGTAGCGTGTTGGGGGTGCAGGTCTTGGCGACAATTACTACGGTATAACTAAATCGAGCGACAACCTGTCATTAGCATGACCTGCTATACGCTGGGAGCAACGCTGGACGCATGCACGCAATGCAACACGACACCGAAGGGCCATTCTTCGGCTAGAAGTCAAAACACATCAACAACCTCCCGATCGCCGAGCGCAGGCTCGTTTTTTCCAAAAACTCGTGCGCTTGCTCGGACCAAAACAAACCACAAGCAGTGCAGCGTTTCAAGTTTTGCATTTGTGGGCCGGCAGCGCTGGGCTTCGGCCAAGGCTTCGGGCGCCCTGCAAAGCCTGGGCCGGCCTGGGCCCCGGGGCAACGGGACCGCATTCTTATAGCGCGCTCACAGCGTTTTGAATTTTATGCCCCGATCTTTCGCAACACTTACTCCTTTTTTCTGTCTCTCTCTTCCCCTCCTGCCGAGCCGAACGCCGCCGCACTACCCTCCGCGTCCTCACTGTTGAGAAAACCCTAAATACAATGCAGTTACGCCAGTAAGCAGCCCTCGCTTTTCTTTCTCCTTTTGTGTTGCTCCTTTTTTCAGTGTCAGACTTCGGCCGGACGCTTTGTCTGTCCGTTTACGATGGCGGAGGAATGTCAGGCTAGACTGGATATGGAAAATGAATCTGCCGGTCCACAAAGAATGACTGGCGTCGTGACCAGGGCCCTGATTGGCCACGGAGAGGCAAATCATTTAGCAACCTGTCGAGTATCGAGTAGCACTGGCATTATTCATCGCGCCACCAGGAACAGGATGACGAAGAGGAGGAGGTGGAGGAGGAGGAGGAGGAGGAGAATAAGGAGGAAGAGGAGGGGATGAATAAAGAGGAAGGGGAGAAGATGAATTAAGAGGAAGAGGAGGAGATGAATTAAGACGAAGGGGAGAAGATGAAGGAGGATGAGGAGGAGATGAAAAGGAGAAAGTTGATGAGATGAATGAGGAAGAAGAGGAGAAGAATAAAGAGGGAAGAGGAGATGAATAAGGAAGAGGAGATGAATAAGAGTACTACAATTTCACTGCTGAACAAAATTCTTCAGAACAGAGGAGGAACTTAGTAATTGTGAAGTAGTTGGTGAAAAGAAACGAACGAAGTAGTTGAAAGAAGAAGTTGAAGAAGTTGAAGTAGTTGAGAAGAAGAAGAAGAAGAAGAAGAAGAAGAAGAAGAAGAAGAAGAAGAAGAAGAAGAAGAAGAAGAAGGTGTGTAAGCGCGACTACGCTATAACGTTTAGTAGCTACCGCGAATGCGGCATGCTGAGTAGCAGCCTACGCACGGAATGCCTGGCTCGCCCTGGCTAGCCTTACGCCCCCGGTCCCGCAGTCCGGCAGTCCGGCCCCGCCAGCCAGAGGTTTGTTTGTTATATGATTTATGTGGATGCTGGGTGCAGTCTTGAGGTATCTTGTCCCTTCCCGGGGGGCCGCCTCCCCCTCCCCTCCCCCTGTTTCAGACTGGACAGGCGCGGAGCCAACACACAGTCTATTACCCGTTTCCATACGCCCGTCCAAAGGATTGGTGGCAGGCGAAAAAAGGGGAGGGGGATATCTGAACGATTGATGTCACCCATCGTGTGGCTAAGACTCGGATAAAACGGTCGTTCGATTGCCAGAAGGCGGTGTCAAAATGCAGCCTTTTGGGCCGGGAATGGGTTTCATGGCGTGGCGCCGGGGCGCGCCGCGCAGGCCGACGGACTGGCCTCGTGTATGCAAATGACCGTGCCAATTAGCTTTTCAGCGCGTCAAGCCGCCTTGAGGGGACCAACCCGGCTAGAACAAGATGTTGCCCCGCCAAGTGGGCGGTGAAGGGGCCTAGAAATCGTAAAAGAAAGCTGTAAACCTCGGCTAGGAAACGAAAGGAAACCAACCCTCTATGACCGTGCCAGGCATAGGAGCAGGTTCCAGGACGCCAAAGATTGTATCTCCGATCAAGGTGGTTTCGTTCGCATTGCAGGGAATCTTTCGCTGACATGCGATATGCAACAGAATGGCACTCCAAGTGTCGGCTCCACTTCTTTGCACACTTCACCCGCCCGACTAATCAACTCAAACAAAATAAGTGCTTTTATTTTGCCGGTGTAGTTTATTTTTACAGGAGAGCTGTGTGCCCGTGGGAGCAGCCAGGGACCAGGACTGACCCCACGGGGGGCCTCGGGAAGATGGCGCGAGGCCCTGCCAAGATCCCGCCGCAAGTCCTGGCGAGGTTTTGTCAACGTCCTCAAGGCCTTCAAGTATCATAACAAGGTCCTGCGATCATGCTGCTGAAGTGGTAAGAGGTCCATGACAACTAGGGAGATCCAGGATTTTGCAGTGTTTTTAAAGAAGGCAAATTCTGCAGTAAAACCCACTTGTGTTGTTTTTGGTGAACCGCAGCTCAAGTTTTAAGTCAAAGTTAGGGTTTCCCACTCACCGTCCTCGCAACCGACCCTCGCCAAAGGGACACAGTAGTATGCATGATGGCGTGCACGCACGGCCAGCCAGGGCCAGCCAGGGCCAGGGCCTGGAGCCGCCTGGAGCCGCCTGGAGCCCTGGACGCATCGGCCGGATGCGCCAGGAGTAATGCTGCGTGACGCGATAAAAAGAGCAGCCGTCTCCATGGCCGCCACCTCAAAAGTCCGATTAATTTTTACTCCTTTTTGCCAGGCCGTGTGCCCCTTTTCATCCCAAAGGGCACAGCGGGTGCAACAACACAAGCAATGAGGTGAGAGGAGGCCTGCTAGGCGCGCTGCATATACAAATGAGAACCAGTTATGCGTTCGCACGACGTGTGTGTGTGTGTGTGTGTGTGTGTGTGTGTGTGTGTGTGTGTGTGTGTGTTTGCTTGCGTCCGTGCCTACACTTGACGGTTTTGGTACCCGCATTCCACCTCTGCTTGGAGAAATGACAAATCAGAAAGATGGAAGACTTTTCCGCGTGCTCAGCCGGCTATCTTAGGCGTCTTTCTAATTGGTTTCACACACACAAACACACGCACACACACACACACACACACACACACGGCAGGTGCGTTGGGCGTAGATTAAGCGTCTAAAGGAAGGCATGTTGAGGCGCCCCAGACCAAAGATGACCATAACTAAGCTTTAATTCCTCTAATGGCGGAATGATAGGTTTTGGAACAAGGCACGGCATGGCTCATTGATCCGGACCTCAATCTGAATCCGGGGTATACACTCTCTAGCTGACTCACGCCCGAGAATTTTTCATACCGGTCCCTAATACCCCTACAAGTAGCGTGGTTCCAGGGGTCTAATTATGCATGCAAAGGAGCGGAGTCCGTTCGGCCCAGTTGGGCACAGCGGGGCACAGCGGAGCACAGCGGAGCCCGTGGCCCAGGGCCGCCCAAACGCCCAGAGGCCGTCCTAGCCGAGCCTCCAAGGCGGCAGTTTGGACTGCGGGAGGACATTTTGGGCAGCGCAGCCGCAGCCTCTCATGAGGACATTTTGGACTTCGAACAACAGCCTCTCATGAGGATATTTTGGACTTCGCACAGCCACCCCAGAGCCAATTTGCTGTAAATTTACCTGACTCTCAGCGGTTAGGAGTCAAAGATAACAGGCTTGAATTGAAAAATGGCAAGTGGATCTCGCAAGTGATGTACTTCATAACACCTCAATGTCAAGGTCAGTTTTGATTACCCATACGAAAGAAAGTCAAAATGAAGACCAATTTTTTTTTTCTTTTCTTTTCACCCGAGTCGTAGGTAAAACCGCCCTCAGAGGCGCGCAGTCAAAGTGACGCCACTGTTTTCGAGGTTGGGCACAGCAACAAGAGTCAACAACAAAGAACAAACGGTTCGGCAACGCCGTGGCAACGCCCATGTGGCATGTCCTGACTGCGGGGCACTGCGGGGCACTGCGGGGCGCACAGGATTAACTCAAATCCGCAGACAGTTTATGAAATGAGGCTGTCCTTGTCTGGCGCGCCGCGTCGCGCCGCACTGCCGTCTGCAATGAAGGACCTTGGCTGCGTCCAAGTCGTCGTCGTGAGAGGCGCTACAGTTCTGCATGTGTTAGAGAAACGCAGGGTGTGTGTCCCCTGGTCCGCCATCTTGAAACGAATGTTTGCTTCTAAACCCTTGAAGTAAAAAGGTTATAGTAAGCTATCTGATTGCAGGTCTCTGGTTCGCCAAAACAGCGGACTAACCATGCGTTTCTTTAAAATATGTAGGACTCTAAGAGGCTGGCACAAGAGCGCCGACGGTTGTCGCTTTTCGTTGACACTGTGTCGAGGTGTCGTGACAACCCTCCACACTGGACAAGTCGACAAGTCTCGTCAAACAGCCGGCAAGTGGTCGTTTCCGTCCAGGGCTCGAGAAAGGGGAGGGGGCTCTGGTATTCCAAGCCAGACCTGAGCAAACAAGATCGTGGACAGCCTGAGGTCTATGACGAGGCCGCTCTGCATGGCGCCTGGAAGGAAAGGTGGAGAGATTCGTGCACGGAGAACAGCAACAATTAAGGCGCACCGAACACCTGTTTGACATCCTTTGACACCTGCTGACACCCGTAAGCCACGACGGCGTTCGAAACGCGGATCGCTTTCGTCCTGAGACGGCCGCGTCGGGCCGGTCTGTCTGTCTGTCTGTCTGTCTGTCTGCCTGTCTGTCTGTCTGCCTGTCTGTCTACCCGTTTGCCCCGTCCGCCTGGCCGTCTGGCCGGCGGACGGTACCCGGGACGGTCTTTCAGAAGCCCGGCCTGGCGTGGCCTGGCGTGGCCTGGCGTGGCCGTGGCGAGGCCTGCCGCCGGCCGGTACAGGAATGAGATCCACACACACGCCCCGCGAACAGCGTCTCCGCGCGCCTCCGAACAGGCCGAACGGGTGCAGCGCTCGAGTCGACTCCAACGCACCCAAAAGTACTTTTGAAAACAAATTCTCAACAAATTCGTGACAGTTCGGAAAGAAGTAAAGAAAAGATTACAGAAATCACAGCAAATTCCCGAAAATGTTATACCCGAAAATTCAGCATGTTCACACACAAAAGATTCAAAATAGTATTCAAAAACAAAGTCATCAGAGATTTGGTTTCAAAAGTAACGAGGTTGCTACGACTAAGAAATCGCAGTTTCTTTTCCAGTTTTATGAAGGCACGAGCCTCTCTGCCAAGCAATAATCTGCCGGGTATGCAGTAATCCGGTCGGAGCTGGCACCAAATTTAGCCAAACGACAACGGTGTACAAACGGCCCGAAAAGGGGGAAACAAGTTCTGTCTGCGAAAAAGAAATGAAGACGCGACAGCGTAAAACAAGTCATTACTGATAAAGACACATGCATGTTTTTTGGCAGATAATGATTAAACATCACAGTATGAAAAATTCGAATCGAATTAAACTAGTTAAAGTTCACTTGAATTATTCTTAACTGAGGACTCATACTAGGGTACACCCTTAGTCGAAAATGATTGGCTTAATTGGCTTATTGGCACAATCACCCAAATTACATTCGGTTTAACTTGCTTTTTTGTTGTTCTTTTTTACAGCGTATCAGTTGTGACCGCATTCTTCACACCACCTCCTCCATCAGCCCTGCGCAAAGCCCACACCGCGCTGCCCGATTTCTCATAGCACCAACGGGGATTCCGGCCGGCAACGCGTAGTGACAGGGCACCGCGCTAGGCGCGGCGTGGCGCGGCTGTGCGGCGCGAGCGAAGGACAACAAGGAGAAGGAGGAGGAGTATCCTCACCGGTGCGAGTACCCCGGGGCTCTAGCGTGCTCTAGCGTGCTCTAGCGGCCGCGGTGGTAAAGTGGGGCGGGGCGGGGGGAGGGGGAGCCTCTGTCCACGGGCCTCACGGGCCCCGAGGCGAGGCAAGCTGGGCACGGACAGCTTCAAGGGGTCCCGGCCCGGCCGCGGCACCGCAGAGGCCGCGAGGGTCTCTCTCTGCCTCGGCCACGCACTCTGCACGCACACCCTCCTGGTTAAAAGAGGGCCGATCTCACTCAATGAGGCGGCCGAGGGGACCGTGCACAAACCACGATTCGGGAATGTAGAACCAAGACCCACATCTCGACAGCCAACGGTTAACTTCGCTCCGGATGGTTCAAAAGGAAGCCGGTATTTGAACCCGTGACCGCTGGAAAAAAGACTCCGAATTCGGAACAAAGAGCTGGGATTCGTCTCTGGATCCGCTTCTGATCCAAGACGAAGACCCAATCGAGAAGCGAGAGTCGGGAACATCACGCGGGTTGAAACAGCCGATTATTTCTTTCCCCCTTCGGGGCGGGGCGGGGCGGGGCGGGCCGAGGCGGGGCGCGCTACCGCGGCGATGGTATCTGACCGCCGGCCGGCACGCCGCCGCACCCCTACGGGCCCTACGGGCCGAAGAGCCCCGAGGGGGTTGTAGGAGCTCTCTGAACCCACGCGCGCGGATTCCACGGGCCGCGGTCGGTTATCCACTCTCAGCTATTTTCGCTCTTGTCCCATTTTATTTTATTTCGGTTCAACAAGGATATTGAATACAACTAACTTTTACCAAAGCTATTCGGCATCGGTTTTCGATTATTTTTCCTTCTTTGTTTCAGTTTTGCAGCACGTTGCCTTTGGATACCCGACGCCCACAGTCTACGTATGTACTACCTACACGCATGCGGTCACTCAGGCAGGCGGAGCGGGCGGTGACACCCGGCAGGCAGACAGGCAGGCAGGCAGACAGGCAGACTGCAAGACTCATAACCCTGCGGTATGTGGTTGGTCGAGGCCTTGCCGGGCCTTAGCAGGGCTGGTCCAAGACTACAACACAACATGCGACGCTACGCCAGCTACGCCCGCTACGCGACAGCGCTAGGGCTGTCGACGCGTGTCTGCTGGCCAAGCCGCGCCGCCGCCAGCATCGCCGCCAGCCGAGCGGTTCGTCGCTCCGTCTCTCTCGCTCCCCTACGGAGAGCCCCGTGAGTGCGAGAGAGACGGAGCGACGATCGCTCGGCAGCCCCGCCGACAGGTGTCGAAGGCCTGTCCGCCTGTCAAAGACGCGGCCGGGGTGTGCCGGGGTGGGTGGGGAGCGCCACTTTCACGCCGGCGTAGCTCTAGCGCCCGCGGGGCGGGGCGGGGCGGGGCGGGGCGGGGTGGGGCGTGCACAGCGCTAAGGCGAAGGGCGCGAGCAGCATCGCCCAGCCGGTTCCAACGGGCAGGCGGTGCCCGTCTGGCCAGACTGAGAGATGCAAGGGACAACGTGGCGTTGGCCAGCCTCGCAAAGTTGCTCAAAAAGTGAGAGAATCTCTGAAAGTGGCGACTTCGCTGCTGACTTTGGGCGGCCATAATCCAAACTAAGCTTTTTAAAATGGAAGGGAGGAAGGGGGGGGGGTAAAAATCTATCCCTGAGACATCCTACAAGGGAACAAGGAACCGTCCCCTATTTTGGGGATGTCTTGTACTATAAAAAAGATTAATTTTCAGCATAAAAGTTGATGCTGGGATATATTAGAACAATTTTAAAAGTTACGTTGAATTTTCAAAAAACCCTCAAAATCACGATATTGACCAAAAATTATCCATTTTGAAAAATTTGACGTAACTTTTAAAATTGTGCTAATGTATCTCAGTAGCTAATTTTATTCGGAAAATTAATCTCTTTATAGTTTCAGATATCCCCAAAATATGGTCGACATCTTGACGCAACACCTGGGACACACTTCCCTTGTAAGCCCCTTTTTTTTGCACCGGTGTTTAACACAGCCCTTTTACAAAGTCCACAGCGAGTGGGAGAGAGAGGGGGCGGGGGGAGGGAGGGAGGGAGAAAGGAAAAGTGGAGGGGGCGGGGGCGCCACTGCCGGGCGAAGGCTCGTTTGGTCCCTCTGTCTCTCTCGCACCCCTGCGGTCCCCTGCGGTACCCCTGGTGCCCTCGCGGTACCCTTCGCAGTGAGCGCGACGGAGACAGAGCGACGAGGCGATCCTTGGGGAACTGCCCGGCAGCCGCAGACGGGCCATACGTTTTAGGACACCCTGTAATTTGGAGCCCCTTCCCTGCCGACGCGACGGCGTTCCAAGCCTCGCAGGCCTCGCAGGCCTCGCTCCGCGATGGGGAAGCAAACGGCATAAAATACCCGCGGCCAGTGAATCCAGTGAGAGACCTTCCGTAAGTTTTATTAATTATAGTCCGATACGCGATTTATAGTGGGGCGTAATTCTATTGGGGGCCTCAGGCAGCCGGGCCGAGCCGCACAGTGGGCCAGAGGACCGGTGCAGGCGGCCAAAGCTCTAGACGCGTTTTGAGCTCCAGAGTCGCTACATAGGGCTCGAACCGAACGCGTGACCCCACCAATGGATTGCTCTCCGGAATGCCGTCCATTAGTGGGGTCACACGTTCGGTTAGAGACCCATTTGGCGACTCTGGAGCTCAAAACGCGTCCAGCATTTCGACCGCCTCCACCGGTCTTCTGACCCACTGTGGTGCCGAGCCGAGCCGGGCCTAAGGCTGAGCCGTTCGATTTCTGATTCACCGCGATACGCGACGGGTGCTTTTACGGGCGTACCTTCAAAGGCGACCGATTTGCAGGCCGGCTTGTCTGGCACCGACAAGGTTCGCAAGTTTCCCATTCCAACAAATGGCACTCACACTGTCACAGCGCCGGGAACGTCTCGGTCTCGCGATGCTTACCTGCAACAGAAAAACACCGTGTTACTTTAACGACGAATGGTCGGAAAACGGACAGCGAACGTGTCGAAACACGAAAGCGTTCCCCAGATAGGCAAAATCGTTTTAAGAAAAGCCAAAATCGTTCAAAACAAAGCCAAAATCGTTCAAAACAAAGCAAAAATCGTTCAGACAGAAGCCAAAATCGAGTCAGTCACGATCATGTCCATTTGGACTGCAGTGATTTGAGCGGCGTGTTGTTGAGCGCCCGTTGGCGTCAAAATGGACCTCGTTTCCGATTTGATTCCGCCTTTGCCGGTTGGCTCGGCTCCGCTCTGCTCCTCCCAGTGTCGTTGGCAGCCAGCGTGCTTCCGGCGCTTGTGCGGCCCGACCAGGCCCGACGGCACCCCGTCCTGCCAGTGCCCTGCCCGCCAGTCTCTCTCGCATTCACGTCCCGTGCACCTGCGAGAGAGACAGAGCGACGAAAGCGACTCTCGGAATCAGTCTGCCGGCCTGCCTGCTGGCTGCCAGCTCGGCCGGCCGGCGCCAGGCGGGACAGGCGGGTCGGCCTCCAGGGAATCGGTATTTGAGGCACATAATTAGCTGTGTTCGCAGATCGCAGCGTCACAAGGCAGAAACAACAAGCCAGGGGCAGCGAGCCGCAGGCAGCGAACCAAAGGCACCGGCAGATGATTGATTATTGTCTTCATTGCCGCAAAATGAGCGCGGATCGGCTTTTCGAAATTTGGGCAAACAGCCGAGAGACACGCACAGCGTGCCAGAAGACCGGTGGAGGCGGCCAAAAGCCCCGACGCGTTTTGGGCTCAGTGTCACTAAATGAGAATCGAACCGAACGTGTGACCCCAACAATGGATTGCTCTCCGAACGACCAATCCATTGGTGGGGTCACACGGTCGGTTCGAGTCTTGTTTAGCGACTCTGGGGCTAAAAACGCGTCGAGAGTTTAAGCGCCTCCACCGGTCTTCTGGCACACTGTGACACGCCCGAGTGAACAAGGGAGTCCGGATGTACAGTGCCATGGACGTGTTCGCAGAGTTTTGAAACATGTTGATTGGTGCGAGCGGTTTGTCCGGGCAAATGTTCACTGAGCGGATTGGACGAGCGAGGGACGCGGCAAGGCGGATTCTTCGACCACACTGCAAAAGGAACGTCCGCAAAGTTCTGCCAACATCGTCCGTCGAACATTTCTCTGGGCATTACTTCTTTTGTGAAAAAATTGCCAGAAAGCCACATGTAAACTTCTCCAGGAAATTTGTGATGCTGTACGGTAAAATTACACTCACTGTCAGTGTGCAGTATTTCTCGTATGCTTCAGTCTGTCTGTCTGTCTGTCTGTCTGTCTGTCTGTCTGTCTGTCTGTCTGTCTGTCTGTCTGTCTGTCTGTGTGACGCGTACGACACCCAGCCGTTCCCTTTTCGGGGCCTTGTCCTCGCCCGGGGCGCCCCGCCAGGCCTACCAGGCCGCCACCAAGGTGGCCTATGCATCCCGGCTGTCCGGGCACCGTCGGGGCACCGTCCGGGCACCGTCCGGGTGCGGCGGGGGTGGGCTCCGTCTCTCTCGCACCGCCACGGCACGCCCCACGAGTGCGAGAGAGACGGGCCGCGGCCACGCCCACGCCGCACGCGTGCGCGGCCCGTGCGCGGCGGTGGCGGGTGGGCCACCAGGCGGGCCACCACACCACAAGGCGGGCCAGGACCGCAGCCACCGCCCTCCACCGCCGCCGGGCCCTCTCGGCCCTGATGGGGGCGATACGGAAAGAAGGCGGCGGGGCGATGCCGGCGATGGCCCGCGGCGCGTCGTGAGCCGAAAGGGGCGAAGGGGCTTCCCGATTGGGAGGGGGGGGGGCCTCCAAAACGACAATGGTATCGTGGTGGCCCCGGGCCAGGGCCGGCCGCAGCCGTCGAGCACGGACAGCATGCTGCAGCAGGCAAAGACCGGCGCAAGACTCGAGCAATAGACTCCAATAAGGATCAGCATCAGCCAAGACTCCAGCGAGACTCCAGTGAAACTCCAGCGAGACTTCGGCGAGACTCCAGCAAAGGCAGTGCACCAGACCAGAGGCCATGCACTAAGAATGCTGTCACTTATAATCGGCAGAAATCAATGAGCGGAGCCAGTATCGTCTCGTCACCCGAATACTCCAACTACTAGTAGTGTCCTAGACAGAGCCCTGAGATCCAGCTGAGCCCCAACTGAGGCCTATAACTGAGCCGAAACTGAGCCTAAACTGAGCCCAAACTGAGACCCAACTAGGTCCATAACAGAGGTTCAACTGGGACTGCGGACGTGCCCTAGCGCTGAAAGTTGAAGCAGTCCTCCCTTTCCTCCCCTTCCCCGTTCCGATTTCCCATTTCCCCCGCCGCTCGTGCGCGGTGCACTGCCACGGGCACTGCCGTCTGCCATCCTATCTACTTCCAATTGCCGGTCGCGAGCCTCGTGACGTACCTCTCGGCCTGCACGCCGCGCTACACCTGTCTCTCTCGCACTCCGAGGGCTCCGAACGGAGACGCGCCGTGAGTGCGAGGGAGACAGAGCGAGAGAGGGGCAAGGCATACCGTTCGGAATCGGCCGGCAGCCTCTCGGTGACCCCGCGGAACGCCGCGGAACGCCGCGGAACGCGAGGGAAGGGAACTGCACGCGGATTTGGCGGGAGGGGGAGGGAGGGGGAACCCACGGCGGGTCATTCCGTGGCACGGAGCGTTCCGGCCGGACTGACTTTCTTTCCCTGTTCCCGCGTTTGGCACTTGCCTTGCCCCTACACTGATTCCGCACGGCGCACAGTGGGCCAGCAGACCGGTGGAGGCGGCCAAAACTCTGGACGCCTTTTTAGCTCCAGAGTCGCTAAACGGGACTCGAACCGAACGTGTGACCCCACCATTGGATTCCTCGTCCGGATAGCAATCCATTGGTGGGGTCACACGTTCGGTTCGAGTCCCATTTAAAACAACTCTGGCTGGAGCTCAAAACGCGTATAGAATTTTGGACGCCTCCACCGGTCTTCTGGCCCACTGTGCGGCGTTTCCGTCTCCCTCGCGCCCGCACGGGGAAGCCCCACGAGTGCGAGAGAGACAGGGCGACGAAAGCACGTTGACCGACCGACCGACCATTCACTCACGGGGAGACTTGAACGCGCGGCAGCGCGAGAGAGGGACGGAGACGCGATAGCGACCGAGTCGCAGCGGCGAGTCCACCGACGCAGCAGTTTCTCATACGACGCGAGCGCAGTACCACCTGCGAAATTCAGGGCACTCCCTTGGGGAACGAGTGGTCGCTTTCGCGGAGGACGTCGCCGTCAGGAAAGTCTGGGCAGTTCAACCTGTTCAGTAATAACGCAACCGAAATTTCTGAAACACCTCTCAGAAAACGGTTGATTGTTTGTTGATTTGACTTTGGGTGGTCGACGGGTGGAGGGAACAACGCCAGACATTCACTGCACAAATTAGGGGGGCATTCGACATTCGAACGGCAAATGCGCCTCAGGCAAAACGTGGGCAAGTACAGCAGGAATCTCATACATTTCCTTCCCACATGCATTGCAGACAAAATTGTACAGTGGGTCAGCCCTCGGTCGAGCTTGTGCGCACTTACAGAGCGGGAAAACCTCCCTGCTGGAATTTGGCTCACGCGTGGCGCCTTTCTCGTTGCGTGCGGAGCTGGGCGGGGCGTGGCGGGGCGGGGCGGGGCGGGGCGGGGCGGGGCGGGGCGGGGGGGCGGGGCGGGGCGGGGCGGGGCGGCGGCAGAGTAGCAGCGGGGACCTGGAGGACTGGCGAAGCGGGGCCAAGCCTGGAGCACTGCTGTTCGCAGTTTGAGGCCGAGGCAGGGACAGCGGGCTGATTCCGAAAGGCCTGTCTCTCTCGCGCCCTTACGGGCCTTGTGGGCCCTCCGGTACGCCCCGTGAGAGCGAGAGAGAGACCTCCCACTCAGCCTCCAGGGACGCGGAGACGCAGTGCGACAGAACCAGTTGGGCCGTTTCTCGTGCAGGCCCTTGCAGGCCCGACCCACAGTGGGCCAGACGACCGGTGCTGGCGGCCAAAACTCTAAACGCGTTTTGAGGTTTTGAGCTACAGAGTCCCTGAATGGGCCTCGAGCCGAACGTGTGACCCCACCAATAGAGTCCTCGTTCGGAGAGTAATTCATTGGTGGGGTCACACGTTCGGTTCGAGTCCTATTTAGCGACTCTGCAGCTCAAAACGCATTTAGAATTTCGGCCACCACCACCGGTCGTCTGGCCCACTGTGCTCTGGGGCGAGCAGGCCCCGCAGTCCCACAATCCCTCCGACAAGGCGAGGATGAAAAACTAACTGGACGCACTGCCTTTTAGCGGTGCAGCGGCCTCTGTCTCTGTCACACTCGCGGGGCCTGGTCGGGGCCTGGCCGGCCTGGCGTGCGGGTGCGAGCGAGACAGAGCGACGAAGCGACCCGGGTCTGCACGCCGTTGTCCCGGTTTCAAACGCCATTCACCGTGTTCGCCTCGTCCTCTCGCCAAGTTGGAAGTAAGGCTCGCGACACTTTAAAAACGGCTTATACCATTTTTTGCTCGGGAAGCGAGATTCGGTACGGCACTGAACTGCTGCCAGTGCACTGCCCCCAAGGCCTCAACCACCTCCAACCCGCATCGAGCCAGTCAATTACAATCCCCGGCGCTTTTTGCCTAAATTAATTCCCCTCTGCTAAACGAAAAGCCCGGCGTAAAGCAAGAAGCGAGGGGACGATCCGACGCGAGGCAAGACGAGGCGATGCGAAGCAATGCGAAGCAGCGCCAAAAAGTGCAAAACACTTCCGGTTCCATCACACTGCAAGCACCCGTCGTGCTGATGACGACCGGGACACATTTAGTCTTGCATTTAGTCGGCCGTAACGCTCCGTGCATTTAAAAAAAATTAAAGTTGGATTTTTTTGACGTGCACCTAATTTTGTAGTCATCCTGCTTCCATTTAAAAACATCTTCCTCCTCTTTTACAGAAACCATGCGGCACCGTGTGCGTGTTTGGACGGCCGCTGCTGCCCCCAGACTGCCCCCAGACTGCCCCAGGGCGTCCTGGCAACAAAGGGTCAGCCTCACAGTGGGCCAGAAGGCCGGCGGAGGCGGCCAAAGATCTAGACACGTTTTGAGTTCCAGAGTCGCTAAACAGGACTCGAACCAAACGTGTGACCCCACCAATGGATTGCTCCCCGCGCGAGGAACCCATTGGTGGGGTCACACGTTCGGTTCGAGAGCCATTTAGCGACTCTGCAGCTCAAAACGCGTCTAGAGTTTTGGCTGCCTGCGCCGGTCTTCTGGCCCACTGTGCATCCTGGTGTTGTGAGCACTGCGTGCACACTGCGTGAGCTCCTTCCAGCCTACGGGAGCCCGCCGGCCTAACGCCATGCCGGCCATGCTGGCCCGGGGCAAGCCTTGGGCGAGCCGACCAACCGGGGACTCTAACATCGCGTGGGCCGCAGCCGCGCAGCCGCGGACCGAGGTCCAGGCTGCCGGGGCGTGGGGCGTACCCGACCACCGGTTGCCCCAGGCACTCAGGGCGTGGCGAGGCGGGGCGGGGCGAACCGCATCCCGATAGTATTTGATAACGGCAACAAATTCCGTGGGGGTTTGACAAGCGAAACAGCGACTGAGAGTATCTAGAGCGCCCTGCCTAGGGCCGCCCGAGGGCTGATACCGGACAGTGCTTTCGTCGCTCTGTCTCTCTCGCACTCGCGGGGCGTCCCATCGGGGCGCGAGAGAGACGGAGCGACAGTCCATGCCGACGATTAGGCGCGGCGTGGCTCAACCAACCTGTGGAGCGCTTAATGCAAATGAGCCCGTCGTTGGGCGGCGCGGGCGGAGCGGGGTGGGGCGGGGCGGGGGGGGGGGGCGGGGCGGGGCGAATCAAGTGAAGCAGCATGACTCCGCCCCGCCGCGCCTCTTGGCAAGGGCGGCCCGCTGCCGCGCCCTGTGGGAACGCCCCCCGCCGTGGGCCCCGCCCCGCCCCGCCCCGCCCTTCCGCGCGACCCGCAGGCCCTACAGGTAGAGCACGGGCACGGAGTGCACGACCTGCTTGGCCGCCGGCACCTGCAGCATGTCGGTGCGCCCCCGCCCCGCCCCGACGCGCGGGCAGCACGCAACGCGTCATCACGAAGCCCAGGCTCGCGGGTACCGGGTACCGCTCGCAGTGTAGTACCTGGTTCAAGGCGCTATTGACATAAGGGGGCCGCGCCGCAGCGCCGCAGCCCGCGGCCGTCCAGGGACCGAACGCCCTATCGACGCCGCGCATCGCCTGCACGCCTTTCGGGCCTTTCGGGCAACGCTTCGGGCCGCTTCGGGAATGCTTCGGGAATGCTTCGGGAATGCTTCGGGACGCCGCGGCCGATCGCCGCCACTTCATCGATACGAGCAACGTGGATAAGAGAAGCGGGGCGAAGCGGAAGGCTCAGACTTTGCATCGCGCCACGCCACGCCACTGCCAAGAGCCCCCGGGGCTCTCGTGTATGCACCGTGCGCTGCTGCGCTGCCAATCAAAAGCCCCCACTGTAAAAAGAGAACCGTTTTCGGCGGTGTCTGACCGCGGGCGGCGTGCAGGCGGCGTGCGGGCGGGTAGGGCACATGACGCAGAGGCAGTGCATTTCAAATGCGCGGGGCGGCGCGGTCCTGCCCTCTCTCTCTCGCACCGTCACGGCACGCCCCGCGAGTGCGAGAGAGACGGAGCGAAGAAAGCGGCGGAACCACGCAAGGGGGCGGCGGACAGCGTGTGCAAAAGTCCATCAGCCTCAACACGGCACGCATGGTGTTCAGTGCAGGCCTCCGGGCCGCACCGGCGGCGGCAACACACTGTAACACACTGTAGCCGAGCTGGGCTCGTTTCGAGACCTACGCCCTGAATTTGAACCAGACGGGATCCATAATTGCTTTCGGAACCTCCTGTGTACTACACACGCCAAGTCGCCTCTCATCTCCTGTAAAGTTGAGGAGAAATTATAGATGGGTGGCCGGCTCCCCTAGTGCACACACACACCGACACACACTAACACAATAACACACACACACACACACACACACACACACGCATAGACACAGGGCCCTACACCGTGTGAACGCTGCGGGGTACATCATACCATAACGTCTCAAAAGCTGTGGAATTTAAAAACCCGTAGGGCCGTAGGGTCGCTTTCCCTGCCGAGTCCTGGAATGGGAATGGGATTGGCATGACGGCCCGGCCCTCCAGCGGTCCCTTTCAAGGGATGGCCTTCCACGACCTCGAATTGATGGCCCGGTGGAGGTGGCCAAAATTCTAGACGCGTTTTGAGCTCCAGAGTCGCGAAACAGGACTCGAATCTAACGTGTGACCCCACAAATGGATTTGCTCGTTCGGAGAGCTATCCATTGGTGGGGTCACACGTTCGGTTCGAGCCGAATGAGCGACTGTGGAGCTCGAAACGCGTCTAGAGTTTTGGCCGCCTACACCGGTCTTCTGGCCCACTGTGCGAGGCAGGACACTTCCGGACCCGAGCTAATTATTTTTAAGTGAAGGCGTGATAGTGTATTCCAGGTCCCGGTAGACGAATGAGTTATTTCGTCCATGTTCTTTTGATGACAGCACTTTGATGAATTGGCGTCGCCGGGCCGTGGCGGCCATGACGGCCTGTGGACGTCCTGGAGGCGGCCAACCCGTGGCCAAGCCGACCGAGGCCCTGCTGGTGTTATGCTAATACGCCAGCCAAAGCCACAGGGACAGCCGTGCCAAGACGGCCCGGCGCGACACTCTGGACTCCAGTCAAGTTCGAAAACTCGAAACTCAAAAGATCAAAAGTACAAACTCGAATAAAATCAAAACTCGAATAAAATCGAAACTCGAATAGAATCGAAACTCGAATAAAATTGAAACTTGAATAAAATTTAAACTCGAATAAAATCAAAACTTTAAAAAAATAGGAATCTTTAATCTCAAAACTCGAAAATTCGAGACTCGAATACTCGCAAGCTCGAAACTGTGCGCCGGGCGCCAGGTCCCGGTGTGGCGCGCCACGGCAGCGCCACGGCAGCGCCGATCAGAGCAACGACCCGGCCACGCCCGGCGAATGAAAAGAATAATAAAAGACACGAACTCTGCTGGTACACTGGTCGGCGAACGACCTCATAATAATGGGGTTTGAACCCGCGTCGCCGCGTCGCCCCCGTGTGCGGGGCAGTGAGGGGCAGTGAGGGGCAGCGCGGGGCACTGCAGGGCAGCGAGTGCCGTGGGATGGTGGCGTATGACGTGTGTAAATCTATCAGTGCCGCAGCGACACGCTGTTGTATGCAAAGCGCCCTGCCAACAAAAAAAAACTCCTTGCAAGCTACACTGTTTTCAAAAAAAATCTTGGGAAAACGTGACTTTTGATCTTAGAAAAATTTTACTTTGCGATATGTTTTGTGTTTTGTTTGCTGAGCGACAGTGATGTCGCTAACACGAGTGTGACTGCCTGTCTTCCAAAATTTCTAAAAACGCTTCCGGTTCGTTTGTCGAGCAGTGGCCACGCGCGGAACGGATTGCGTCGTCCACGGGGTGCGGGGTTCGATACCCCGCCGATGCCGGAACGGCCACAACGCCCACTCCCCCCCCCCCCCCTCCTTTGGGGTACCGCAGCATCACAAGGTCGGCCGACTTGGGGACCCAAACAAGCGAAAGCCTGATTGCTTCGACCAAAAAGAGAGAAGGAACGCGAGCCGAGGGGAAAGGGTCAACAGAACAACAGCACGCGCGGACACGCGGACACACACACGGACACCTACTCCAAGCCAGGTGACGCGATTTCGTGGAAACGCAATAATAAAAAGATTTAAAAAAAGGTGGGATGTGATTTTTATCGGGCAATCAGACTCCATTCAGAAGGCTTTGCGGCGGAGGCTCGACTGCGCCAAGTAACGAACCGAAACGGAGCGATCAGGGCTGCGGGGATACTGCAGTGCAGAGAGGACTGTCGAGAGACTGGAGAAGTTTTGAGCGTTTCCAAAATTTGGCTGCGCATCCTCTCTACGCGGTCAAGGGAGAAAAGGGGGAGGTGCGTGACGCCTTCCCCCTTCCCCCCCCCCCCTCCCCTTCCCCCCTTCGGTCCGTTCTGAGTGTTTAGCACAATAATGAGGATAATGTGGAGGGAGGAAGTGAAGTGCGTTTAAAAGTTGAATGTTTCATTTCATTACGGGAGGCGCTCTGCTCCGCTCCCGGCACACTCACACACATGCACGCACGCACACTGCACACACCACTACACGCGTGACTACTTTCTCAGCCGGCTCGGCGTGAGGACGGTCGCCAAGGAGACGCTCTTCGGGGAGAGCACCGCGCGGCTCGGGCCTATCGCCTTGGCGCATCCCCCAACCTGGCCTCGGTGCGCAATTTACGTAACGCCCAGACTCGTTGAACGTTTGACACTCTCTCTAACGTAACCATCGGGGCGTAATTAGAGCGCGGTTGCCCTGCTCCCCGATCGTTGCGTCATGTTCGACCTGTCCAAGGCCGCGGGCTGGCGCACAGTGGGCCAGAAGACCGGCGGAGGCGGCCAAAAGTCTAGACGCATTTTGAGCTCCAGAGTTGCTAATCAGGACTCGAACCGGACGTGTGACCCCATGAATGGATTTCTCGTTTGGAGAGCAATACATTGGTGGGGTCACACGTTTGGTTCGACGCCGGTCCCCTGGCCCACCGGTGCTGTCGGGCTGCTCACTCACCGTTGTCATGGCAGTCTGCGGGCGCTTGGCCCCGGCGACGGTGGCGAAGACCTCGACGTTGTAGCAGGGAGCGGAGGGCGGCCCCGCCTCGCGGTCCAGGGGCTGCGTGGTCGAGACGACGCCCAGCTTGGGGTCCACGGCGAACAGGCGGTCGGCCTGCGCGCCGGAGCCGCAGGCCGTCACGTTGGTCACGTAGAGCTCGAGGACGGCGTCGGGCCGCGAGGGCAGCACGGCGCGAACCGTGGCGACCGACGTGCCCGCCGGCATGTTCTCGGCGACCTGACCGCGCGCGCTGCCGCCGACGAACTCGGGCCCAGGCTCCCCCGCGGCCAGCACGGTGATGTACGCGTCGGTGGAGAGGCGGTCCACCTGCACGGCCTCGTCCGTGGCCTTGACGGCGAGCTGGTAGCGGTAGTTGGCGGCCGAGGGCGCGCGGCGGAGGCTCAGCGCCCCGGAGCTGCGCTGCAGCGCGAAGAGCTCCCGGTCGCCGCTGACGAGCTCGTAGGTGACGAGACCGTTGCTGCCGGAGTCCGCGTCCTGCGCCACCACGGTGGTCACCAGGTCGCCGTGCGCGGGCAGCACCACGGCGGCCATGGAGGTGAAGACGGGCGCGTTGTCGTTGACGTCCTCCACGATGACGGTCACCAGCTTCTCGGCGCTGAGGCGCGCGCTGGGCGGCTCTGCTTGGTCCGAAGCCACGACGGTCAGGCGGAAGGTGTCCACGGCCTCGCGGTCGATGGGCAGCAGCGTGTGCACTACGCCCGTCGCCGCGTTGATGCCGAAGTGGTTGCTGCGGCCCTCGGGCTCCTGCGCCGCGATCGAGTACACGATCCTGCCGTTGGCGCCGCTGTCGGGGTCCTCGGCCGTCACCGTCACGATGGGCGTGTTGACGGGGATGCCCTCGCGGATCTGGCGGACGATGGCCGTGTTGGGGAAGGCGGGCGGGTTGTCGTTGGCGTCTTCCACCGTCACCTTGAAGGGGATGGTGGTGGACAAGCGCGGGCTGCCGCCGTCCGACGCGGTGATGTTGAGCGTGAACACGTTGAGGTCCTCGAAGTCCAGGGGCTTGTGCAGCGACAGCTCGCCGGTTTTGGCGTTGAGGTGGAACGTGTCCCTGCGGTTGCCGGCCGTGATGGAGAAGGTGACTTCGCTGTTGACGCCCAGGTCGGCGTCGGAGCCGCGGAACTGGATGAGCTTGGTGTTGACGGCGGTGGTCTCAATCACGTTGATGTGTGACTCGCTCTGCGTGAACTCGGGGGCGTTGTCGTTCTCGTCGAGGACGTCCACGGTCACGGTGGTCGTGCTGTTGAGTCTGACGGCCAGCCCCGCGTCCATGGCCACCACGACGAGCGTGTACTTGGAGACGGTCTCTCGGTCCAGGGGCCGGGCCAGGGTGATCTGTCCCGTGGCCTCGTCGATGGTGAAGCGGCCCTCCGGGTCGCCGGACAGGATGGAGTAGAAGACGTCGCCGTTGAGGCCCTCGTCGGCGTCCGACGTGTACACCCGCAGCACCTGCGTGGACACGCTGGCGCCCTCGGACATCTGCGTGCGGTAGGGCGTGCGCAGGAACCGCGGTGGGTTGTCGTTGACGTCCGCGATGTACACGTTCACCTTGACCTTGTCGCGGAGCCGCGGCGTGCCGTTGTCGGACACGTAGGCCTCCAGGGTGACGACGCTCTGGCCGGTGGTGCGGAGCAGCTCCTCGCGGTCGAACACGTGCAGGGTCTTGATGAAGCCGTTGCGGGGGTCCACGGCGAAGTCGTTGTTGGTGCTGGCGATGGAGAATGTGAGCTCGGCGTTGCGGCCCATGTCGCGGTCCGTGGCGCTCAGCTTGCCGACGAACGTGTCTGGCGGCTCGTTCTCGCGCAGCACCAGGTTGAACGTGGCGTTGTTGAACTCGGGGGCGTTGTCGTTCTCGTCTACCACGTGGATCACCACGGGCACCACCGACGACCGGGCCGGCTGGCCGTGGTCGCTGGCGGTCACCGTGAGCGCGTAGTAGTCGCGGTCCTCGCGGTCCAGCGCGCTGCGGACGTACAGGAAGCCGTCCGGGAACACGCCGAACTTGCCCTCGCCGTCGCCCTCCGTGATGCTGTAGGACACCAGGCCGTTGGCGCCGAGGTCCTGGTCCGACGCGGCCAGCGCGAAGAAGCGGCTGTTGACGGGCGTGGACTCGAGGAGCGACGTCTCGTAGGAGGTGTGGTCGAACACGGGCGTGTGGTCGTTGACGTCCTCCACGGTCACCACGACGGCCAGCCGGCACGACAGCGCAGGCCGGCCGGAGTCCGAGGCGGTCACCTCGAGCTGCATGGAAGTGCCGGGGTCCGTGAGGATGGGGCGGTTCAGGTACACGACGCCGGTGGTGTCCACGATGCGGAACTGGTCGTCCGGGTTCACGCTCAGGCTGTAGCGCACCAGGCTGTTGGCGGCAGCGTCGCGGTCCTGGGCGCGCGCCAGGAAGACTTCCTGGCCCACGGCGGCGTTCTCTGCCAGGCGGACGTCCTCGCGGTCCTTGGGGAAGCTGGGCTCGTTGTCGTTGACGTCCTGCACGGTCACGTTGATGACGACCTGGCCGATGGCGAGTCCCGACCGCGCCGTGACGGTGAGGCGGTAGGCGGCGGCCTGCTCGCGGTCCACGCGGCTGGCCGTCGACAACACGCCGGTGCGCTCGTCCATGTGGAACACCTTGTCGGGGTCGCCGTCGACGACGCGGTACTTGACGGACTCGCCGCGCGCGGACACCTGGCCCACGTGGCGGCCCAGCGCGGCCTCGTCCCTGGCGTCGTCCTCCAGCACCGTGAAGTTGTAGCCGCGCGGGGACTCGAACTGGAGCTTCTCCAGGGCGCGGCTCTTGACCACCTCGACGACGCAGTCCTCGGCGGCGCGCCTGTCCCCGGCGTCCTTGGCGGATATCTTGAGCCGGTACAGCGACTTCTGTGCGGACCGCAGCGGCGCGCGGAGCGACAGCACGCCGCTGGCCTCGTCCACCTCGAACAGGCCCTCGCCGCCGCTCTCCATCGAGTACCGCACCACCGCGTTGTCGCCGTCGTCCGCGTCGCGCGCCGTCACGCGCGCCAGCGACGCCCCCACAGGCGTGTCGTCCTGCACGTGCGCGAAGTACTGCACGGGGTAGAACACGGGTGAGTTGTCGTTCACGTCCAGGACGGTGAGGTGTACCGTGGCGGTGGAGGACCTGACGGGTGAGCCCTGGTCCTTGGCCAGCACCACGATCTCGTAGCTGGGCGTGGCCTCGCGGTCTAGGAGCGTCTTCGTGGTCAGCTGGCCGGTGACCGAGTCCAGCGCGAAGGCCTTGGTGATGGCGCTGCTGTCGGCCTGCAGAGAGTAGGTGACGCTGCCGTTGGTGCCCTGGTCGTGGTCCGCGGCCGTCAGCATGGCCACCAGCGTGTTCGGCGGCGTGCCCTCGGCCAGCGACACGCTGATGGTGTCCTGCGAGAAGCGCGGGCTCTCGTCGTTCTCGTCCAAGATGGTGACCTTGAGCTGCGTGAGGGCCCACTTGGGGTTGGGCCCGCCGTCCCTGGCGGAGATGTTGAGCTCGACAGTGCCCTGGATCTCCCTGTCCAGGGCCGCCCTGGTGGTGACGAGCCCCGAGGCGCCGTCCACGTGGAACCACTGCTGGTCGTTGCCCGACACGATGGCGTAGTAGAGCTGCGCGTTGACGCCCGTGTCTTCGTCCGTGGCCGTGATGCCCGCCACGTACGTCCCGGGCGGCGCCAGCTCGCTCAGCACGGCCGAGTACTCGCTCTTGGTGAACACCGGCTCATGGTCGTTGACGTCGTTCACTTGGATGATGAGGAAGGACGTGGCGGTGCGCGGCGGCGAGCCCTTGTCCACCGCCACGATCGTCAGGTTGTACTTGTTGACCTGCTCGCGGTCCAGCACGCCGTTGACGCGCACGATGTCAAAGTCGTTGAGAGAGTCGAGGCGGAAGTGGTTGAGCTCGTTGCCGGCGGCGATGGCCACCGTGGTGGCGCCGTTGGGGCCCTCGTCCTGGTCCACCACGGAGATGGCCGCCACCACGGAGCCGTTGGCGGCGTTCTCGTCCACCGTGGCGAACGTGGCCGTGGCGGGGAAGTAGCGGAAGCGGATGGTGGGGTCGTGGTCGTTGGCGTCCACCAGGCTGACGGTGACGTAGGTGCGGCCGTCCTGTCGAGGGCTGCCGTGGTCCCTGGCGAACACGGTGAACACACACGACTTGGGGCAGCCACCGCGCCGGGGCGGCACCTGGGCCGCCACCTGGCCGTCGGGGCCGGCGTCGGCCTGCGGGCAGCTCTGCTGCCGGGGGCAGTCCAGCGCCTCCGTCGTCGTGATGACCCCCGTCTCCGGGTCCACGGCGAACTGCCGCTCCGCGTCGGACAGGTAGTACGTGATCTTGGCGTTGTCGCCGTCGTCCGAGTCAGTGGCCGTCACCTGCAGCACGGCCGTGCCCGGCGTGACGGACTCGTTGAGGGAGACGGTGTAGTCCGAGTGGTCGAAGATGGGCGGGTTGTCGTTGACGTCCAGGATGGTGACGTTGACCTGCAGGTAGCCGTGCCTGGGCGGCGTGCCGCCGTCCCTGGCGGAGATGTTGAGGCGGTAGTGGGCGCGCGTCTCGCGGTCCAGCTTCCCCGTCGTCTCCAGGTGGAGGTACGCGCCGCCGGCCGGGTTGTCTGTCACCTCCAGCCTCAATTTGTCATCCACGTTGCCGTCCACGATCTCGTAGTCGTTGGAGACGCCGTTGACGCCCTGGTCGCGGTCGGACGCCGCGTCCAGCAGCAGCCGCGTGCCCGCCACCGCGCTCTCCGAGAAGCTGACGGCGATGGAGGACTCCGGGAACTCGGGGCTGTTGTCGTTGATGTCCACCACCACGATGCGGACCTCGATGGGGTAGGTGGGCTGGGAGGACAGCACCACCAGGTCGTAGCGCTCGTTGCGCAACGACTCCCTGTCCAGGACGGTGGTGGTCCGGATCTCGCCCGTGGTGGAGTTGAGTGTGAATTGCCTGGGCGGCTCGTTGAAGCGGTACGTGAAGCCGGGCTTGGTTGGGATGGCGCCGACCACCGTCCCCCGGGGCTGGCCTTCCAGGATGTCGAGCTGGACGCGCGTCTCCACGGCCCGCGACTGCATCTGGTCGGGCCCGGGGCCAGGACCCGGCGGCCATGGCCCTGGCGGGTGCACGGCCCGCACGGCCAGCACGGCCGCGCACAGCAGCAGCGCGCACACGGCCTGGAGGGCCTGCACGGCGTGCGTGCGCATGGCGCGCATGGCCTCTGGAGGCACTACAGCACCATGACTACTCTACACCACATCACTACACACACTGCACTGCACGTATCCTTGAGAAGTATCCACTGGTAGTATCCACTTTGCACTTTACACTCGTTTGCACGGGGCTCAGAATCGATTCGATTCGATTCGGTACACTTCGGCACGACGCGGTGCCCCGGCCTTCTTTCGCGTACGAGCCTGCTCGCGTCCCGTCCCGGCACTCACTGACTGGAGCTTCCTTTCCTCCCTCCGCGCCCCCCGCCTCCTCCCTCGGCTCCGGGCGGGTGCGGGGCGTGGGGGAGAGGGCCCCGGAGCCCCCACCCCACCTGTGCGTCCACCGTCCGCCTACGGCTCGGGCTGCCAGCCCTGCCTGTCCGGCCAGCCCGGTCTGTCGTACGTCGCCCCTACCCTATTCGGCTCCGACTCGGCTTCGGGCCGTTCGGGCCGTTCGGGCCGTTCGGGTGTTCCTTCGGGGACGGCCGCCGGGCCGCGGAGCGGAGCAGGGCGTGGGTGCGACAGAGACGCGCGGTGCGCGCCGCGCTTCGGAGACAGCCCAGCGAGGCCGGTCGGTCGGCCGGCGTGGCGGTCGGCGTCTGGAACACACAGGTGCTCCCCGCGCGCGGCGCACCGCGGCACGTTCCCTGACTCCGCCGTCGACGTCGCGACACTGGAGGACGTCGTCGGCCCCTTCCGCCACAGCGCCGCCGCCCAGCCTCCGAGGTTGTGGTTGAGGCCGTGGCCGAGGACGCAGTCCAGTGCTTCCCTTCGAAGGCCGGCAAAACGCGGCGACGCGGCACGGGCGGTGCGAGGCGCCGTTCCCGGGGAGGGTCGGTCAGTACTCCACTGCTCCCTTTCTTGTCCGTAACACACACACTCGCACTCACACACACACTCGGAGCCCGGGGGCCCTGGCGCAGGCTGCGCAGGCCAGGTTGGGATGGGAATCTAGCTAGGGAGGATTGGTATTCAAGATGGCGTCGCGTCCTCAGCCCAGTCCGCAAGCCGCAGCGTGCCGCAGCCCGCAGGCAGCAGGCTTGGCAGCGGGCCGGCCGGCTCGCAGGGCAGCCTGTCCTGCCTGTCCTGCCTGCCGGGCCTGCCGGGCCGGGCCTTGTCCGGCAGCTCAGAGCGCGGCCGTGGCGGCGTGGCGCGGCGAGGGGCAGTGGGGCGTTGGCCGTGTTTTGGACCTGTCTGCCCATCGCCCTGGACGCCCTGCGCTCGGCCCCGGCCCCGCCCGGCCATGGCCCGGCCCAGTGTGCTGCAGCGTGCTGCTCCACACTGCGTGCGTGTCCTCGGTGTCCTCGGGGCACTGTCCTGCGCCCGCCCTGTCTCCCTCGCACTTTCGGGGCTGCCCGTAGGGGTGCGAGAGAGACAGAGCGATGGAAGCACTGCTGTTGCATGCCACCGCAGGCTCCGCAGGCCAGTCCGCGCCCTTCACTCGAACGAAAAGTCGCCGTTGAATCAAATCGTTGGGGGAGAGACCCCGCGCCTCAGTGACTCTCAAAGCCACGCACGCCGGACGTCCTTTGTGCAAGGGGTATGTGCAGGCGGGGTCAGTGCCGGTTTAGTTCTACTAGAGTTATTGTTTTCACGCGCGAAGCTGGCGCGAAGCCGCCGGGCGAAGCGGCTGAAAATACACCTTCTCGGTGCAATCATAGGGGTGTGGATGAATACCCTTTTCCTTCCCCGTCGCTTGTAATTTCCCCCACTCTCACATCACACAC
The DNA here is from genome assembly GCF_012932325.1 of Thrips palmi. Classification (NCBI taxonomy): domain Eukaryota; kingdom Metazoa; phylum Arthropoda; class Insecta; order Thysanoptera; family Thripidae; genus Thrips; species Thrips palmi. The sequence continues at coordinate 16,990,366 of NW_023144621.1, forward strand.
ACACACACACACACACACACACTCACAGTTTTATGGGCCAAACTAAACGCGATGAAGACCCGAGGTAGATAGGCTGGGGGCGGAGAGGGCGCACCGGGTACTTACCAGGTAGCTCTGTGGGTAGCCCAGCGTAGCCCAGCGGTGCACGTAAGGGTCTGGCGTTGGGGTGGGGTGGGGGTGGGCAGGTAGGACCCGCGATCAGGAGGGAAATCTGATTTGAGCGCGGCGTGCATTATCAGGCAACGATAGAACGCAGACAATAACGGTGGAAGGGTGTTTTATTTTATTTCGCGTGCGGGCTTCCATATCCATCATCCATCGGATCAAGCTGACGGCTGTCATCTCGAAAAATGTGTGTGAGTGTGTGTGTGTGTGTGTGTGTGTGTGTGTGTGTGAGTGCGTGCGAATGTGTGGGTGGGTTGCGTGGGATGTGTGCACCGGAGCGGCAGTGAGGATTGCCAAAATGAGGGGAGAGGGGAGGAGGGTTCTTTGGCCACGGTCGTGCATCTATTCGCTATCCATACTGCACCGCACACATCACGCATCTGCTCTGACGTCGCCCTGAAATAGGGAAGGACGAGGGAAGGCGAAGGAGACTCAGGAGACCTGAACGCCCGAGAGGGCCTACAGGCCTACGCCTTTCCCGTCTTCCCCCTCCAGGTAGACTACGCGCAATAATGGTCCGACAGCCCCGTCAATGTCCCCTCCTCGGTGATTTACAACGCCTACTCCGCCCTGCTGTTCAACTCCCCCCCCCCCCCCCAATATGCAGTTCAAAGCGAGAGTACAGGTATTGCATCTCGGCTATCGTCTGCCAGCACGCGTATATACACAGTACACTGGGCGAAGAAAATCTAACCTCGCGATCGGAAAATAGGTGAGTGTAAGATGCAAGAGAGTAAAAACCGCTGCAGCAGTCAAAACAGCCGTCGTGTTCAGTTTGGATAATCTGCCGTCGACGGACGCCACGGCCGCTGTCAACGGGGGACGCGCTTCGACAAGTCTTCGACAGTCTCGGACAAGTTGGAAGTTGGCATGCCTTGGTCGACGTCCCCGACGACTGGGCGACGCGGCGACGCGGCGACGCGGCGGCCAGCCAGGGAACCGTTTTCGACTCGACTGATTTACAACACGGTAATAAGAAAACGGCCCTATTTTTAGTATCGTCTCGCGCTCCACGAGAGAAAAAAAAAGGCCACGCCATTTGATTCACAGACACCTTTTCCACCCTTTTCCGCCGTCAGCAATAGCTCTAATTCGATCGGTTGTTTTTAGTTGGTCGCTCGTTTGCACTTCGTGTCAGATACGATAAGCCAAAGGCACCGGGCAGCCAGTGGATGGATACCGATTTATTTTCTACCACTGCAATGTTGCACTTCGTCCGTCCCGTGCGGTGTCCATGACTTCATTATTGATTGTTTTATTTTTTGTCCGTTTCACTTACTTTTTTTAAAAGGTTCCTTGGACTGAAAGCGGTCACGACGGAGGCCGGAGACTTCCCGTCTATCAATAGATAGTCCACCCCCGCCCTCCCCCTCCCCCCTCTCATTCCAACTACCTGCCAGCGCACCTGCGAGGCCACGGCAGGCTCGGCCAGGCTCGCCACTCCGCACGGTGCTCCGGTTCGGTTCGGCTGACGTGCCACGCCGTGCCACGCCGTGCCATGCCGTGCCACGCAGAGTCCATGGAGGTGGCCGTGCCGTGCCGCGCCGTGCCGCCGGCTCCCAAAAGCCAACCCGTCGCTGCCAGAACATCGACTTTTCTGCAGAAAAGTCGAAGACGTTGCAGCGGCGACGCGCCCAGGCCAGCCAGGCCTCCCCGTGCGGTATTGTCGAGTCCGGGGACCGCGTGTAAGCGGGGACGGAACGCAACGGAGTCAAATGGGACAAGCCGGAACAAAGAATCAAGGGAAATCAAAAGTAGGAAAGTTACTTGGCTTGCGGTGAATGCCAACATGAAATGCATTTTAAAATGGCGTCTTTTAAAACCGAAGTGAGGCGGAAGAAGAATACGACAGTCCGTTTCTGGGACCGTGACTCACACGTGACCAACCAGATCGGCTTCGTCATTGGTCGGCCGACTATCAGCCTCACTCCTCCACTGGTCATTCCTCGCTCCGAAAACAGAGCTCATTTTGTTCCAGATCCACCGTTGGATTTATTGAAGAAGAAAATAATGACACCTGCTGATGCAGCGACGAGTTGCAAGTTTGGTTGGCTGTGGGGTACGTGGTTCTCAAACAGTCGTCAAAACGTGGATGGATCTCACTGACCCGCGCAGGAAATCCCCGTCCAGACCGATTGTGATAAAACCCGCCGCAATTTATCCTTTCAATTAAAATTGGTTTTGACTGCACCGCCATGGCCGGCTATGGACCTCCTGCAAAGCGTCCCGATGGATGACCGTCGAGCTCGGTCGTCGTTTGTCACAATATCGCTTGAACGCCCAGCCAGCCAAACGTCAACCCGGACAGGGCAACCTCTCCAATTAAATCCATCATCATTAACAACAACAACAACCACCACCACCGATGGGAATAAGGAGCTTCGACAAATGACAGATACGGCCCCACCGATACGAAAAACGAGATACGCTGCCGAAGCTCCTGAAGCAGCCCACTGATTCCGAGGGTCGTTTTCCGCGTTTTCGTCGCTCTGTCTCTCTCGGTCTCATGGGGAGCCCCTTTTAGGAGCGAGAGAGACAGAGCGACTCTCGGAATCAGTCTGCTGGCGGGAGGGTGGTGGCAAGGCGGCGCCGAGCTAGCGCCGAGCAGGCCGGCCAGGCCATGGGAGGCAGGGGCGCATACACACAGTGTACCGCCAACTCTCTACTAATTGCTGCGGTTAAGCCGTCGAGCCCCGGGTTCGACTCTCGCTGGTGGGTCCCATCTCACTTTCCATATCCAACGACCGAGTCCCGGTCCCCTACGGTCCCCCGTCCCGAGTGTGGCTGCTGGCGCTGCTGGCTGGGGCCGCGGCCACACAGTTGGGCCCTTGAAGGGCCCGCCGCAGTCTCGAGACGCCCCTCGGACCCCTCAGGCTCGTCAGAAGGACACACAGCTTCGGGAGTCGTCGCTCTCGGCGCCTCCACACTTCCCACCCACGCCGTCAGGCCTTTGGGCTGAGCGCGGCGCCGGGACACGCAGGAATGTGGAAAATACGCCTGCGGGACAAATGTTCACCATTTGGTTGCTTGCACGGGGTCGATTGTTTTGTTTCACAGTGGCGGTTTCCGGAAATTTCGTACTACACGTGAGTTCGAGAGCCCTACTTCGGCAGCGACGGAGGAGGCGGCGGCGGCAGGGTGGCTGCGAACGCCGGCCGGGCAGGCAACCCATCCAACACGCGTGAGCTGCGCGTCAAGGGTGCTCGGGCGGGAATCGCGGCAATCGCGCACTGTACAGCAAAGGGTTGAAGGCGGGGTGGGGCGGGGCGTTCGCGCCGGCGAGATGAATGGCGACGCGTTGTCCACCCCGCCCCGCCCCGCCCCGCCCCGCGCGCCTCGGCATACGTTTACGCCCCACGGTAATGCTGGGCAAGGCAATCGCACGCAGCAAGCCAGCAAGCGCTAGTGCACCAGCATGTCGACCGTGCCGCCGTGCTAACCACCCATCTGGTATGCAGATCGGCCCCTGCGGCCCCTGCGGCCCCTGCGGCCCGGGGCTGCCCGGCCACGCTACCCCCCATGGGGCCCATAGGTGCCCCGCCCCGCCCTATTCGCTGCGCCTCCTTCGGGCACACTTGCAGCAGACTCTCTGTCTCTCTCCCACTCACAGGGCGACCCGCGCAGGTGCGAGAGAGACAGTGAGGCGCAAACGGCTCAGTCTTCAGCGCGGCGGGAAAAGCGGGAATTACGCGCGGGAAGAAAAGAAAAGGGCAACAGCAGTTGGCAGCAGTGCCGCGGGGGGAACCGGGAACCGCGCCAAGAGTCTCGGGTCGGGTTCGATACCCGCCGACCTCTCTATAATTTTAAATTTTTGGTTCACATTATTTAATATAAACACAACAATGTCGGTCGATTTGGGCGGCCGAGGGGCCCGCGCGGTTCGTTAATGATGATGCGCACGGGAACAAGAATCGCTCATATCGCTATGAAAAATCGGGCAGACAAACGCGCGTGCGAACACGCCACGCCTGCCCCGCCCCGCCCCGCCACCAGTGCAATTAGGCACTACATACGCGTGTGATGGCAAACTGTTTTCTGGCGTTTGCTCGCCATGCCGGCCATGCTGGCCATTTGTTCCGGATGACGGGGAAAGGGGGAAGACGCGGTGGGGGAGGAAGTACGCCGACGGCCAGCCGACGGTACACCGTAAGGCCCTCGGGAAAGGATGGTAATTGGAATCCCCCGCGGAGAGGGCTTCGCTGCTTCCTCGGCCAAATCACAATGCGACGGATTACCACGTATTTTGATGTTTTCATACGTTTCACACGAGGAATGCGGGCGAAGCAAAAGGTGCGTGTGTTGTCCGGTGCACGGCCAGAAAAATTATTTTATATCGCTTGTGCGCTTGGTAAGAACCGTTGATAGTAGCCAGAGGTAACCACGCACAGGATTTCGGCCGCCTCCACCGGTCTTCTGGCAAATCCACTGTGTCGCGGTCGCCGCGGTGCTGCCACGCAAAGCCTGCCGCCCAGACTGGGGCCCAGAGAGAGGCGAGGCACCCACAGGCTGATGCGGCTGATGCCAGGTGGCACGAAAATGATGGACGAGCCCTTTGCTTTGCATCAAGGACGGTCATTAACACGCTGTAACGTTAATGAAAATGAAATCGCAGACGCGTCCAAAATCTATTACGCCGACGCCGTTGCCTGAAGGCTGCTCCCGAAACAGCGCTTCGCGTCGTCGCGCTGTCTCTCTCTCTCTCTCGTACTCGCGGGGCCTCGAGGGGTGCGAGAGAGACAGCGGCCCAACCGACCCTCCGCCCTCAGGCCTGAATCAGTCAGTGGCCCTTCTATTTGCCCCCCGCGGGGCCCGCTGCGGGCCCGCCGGCCCTCAGGCCACAGGGCGTGCATGCACTGCAGTGCAGGCCTGCAGGGCGGACTCGACAGAGGGCCCAAAATTATGCTAATGGCCCATTACGCATTGCGCTTGGCCGGCTTGGGCGTTCGACGCACGTACTCGCCGGGACCGTCCTCGAACAGAAGATTAGTTTAGGTGGACGGACGCGTCCGGAGGATCGCTCCGTCGCTCTGTCTCTCTCGCGCCCCTACTAGAGAAACCACTACGCGACGCCCCGTGAGGTGCGAGAGAGAAAGGACGCCGACGGTGGATCAGAAAGAGAGCAACGCAAGGGCGGATCCAGAGACGCGTTCGGGGGGTAGGCGATGTCGCCGTCGCAAAAGTCGTTGCTTGGCCTCGATGTCTTCGGGGATGCCCCCGCGCCTTCGCCGCCTTCGCCGCCTTCGCCGCCTTCGCCGTCAAGCAGCTTTCGTCCACACACGCACGCCTCCTTCTCTCTCGCACTCATTGGCGTGCGACGCGTCCGACAAGGACAGAGCTATGACACGAATCAGTATGGAACACTTTATAACTTGTTGGACATCTGCAACTTGGAGCGTGGTCGACGAACGAACCACCGTTACGTTTCAAACTCGGCTGCACCGTTCGCGGGAACACCGTGTCAAAACGCGACTTGTGCGGAGGCATAAGTGAAGATGCTGGAAGCAAAGCAACCATCTTTAAACGATGTGCATGGATTATTTAATACCTATTGAATGAACAGAAAAAGACTGCGACACGAATATCGTCCGTTGCATCTTGCTACATGCAAGGGAACTTCAATTTTAACTTTGTCATGTTGGCGTTGATGACCTACCTCAAGTGGAGTTTCGCGCCCTTCCCCCGTTTGAAGGCTGTGACAAAAGACAAAGCGAGCGACAAAGCATCGCACTGCTTTAGTCGAATTACTTTCTGTCAGATTTACCCTGTTGTGCAGTGTGACAGGCGCGCAGCTTCTTCTCTGGCGATACTCTTCCTTGCGAGATTTGCCTCTCTGACTCGTGTTCGCCCTTCCCAAACAGGTGTGTCGTCTTGGTTCCCTCTGGAACGCCAACCGGTAGATTCTAACCTAAGTTTTCGTCCAGGACGGCTTCGCGTTTTCAATGTGACAGTGTCAATATTTCATTTTACAACTCGCAGATTTTCTGTTTCGGTGCTCTGGTGTTACTTTTGCCATTAGATTCGTTCTAATTATTGCGTCAGGTCTACAGCGTGTGTTTTAATAGCCTACAGTTCGTCAAAGCATTCACTGTGCCTCTGTGCCTAATTCATTCATGTGTACCCTTTTAGAAGATGGAGCTCAGTGAGCAGAACTTTGCTTCTTTGCAAAAGTATCTTTATGATACCTTGAATCCTGACGTCAATGTCCGTAAACCAGGTAAATTGTTATGTCCTTAATTTCATGCATGTTAGGTGTAATGGCTTCTTACTGTTGTCTGTCAGTTTTCTAATGGGCCTTGTTTGATTTTAGCCGAGTCTTTCCTCGAATCAGTGGAGGTAAATGAAAATTATCCTATGCTTCTTTTGAAGCTTCTCACAAGAGATAATGTTGAAATGACTATTCGAGTTGCCTGTGCTATTACTTTTAAAAACTACATCAAACGCAATTGGAACACGGTAAGTGAATTTAAGTCCATCCTGATTGCTTAAATCATTTAATACTGCATCAAATTATGTATGGTTTAATTGTTTTTTAGGATGAAGATGCTAAGGACAGAATTTCATCTAATGATAGGCTGGCTATCAAAGAAAATATAGTAAATATCATGGTAATGTCACCAGAATCAATTCAGAAGCAGCTAAGTGATGCTGTGTCCATTATTGGAAAATATGACTTTCCTACCAAATGGCCAAACCTTATCACACAGATGGTTGACAAGTTCCAGACAGGTCAGTACAGAAGTATTTTCTAGAACTGGGATAGGTTTCCTGATTTCAAGTTCTATTAAATTTATTTATTGATTCCTAGGAGATTTTTACGTAATTAATGGAGTGCTACACACGGCTCATTCCATTTTCAAGAGGTATCGTTATGAATTCAAATCCCAGGCACTTTGGACTGAGATTAAATTAGTGCTGGACAATTTTGCCAAGCCGCTGACAGATTTATTTGTGGTATATAAAATGCTAGTAATGTGTTTTTTTTCTGTATGTTTTCCCACTTACATGTATTTTTCTGTTCAAATACAGGCTACTATGAACCTCACAACTGTACATGCAAACAATAAGGATGCTCTGAAGGTGGTCTACAGTTCTTTGTTAACTATTAGTAAAGTCTTTTACTCTCTCAACTTCCAAGTAAGTGAATTGTTACATTATGGTAAAAGAGAAATTGCCCCTAATTTAGTCACTTTCTATATTTTTATCTTTTCTCATTTTCAAAGGACATACCAGAATTTTTTGAAGACAACATGGAAATTTGGATGACGAATTTCCATTCACTTCTTACTACTGATGTACCATGTTTGCGTACCGAGGTTGGCCAACATTCATTTGAACTTTTTTTTATGATTTTCCTTTTGTCCTCTTTTATAACTTGTCTCTTTCATTGAAGGATGATGATGAAGCTGGTCTCCTGGAACAAATAAGATCTCAGATTTGTGATAATGCTGGGCTTTATGCTCAGAAATATGATGAGGAATTCCAGGCGTACCTTCCAACCTTTGTCACTGATGTTTGGAATTTATTGACCAGTACCAGTCATCTTGCCAAGTATGATTCGGTAAGTTCACTCAATCATGACTGGGTACACCACCTTGCAGAGAAGTCAATAATAGTGTTTTGTATTTGTTTTTTAGTTGGTTAGCAATTCTTTACAATTTTTGGCTACTGTAGCTGATAGATCTCACTACAGACACCTATTTGAGGATCCAGCGGTACTGAGCAGTATCTGTGAAAAAGTCATCATTCCCAACATGGAGTTTAGAAGTTAGTATTGGTGCAGACTATTTGGATCGTATTAGAGTTTATATCTAGGATCTAATGTGTGACATTTATCTTGGTACTTTTCCTGACAGCATCTGATGAGGAACTCTTTGAAGATAATCCAGAGGAGTACATCAGACGAGACATTGAGGGATCTGATGTGGATACTCGTCGTAGAGCAGCATGTGATCTTGTAAAAGTACTTTCTCGTTACTTTGAGGAGAAAATGATGCAGATATTTGGTCAATATGTTCAAGTATGTAATCATAAATCTGTATCTCATTTATTTTCATCTGTGCAGCTTCTAAACTGACCTTTACATTTTTCTTGTAGGCAATGCTGCAGAAGTACTCTGAAAACCCCGGTCAAAACTGGCGCAGCAAAGATGCAGCTCTGTACCTTGTAACTTCACTGGCTGCCAAGGGGCAGACAGAAAAACATGGTGTAACTCAGTCCAGTCAGCTTGTCAACCTTACAGATTTCTGTTCCCAACACATTATCCCAGAACTTGAAAAGCCTGATGGTTTGTATTTCTGCTTCTTACATTCTGTCATTATTTCAACCCTGCCAATGTGGTTGTCCTGCCTAATGTTTTGTTCCCTCTTCTTTCAGTCAATGCCCTACCAGTAATCAGAGCAGATGCTATCAAATACATCATGATATTCAGGACTGTGCTTCCTCGTGAAGTTGTTGTTGGTTCTTTCCCCAAACTGATCAGTCATCTCTCAGCTTCAAGTGCGGTTGTTCACACTTATGCAGCTGCTGCTATTGAGAAAATTTTGGCTATTCGTGGCCTTGATCACCAACCTCTGTAAGTGTTATCTTTCTAAGGAAGAATTTTTACCTTATCATATACATTAATTTGGTCTGAAATATTTTGTTTTTGGTTTAGTGTTAAAAAGGAGGAGGTAGCCCAGCTGGCTAGCATCTTGTTGAGTTCCTTGTTCTCAGCACTGTGTCTGCCAGGTTCCTCTGAAAATGAGTACGTCATGAAGGGTATGTTATTCTTCATTACGTTAAAGTGGTGTACCAATTAAAAATTATGTATTAAAATTTCTGTTTTCCCCCATAGCTATTATGCGCAGTTTTTCATCTCTTCAAGAAAATGTTATACCATACCTTGCCGAACTTCTTCCCAAACTGACTGAAAAGTTGGCATTAGTGGCAAGAAATCCAAGCAAGCCTCACTTCAATCACTATTTATTTGAAACCATTGGTCTCTCAATAAGGTAATTTGAAATGTATTTTGTTGTCACCTGTACTTGGGATCCATGTGTGCTACCATACTACTTTTATACATTTCTTTAGGATTGTGTGCAAGTCAACCCCTGCAGCAGTGGCGTCATTTGAAGAAGCATTGTTCCCTATCTTCCAGGGCATTCTTTCACAAGATGTTCAAGGTTGGTCTCTTAAAACTTTTGATTTTTTAATCTCTTCTGTTCTTATACTAAGTATTCATTTCATTTGATTAAAGAATTCATCCCATATGTATTCCAACTGCTGTCTCTTCTCCTTGAACTTCATGAGAGTGGAACCATCCCAGAGCCATACATGGTCCTCTTCCCTTGCTTGTTGGTACCTGTGTTGTGGGATAGACCCGGCAACATCCATCCTTTGGTCCGCCTGCTGCGAGCATTCATCCACAAAGGAGCTGCTCAAATAGCTGAGTCTCAGAAAATTGTTAGTTGTTGTCTGTTCCAATGCAGTTTAAATCATTTTCATATTCCCTAATGATAGTTTCCTTCAACAGACTGGATTGCTGGGTGTATTCCAAAAATTAGTAGCTTCAAAAGCAAATGACCATGAAGGATTTTATCTCATTCAGTCTCTCATAGAACATCTACCAACGTAAGTTAAAAATTAAACTTGTTATGGTTAGAGATTTGGTGCTTGTACTTACCTACCTGTTGTCAATCCTCATTTTGTGCCCAGGGAAGCAGTTTCTTCATACCTTCGTCAGGTGTTCTTGTTGTTGTTCCAACGTCTTCAGTCTAGCAAGACAACCAAATTTGTGAAGGGGCTTTTAGTATTTATGTGCTTTTATGCTGTCAAATACGGTGCTGCCAATTTAATTGAAATGATTGACGGAATCCAACCACAGTAAGTTTGTTTTAAATTTAGTCTTAATCCAACTGTCTACTTTAAGGTAAATTATTTGTGCTTTATTATCTTCTTTCCCTTTTAGAATGTTTGGAATGGTACTTGAAAAGCTCATGATTGTTGACATGCAGAAAATCAGTGGAACAGTGGAACGCAAGATAACCGCGGTTGGGGTAACCAAAATTCTGTGTGAATGTCCTCAAATGGTTGATGGCCACTATGCTAGGCTCTGGTGAGTCTCTGATACATATATTATCATAAATCGCATAATAATTTAGTCTTGTAATTCAAAATAACTTCTTATCTCATTGCAGGTCTCCTTTATTACAAGCTTTGATAGGACTGTTTGAGCTGCCCAAGGATGATTCAACCCATCCCGATGACCATTTTATTGAAGTAGATGATACCCCTGGCTACTCTGTGGCTTATTCACAGCTTAACTTTGCAAATAAACAAGAACATGATCCATTGCATGGTAAGTTATTCTTTTCCCATTTGTCTTTTTTTATTTATACATATACAGTGTTCTTTTGTATGTTGCTTAATTTTCTGTTTGGGCCTTCTAGGTGTAGGGGATGCAAGATTAAATCTAGCTCAGAATCTAAGCAAGCTATCAGTCTCTTACCCAGGCAGGCTGAATCCTCTTCTTGCATCAGGTCTCACTGATACTTGCAGAGCACATTTAAAATCTTACTTAGATGGTGCTAATGTCCAAATTGCTTAAGCAGGTATTGAGTACCTTGATTCTTAATACTCACTCCAATCTGTGTGGGTAAGATTGTAATACAAAATTGCTCTGAATATTGCTTAATTTTTAATTTGTTGTATGAACTTGTTAGGACTTGCCGAATCATTGCACCCTGTATTCCTTTTATTCTGTAATTGATTAATAAAATTTTATTTACCCATTTATCTTTTTAATTTTTGTTGATTATCATGTCTTTTTCACTGTGCATTGACAGCTAAGTTTAACCATTTTTAAACATTTTGTTGAATTGCAGAGATTTCTGCTGGGACATGTTGCACTTCAACTCATTAATGATTTTTTTTGTCCAATACCACCATTTTACATCAACTTAAAACGTTAGTTCATGAATGAGCAGTAGGCACATTAAATTAAATAGGTCTCAGCTGAAACTTGCATGAGCTAAATGCTTACATTTTACACAAATGACACCACACCTCTCACCATAAGTGAAGTAAACAAATGATTGCCAGAACACAAATTCATCCTTGTTTCAATCCCTGTTTATTGCTTGATAGACGTTATTTACAAATCCAAAATTAATTTAAAACAATGTTTCCTGAAGCAAATGTTTCACCTGTCTTGCAAACAAATAGTCATAAAAGCTAGGTTGAGGCGGCGCCTTTACAATAATTGATTTAAAGACATGTACAATTACAATTTGTCTAAAATTGCTAGCCAAGCAACACATTACTTCTTCCAGCCGCGGTTCTCAAGATCCCACTCAGGTGCGAAGCCCATGGTCCTGAAGACGCCCTGGTCAAGCCTCCTCTGGACAGATGCTGTTCTCACTTCGTGGGAGTCATAGAATTCACGGTAGGGGTGCTGTGGCACTGTAAATAAAGGAAATGATATTAGGAATTCTGACAAGCATCTTTGAAAAAGGACTGTAGTTAGAAAAAAAATTAACTCACTGATGTTAGAAAAGCCAAGGTACATTCCCCAAGCCAGACCAATTCCAATCAGCGAGTAACCCAAAACGGCCTTCCACTCTGGATCAGGAGCCTGGAACTCTGCGAAGGTCTGGCAGAAGCTGTGTCGGTACAGAGCCTTTTTCTCCTCAATTGAAAGCTTCTTCCAATCACCCTTTTCCTTCTCCCGCAGTGCCTGACAAGAAATTCAACATTAAACCAATTTGCAATTTAGGATGAAGTTCTCTCCCACACAGTAATTTTTTTTTCAAAAATCCACTCCAAAAATACAATAATTAATTGAGTTGAGCCAAAACTGATGGACAATTGTCTGAGCTGTAGCAGACCCCGAAATAGACACGAGGGTTCCACAGTAGTTCTTTGGAAAAAAGGCATTACCTTGCTCTGCTGATCCTCAGGCATGAAACGAATGGCTGGGAATGGCAACTCATGACCATCATAATAGTTGTACATGCCATTTTTGCCATGACCTACGTGCTCCCGGGTGCCAGCAAGCTCCTTCTGGTCATGGTAGTAGATGGGACCATGAGACATTTGACGAGAGAGGCATGACGCCATCCGAGGCAGCTTGTTTCTCATGGTTAGAGCCATCTTCACCTGTAATAAGTGACAACATTTTTTTTTAAAATCTCTCAAAAAAATAAAGGCTAGTCACTGGAAAATTTACAGATTAGCTGAACAACACTCAGCTGAGTACAGAAGCCTTAATGAAGACAAAAGTGAGGTTAGTACACTTGGCAGAGGAGGGCAAAGAAATAACCAAGAAGTTACACTCCAGTGCGATTAATTTGAGGAGTTTGTTAGAATGATTGCTAGACATAGACAAAGGACAAGACGGGAGACATCAATGCAGACGTCAACATCAACTAAAGAGAGATCAAAGAATGTGCAAAATCGACCCAGCGAAAGCAGTAGATAAAATGTCAGTACCACACAGAAGACAACGTCAGCTACAAGTGCAAAGATGAACATGAGAATAGGGCCAAATGTCTCAACACGCAGAAGAGAAAACGTCGCCCAAAACGAGCCGTTTCAATGTTTTAACACCTACTACCTTGAAATGGAGATTTCGACTGCTGCCGACCTCAAAGTGGTCGGAGAGCCACTAGAGAATGTGCGCAGGAAGGGACGGCCGCGAAGGATTTAGCAAACGAAGGCAACTGGGTGTTCGCAAATGAAATTTCTGTCCGAAGAATGTCGCGTTAAAACTCACCGATTAATTTCCCAGGGCGTTTGCAGGTTTGGATGGAAACTGCGAAGAGCGAGGTACTTTGATGAGAAGGTCGAACGCCCTCTGTAAAAATAAAACGTTCTGCTTTTTTGGATCTCGTGATTTTCTCTTTATGAGAAATTCGGAGTGCGCTAAAATATCTCGAACACGAGTCGATCCTGAACTATCGATTGCAGAAACATAACCAAAGCAGTAACGTGTTTGTTTGTTTGGTTTTCTGCGGCTGTCACCGTAACTTTGTTCCAGGCGAAAACTGAAAAGGATGGGCAAGGCTCCGAAAACACTGGGGGATGGCAGTGCGGGTACAGTTCTCGGTTCTCAGTTCTACAGAAATTGGGAAACTGTCGCCCGTGTTCAACGGAAATCCTGGGTATGTCTTGTGCTGCGGGTACCATGGTTCGGTGACACATCCAAGGGGACCCATCTCATCTACTCATCGTATGTTTCTTTTCGACAGAACAAGGCCATAGATCTAATTGAGGGACATAAACTGGCCAAGAGACGAACGACATGCCAAAATCACGGACCAGAGTCACGAATGTCTTTGAAACGGGTGGTGTCTGGTGTCTCGATGAAAATTCTAATGCTTGAAATAAGACAAGCTCTTCTACGACACGACTGGAAGAGTGTTCATCAGCTTAACATGTGCATGCTGGAAGAATTTAGCAATAACACAAGAGTTCTCTGCAGCAAAGTAAGTGTATGGAAATGAGAAGAAGTTGTGTGTTCCACTGTGTATTTCACGAACCTTCCTGTTTCAGGTTTTGCTTACATCGTTGCTTAACAGTTCCCAGTCAGACTATCGAATTTATGCAGATTTTTGCAGGTAATGATGAGTTCTTAGTTTATATAAGTACCTGTTTCATATTTAATCTCTTTGAGGGAATAAGGTATTTTTTAATTTCATAACGCTCTATCTCTCATTTCAGAATGGCTTCAGGAATGGATGACGATGAATTAAAAGTGTTCACTAAAACAATCAAGCGATTACCTGCAGAAATACCTCGCGGTTTTATCGTGTCGGCCAAAAATATGCTATTAGTGAAGGCATCACTTAAGGCTACCAGAGATGACGCAACACCAGCTGATTCATATAGTAGAGCCTCTCAGCCTGTGAGGGAAGAAGATGAAGAAAGTCAACCAAACTGATACATGGACTGCTAGTTTCTAGGCTTGTACTTTTGATTAAATTATGCACCGCTTCTCATTGAATAGATCTCAATGATATAGACCTTTCTCTTCCATTTTGAGCGCCAGAAAAGAGGCAACCCACCCATATCCATAGGATATTGCAGCTGTCCCCACCCTCGGGCCACGCCGGGCCACGCCGGGCCACTCCGGGCCACGCCCACACGACGGCAACGAGGGGAAGTCCCAAGTCCGCCCTCGTCGCTGGCGGTGGATCGGTGTCGGTGGCCGATTAAGTACACCGTACACCCCTGACGTCCCTGACGACGTCCCTGACGTATCCACGAGATGGCGATGTGGGCAGATAGCTGCTGCACCGCCGGTGAATCGGCCGTGAAGCCTTGAACTTGAGTAGCACGACGACGCGGTCAAGTTTGAGTCGAGGGTGACTTGCCCTACCTGCCCTGCCCACGTGCGCCGCTGTCCCTGCTCTGCTCAGTGAGATGCCAAGTGAGGTAAACATTTTGCTTGGAGGGACTTCGATATTCTACCGGCCACGCACAGTGGGCCAGAGGACCGGCGCCGGCGGACAAAATTCTAGCTCCAGAGTTGCTAAATGGGGCTCAAACCGAATGTGTGACCCCACCAATAGATTCCTCGTTCGGAGAGCAATCTATTGATAGGGTCACACGTTCGGTTCGAGTCCCATTTAGCGACAGTGGAACTCAAAACGTCTGGAGTTTTGGCCGCCTCCACCGGTCTTCTGGCCGACTGTGCCACGTAAGGGCCTTTAAACAATGTTGCGTTCATTTATGCCCGTCGAGCGAAAAATAACAAAAGGCTGTCCATATTCGAGTATTTTTAACCGACTTTTTCTCCCGATAAGAAGATGGACTTTACACTTCTCAGGCAGGGGCGTCCAAACTCCACGACCGTATGCAAATTTACAGTGGAAGGTAGGAAATTAGGCGCGAACCCTGGCCGCATCATTGTCGGAAACTGCATCGTAAAGTTGGTCGAGATTGGCGCTGTATACTAATGGGGGAAACGAGCAATTGCATTTATCGCGAGTGGAGCCGCGGGCTGCGCGGGCTGCCCGGGCCCTCCCCCGCATGCGCCAGCAGTCGCAGATAAAATACCCGGAACACAGCAGGGAGTAACGACTTTCTCAAAATGAGTCGCATTCCATCTCTTGCGCTTTTCATCATTATTTCTTTCATTTTGTGTCTAATCTCGAAAACGCGTCAATTTCTACATTACCCCGCTTATCGAGTCCTAAGTGATGGTGGCCGCGACGGAGCAGCGGCAGAGCAGCGGCGCAGCCTTATCATTGTTTTTCCAACCGCCCCAACATTTTTATTTCCACGCGCCCCTTTTTTCCTTTTTGTTTTTCGTCTTTTTCTTGTTGTTTTCTTTCGGGCTTGGGCGCAAGGGAGAGCGACGACGCGACGCGTAAGTTGTTCGGTCATGCGAGGTTGACATGCAGTCGCTCTGTCGCGCCCGGTGGCCCGCCCGCCGCCCTGGCCTGGCCCGCCCGCGCCTGCCGCGCCGCCCGCGGTCACTCTCAGTCCGTCTAAGGACGCGGATAGAGGAGGATAGAAGGGGCGGAGCGGCTTGATAGAAGCACTGGTGGATAGAAAAAAGCGCGCTTGTCGCACCGGCGTGGTGAGTACAGTGAGTTCCCGCTCCAGCTGTTGGGTCGCCTATCTCGGACTATCTATCTCTAGGCTCGGCCGGCTCGGGCTGTTGTGGCCAATTGTGGCCATAAACCAGGACTTATTGGTAATCTGCCGGCAGTGCGCGCGCTCGCTGTCTAGCGACTCGATCGCTTTTAAAAGACGCCCCGGTGTGCAGTGCGCCGGTGTTTGGTGAAGTGAGTGTACCCACATGATTGGTGGGGTGAGTGTACCCAAGTCGACCGAGTGTACCGATCTTCCTTATCTCCCGTACCTGCCGCGCTGTGTGTCTAGAGCGACACATCTCACGCCGGGGCCTCACTTTTATACGCGTTTAGGCCCCTGGTGCGCGGCGGCGGTTGCTTTCACCTTGACTTACCCGCCCCACAGTGGGCGTCCAAAACTCCAGACCTCTTTTGAGCTCCAGAGTCGCTAAATGGGACTTGAACTGTACGTGTGACCCTACCAATGGATTGCTCTCCGAACGAGGAATCCAATGGTTGGGTCACACGTACGGTTCGAGTCCCATTTAGCGACTCTAGAGCTCAAAACGCGTTTGAAGTTTTGCCGCCTCCACCGATCTTCTTGCCCACTGTGCGCGCCTGCGAGGTACAAAAGCTGCTCCCGCTACATGGCCAGATGCGTGGGCGTATGTACCCGGTCTACCGAGAAAACCACTCCTCTCAGTAGGGACGCCCCGTCACGTGCTGGTGTATCACCGACATGGCCGGGCGGGCCCGAAAGCCAGACGATCATTTGTGGTCCAGGCATCAATCGCAATCGCCTGCGAGGTAGGCCAGCTTCTCGTCCCGCAACACTCCTGCGTGGAGACGGTGGCCTACCTCGCCCCTGCGAGGACGACAGGGGCGAGGTAGGCCACCGTCCCCACACCTGTGTCTTGCGTGCCGGGTCAGTGGCCTACCTCACAGGCGCTCCAGGCGTCCAACGCTGAAAACCACAACTGCACAGAATGTAATAGAGTTTGCAGTGAAGGCAGCAGTCGGTATTCTTCGTGTGGCTACCCTAGGCAGGGATGGCGGGACGGCCCGCACGTCTCCCTGGTTTACTGTGGAAGCCAGATCTGGTTCCATTGACGTCAGCCACTCAACGAGCCCGGCCCAGGCTGTTTGCCAGATCTGGCCTCGGTCGGCGCGTTGGCGTCAGCAACAAGCCAGATCTGGTTTCTCGGAACCAGCAGGCCAGATCTGGTTTGATCCGGCTCTCGTTGGCAACAAGGTGCGACGGGCCAGACCCGCACCGGCGGGGCGGCCAGATCTGGGGCTGACGCAGGCAGTCGTCAGCCGAGCGATTCAGAAGCGCGGCTCGTCGCTCTGTCTCTCTCACACCCACAGGGAGAGCCCCTCGAGGGCGACAGAGACAGAGCGACGAAACGACACTTCGCTTTGCTCTTTTCCGCGGCGTTGGCGTTTCGCGCCGCCCACCTGGCGCTCTGTCTCTCTCGCACTCGTGGGGCGCTCGATGTGGGTATGAGAGAGACAGAGACAGATGCCAAACTCTGTGCGAAATGAGCCTGTTGGTCGAGGCCCCCCGGGGCCCGGCGCGGCTGGGCGGGCGGGGGGGGGGGGGCCTCGCGGGGCGTTAGATAATGCCTCCTCCTTCCTATACCTTCCTCTGGCTTGCCTGACCTGGCCTCCTTGGCTGTCGCTGCACTGCCGCCGCCAGTGGGCTGCCACCAGTCCGCGGCACCGCGCTGTCCACGCGACGCAACGCGACGACGAGTCCAGACTCTGCTGCACGCACCGCGCCTCCCCCGCCGCCTGCAAGGTCAGCGACACTCCGCACGGCCACCGCACAGTGGATTTGCCAGAAGACTGGCGCCGCCGGCCAAAGCTCCAGAAGCGTTTTGAGCTCCAGAGTCGCTAAATGCATTTTAGTCCCATGGGACTCGAACCGAACGTGTGACCCCACCAATAGAATGCTCTCCGAACGAGGAATTCATTGGTGGGGTCACACGTTCGGTTCGAGTCCTATTTAGCGACTCTGGAGCTCAGAACGCGTCCGGGATTTTGACCGCCTCCACCGGTCTTCTGGCCCGCTGTGCACCGCGGACACGGCGGACACACCCCACGGCGCTGGCCGTGCATTGCCCTGGCCCGGCGCGACGTCACCGAGGCCATAATCTTGCCCCGCCTGCCGGACGATGCCCAAGAGCAGCGTCTGTCTCTCTCGCACCCCTACGGGACGCCCCGCGAGTGCGACAGAGAGGCGAAAAGGCTCCGCGGAATGAGTGTGGCGATGCCTGCGTCGCGCACCACGCGCACTGCGAGCAGCGTGGCGTGCACCCGCACCCCGCCCGTTCCGGGTCAGCGTTTGTGTCTGGACGTCGGCGCGGCTTCGCGCAAGGCTTCGCGGCTAGCCGGGCTAGCCGACTTTGTTGTCGTTGTCACTGCACTGTCTGTCAGTACTGCCCTGGCACTGCCTCGCCGTCCCGAGGCCTTGACTCCGAACGCGGGGACGGGCCTTCCTCACTGTTCCCCACTGTCCGTCCAGTACGGTGCACTGTGCAGTGCCACCGTGAACGCCCGTAAACGGGGATAATTGGAATTGGAAACACCGAGGGCACACGCTCGCGTCGCGAGGTGTTGCCCTCTCCCCTCGGCGTTTCGAAATCAGTTTCTTCATTCTTCTACGCGTGTTTCGAATCCTGGGTGAATTTCTGTGCTCGGGCTTACTAAACGAACCGGAGGCCTCTCCCTCCCCCTGACTTCCCTCTGCACTCGGCACGTTCGAAAATTGGCGCGCAAATTATCCCGCGTCGCACTGGTGCCAACATACAATTTATTGATTATTATTTTTAGCGGTGTCTGAGGAGTCACAAGGTCACGAGGATCGGCACGTTTGACTACTCGTTCTCTGAGTACGTCCTCTTTTCTGTTCTTGCAGTTCAACAAGAGCAGACTAGACGACCCAGAAACGCGTCACCGCGTCGTCTGCTGGTGCGTTGTTGTTGTTGTTAGGGTTGTTGTTTTCTGAAGCCCCTTCTGCCACCTCCCCTTCCCCTTCGCATCAGCTGTTGTTGTTTTGAAAGTGAATTGCCTTTCACAGTATTCTACTGCGACGATTTTTATCGTGATGTCATCCCTCGTTTCTTCTCCGTGGCTTCATGTCATGAGAGTCCTGCCGGACATCGATTAAATTTGCCTTGTCAGAGGTTAACTGCTTTTTAAAATATGCATTCACTTTGTGGCAATCCCATTTATTTCCCTGGTGTGATGTTTGTGTTTCCAGACTTTGAATTGGTGCATTAATCCGTCCGTGGGAAATGGGTCGAGAAGGAGGCTTTCAATTCGCCATAGACCGGGGCGGCACTTTCACCGACATCTATGCAAGATGCCCTGGCGGAAAGATTCGAGTGATGAAGTTGCTGTCGGTGGATCCCTCCAACTACCAAGATGCGCCCAGGGAAGGCATTCGCAGGATACTGGAACAGGTTTATATTGCATCAAAATAAATAAACGAGCAGACACACATTTTTCTATAATATTTCTCATGGTGAAAATTATTTTTAAACAGGAGCTTGGGAAAAAAATGCCTGCTAACGAACCTGTTGATGGAAGCCATATTGACTGGATACGGATGGGAACAACTGTTGCGACCAATGCTCTTTTGGAGCGTAAAGGAGAACGCATGGCATTGGTCATTACCAAGGGTTTCAAAGACGTTTTGTATATCGGCAATCAAGCTCGGCCTAAAATCTTTGATCTGGTACTCACTTTATTTTCAAATAATCTCTAATTGTTTAATTTCCTGTACCTTCATGCTTTCATGTCTCATTTTTTTTCTCCAGTCCATTACTGTGCCAGAGGTATTGTATTCTGAAGTAGTTGAAGTTGATGCTAGAGTGGTACCTGCTCAAGAAGACCGATGTCAACTCGGAGAGGAGTCTCGTAGCTGGGCACGAATAGCAAGCACAACAGGAGATAAACTCTTGGTTGCCAAAGAGCCTGACCTTGAATCTCTCAAGCCAAAGCTTCAAAATCTGCTTGACAATGGAATCACTAGCTTGGCTGTTGTGCTCATGCACTCTTACATGTGATTATTCTTCATGTTTTCTTATTTTATTTTGAACTTGTTAATATCTGTTAGCTTCCAGAAAGCAATCATATCATTTTATGTCCAGGCACAAAGATCATGAGCTGGCTATTGGAAAATTAGCCACAAAATTGGGATTTAGCCACGTATCACTTTCTCATCAAGTTATGCCTATGGTTCGTATTGTGTCAAGAGGTTTTACAGCTTGTGCTGATGCTTATCTGACTCCTCACATCAAGAAATATGTGCAGGTATTTCTTGATTCTTCATTATCATTTTTTTGTGGGTATTTTGTATTATGGGACTAGCAATAATTTTTTTAAAATTATTTTCCTAGGGGTTTGTTGCTGGATTTAAAAATAACTTAGATGGTGTGAATGTGCTGTTCATGCAAAGTGATGGAGGTCTTACACCAATGGATATGTACGATTATTTTTTTTTTCAATTTCATAATAATTTTAGCTGTTTTATATAAAATATAATCTTTTTTTTTTTTTAAATAGGTTTATTGGATCAAGAGCAATTTTGTCTGGACCCGCTGGAGGTGTTGTTGGGTATGCAGTCACTTCGTATCACCTAGAAGGGTCCTCTGACAAAGAAAGGCTACCTGTAATTGGATTTGACATGGGCGGTACATCCACTGATGTCAGTCGATATGCTGGACACTATGAGCATGTATTTGAAGCAACCACAGCTGGCATCACTGTTCAAGCTCCCCAAGTATGAAAGGAAAAAGATGACCATATATTTTGTAATATTTTTCCTTAGAGAGGTCAATTTTACAATTTTCACTATTTGTTTGGTCAATGTTGTGTTGTTTTTTTCCAGTTGGATGTGAACACAGTAGCTGCTGGTGGGGGCTCAATGCTTTTCTTCCGCTCTGGCCTATTTGTAGTGGGACCTGAATCTGCTGGGGCCCACCCTGGGCCGGTTTGCTACCGCAAAGGTGGACCACTGACGGTTACTGATGCAAACTTGTGTTTGGGAAGATTGTTACCAGAATATTTCCCAAAGATCTTTGGACCAACCGAAGACCAGCCTCTTGATAGGGAGCAAACTATTGCAGCCTTTCAAGCACTATCCTCTGAGGTAAATGAGCATCGTTTCAAATGACTGTGGCATTGTAATGTGTTGGATTTTTTTTTCATAGTACCGTAAATACTCTTTCAGGTGAATCAATTTTTATCAAAAAGTCAAGAAGATATCTCAAATAAGAAAATGTCAATGAATGAAGTTGCTATGGGTTTTATAAATGTAGCAAATGAAGCTATGTGCCGTCCCATCCGCGCATTGACTCAGGCCAAAGGATATGACACTAGTAGACATGTTTTGGCATGCTTTGGAGGAGCAGGGGGCCAACATGCTTGTGCAATTGCTCGGTCTCTCGGAATGAGCAAAGTTCGAGTCCACAAATATGCTGGTATTTTGTCTGCATATGGTATGGCTCTTGCGGATGTTGTCCATGAAGCTCAAGAGCCGTGTTCCCTAAAGTACACATCAG
Source organism: Thrips palmi (assembly GCF_012932325.1). Taxonomy (NCBI): domain Eukaryota; kingdom Metazoa; phylum Arthropoda; class Insecta; order Thysanoptera; family Thripidae; genus Thrips; species Thrips palmi. The sequence goes on from NW_023144621.1 coordinate 17,011,658, forward strand.
GTAAATTTGTTTCTTGTAATTTTTTTAATATACTTATTTAGGCTAAATTGACCACAATTGTCATGTTCTACTTTTACAGAAAATTTTGCATCAATTGATGTAAGGCTTTTAGCCTTGACCAAAACCTGTGAGCAAGAATTGGAAAAGCAAGGTTTTACTAGTGATCAAATCGAAACTGAGCCTTACCTGCATCTTCGTTACAACGGAACTGATTGTGCTCTAATGTGTGGTCCAGCTGTTGCTGCCAAGGACAAAAGTTCTTTGTGCACTAATGGGGACTTTATGCAGACCTTCCTCAAGAGATACCAAATGGAATTTGGATTTGTGTTAACTGGAAGAGATGTTGTGGTGGATGACATAAGAGTGAGAGGGGTTGGGAAATCATTCCCTTCTGAAGAGATTCCCATTGATGTGGAAGAATCATCACCTGAGGCTGAGAAGGTTTGTTCAAGCAGCTTTTTTTAGTTTTCAAAGAGTGAGAGTGGGATTGTTAAAGCTTCACTGTTTATGTTCCATTTTTTTGCTTCAGGAAACACAAGTCTACTTTAGTGGTGGCTTCATGTCAACAAGTGTCTACCACCTTGAGAGATTAAAGGCAGGCCATAAAATAAGTGGCCCTGCTATAATTATGGATAAATTAAGTACCATTCTTGTTGAGCCAGATTGCATAGCAGTGGTGACAAAAACAGGCAATCTTGAAATAACGATTGGTACTGGAATGGTCAATCAAGTTGGACCCGAGTTAGACTCAATTCAACTCAGTATTTTTTCTCACCGTTTCATGAGTATTGCAGAGCAGATGGGACGGTTAGTCTCTAGTTCAGGATTGTACATTAGAACAAACCCAATCGTATCTATTTGAGTGTCTTGATAATTCTTTTGCTGACAGTGTGCTTCAAAGAACAGCCATTTCCACTAACATCAAAGAGCGCTTGGATTTTTCCTGTGCTCTGTTTGGTCCTGATGGTGGTTTGGTGTCCAATGCTCCTCACATTCCAGTACACCTTGGTGCAATGCAGGAAACTGTCCAATATCAGGTGAGAAAAAATTAACTTTTAAAATGAACAATTTAGTTTATTAATGAAAAATCAACAAACCAATGTAAACTAAGTATATATTAATGTATATTACAACAACACTGTTTTGGGGAAAAATGTTTCAAGTTGCGTCGAAGAGGAGGTGATCTTCAGGATGGCGATGTGATACTGTCCAACCATCCGTCTGCAGGGGGCTCCCATCTCCCCGACTTCACTGTCATCACCCCTGTTTTTCGAAAGTTTGTATTTTTTATTTACTAGATGTGCAAAATCAAGAGTACAGCAGAAGCTCACATCAAGTTCAATTTGTAATTTTGCAGAGGCTCTCCACGAGCAATATTCTTTGTGGCATCTCGTGGACACCACGCTGATATTGGTGGCATCACCCCAGGTTCAATGCCTCCACACTCAAAGTCTCTTCTGGAGGAAGGCGCAACTTTCAAAAGCTTCTTGCTTGTCCGCAATGGAGAATTCCGGGAGCAACGTCTCATAGAGAGATTGATGGCCCCTGGATCCGTGCCTGGGAGCTCTGGCACACGGAATCTGCAGGACAATCTGTCTGATCTCAGAGCTCAAATTGCTGCCAATCAAAAGGTCTCTATCTACAACTTTTGGCTCTGTCTGATAGCAGACATGCCTATTTTCTGGTATTTTTAATTTCTCATGAATTGATTTTGTAGGGCTCTCATCTAGTCAATGAGCTTATTGACCAATATGGGTTAGTGGTGGTGCAAGCATACATGGCGTACATTCAAAGTAATGCTGAAGTTGCTGTTCGCAACATGCTGAGAGAAATTGGCAAGCGCTCATTGGAAATGACTGGGAAGACTGTTCTGTCTGCATATGACTGCATGGATGATGGTTCGCCCATCAAATTGACTGTGAATATAGATTTAGAGCAAGGTTCAGCTCTGTGTGATTTTACGTAAGTATACTAACTGCCCTATTTGTCATCCTTAAGTGTTTCTTATTTTAGATAGTTCTATTCTCTGTACTATTATGTTTCAGGGGTTCTGGATATGAAGTGTGGGGCAACTGCAATGCTCCCAGAGCTATCACCCTGTCTGCTCTGATTTATTGCTTACGTTGCATGGTTGGTCATGATGTTCCTCTCAACCAGGTGAGCAAAATATTTCAAGGTAGACCAGCAATAATATTTTTGGAACCCTAATGGTAGTGCAGAGCCCTCAAAATACCCAATTGTTGGGTTCATTTCTTAGAAATTCAGTGACCTGCCCTGTCTGAAGGTCATTTATTAATTATTATTATTTTGCAGGGTTGCCTTGCACCTATTAAAGTTGTGATTCCAAAAGGATCAATCCTAGATCCTTCAGAAACGGCAGCGGTAGTTGGGGGTAACGTCCTTACATCTCAGCGAATTGTTGATGTTGTTCTTAAGGCCTTTGATGTCTGTGCCGCATCCCAGGGCTGTATGAATAATGTCACTTTTGGTGAAGAAGGCTATGGTTACTATGAAACTGTGGGTGGAGGTGCAGGAGCTGTGAGTTCTCCATTTCCTGGCTGATAATTTTCAAATCTACTTGGTTTCTTAGAAAATTATAAAATTATCTGTTGTCTAGGGACCTGGTTGGAATGGGCGAAGTGGTGTTCATACTCATATGACCAACACACGGATAACTGATCCAGAAATCTTGGAGCAAAGATATCCTGTAATCCTCCGCAAATTTGGACTTCGGCCTAATTCTGGAGGACTGGGACAATTCAGAGGAGGTGATGGCATTTTACGTGAACTTCAGTTCAGAAGAAATATGACCTTGTCCATCTTGACTGAACGACGTGTGTTTGCCCCATATGGTTTACATGGTTAGTTTAGGTTTCAAAGCTCAATTTTTATTATCACCCAAGTATCTTCTTTAAATACTTTAACATTTTTTCAGGAGGTGGAGATGGTCAAAAAGGATTAAATTTGATGCTCAAAGCAGACGGTCGTGTGATTTACCTAGGATCTAAGACTGCGATTAATGTTGAGCCTGGGGTAGGTCTTCATTTAGTTGAATGTTTGTTTCTTGTTGATATAGATATAGGGTAAGGAAACTTCCTAATGATTTACTCTGTTGAACAGGATGTCTTCCAGCTGAACGCTCCAGGGGGCGGAGGATATGGACCATCTGATAAAGATGGTAAGCCTTTGGTGCAACAGAACAACAAGCACATTGAACGTGGAAGTGTCTTCGAATACCAACAAGCACAATTATCGGTCTAAAGTTTGTTTAAACACTGCTTGTAAAATGTTTATTGAAAGACAAAGATGTACCTGAACCAAGTCCAGAATCATTGCTTGCTTTGGGTTGATTGATGTGATTAACCCAAGGTGAAGCAGCCAAAACCTTGTGATCATTTGTTTTACTGTTAATATGTGAGGAATTTCACTTGTTTTATCTTGCAACTGGAAGAAACCAGACTGCGATTTCTGTTTTTAGCTTTTGTTGTTGTTTTGACTTACCACAAATTTTATTTTACTGTTGTTTGGATAAAATTTGAATCTTTATGCAGTACTATGCTATATTGTTTTAAATGTCATTATTGGGTAAAACTCATTTTTAAGAAAGAACTTTTAGGCAAAATCAAATCAATTCATTTATCCCTATTATTTTCTTTGTAATTAACACAGCTTAGAGATATTGTTAAAATTGAATAAAACAAATTTCCATAAAAGACCTTGAATTATATTCTCAAAACTTCATCCTCCAACATGATTATGCTAAAATTTGTCATTGAACTGCTTGCATATCACAATTAATTCCAAGTATCACATTTAAGTTAAAGAGACCATTCCGCCACAATGTGAGAACCACAACCAATACAATTAATAACTAGAAGAACCTAGAGAGAGATGTGAACAGAGATGTGATTTAACACAAAGCAGATTGCACTTCGCTCTATCTTGTGCAAAAATTTGAATTTTATCTAGAATTACATTTTTTAACTTTTCTATGAAGTATTGAAACCTTAAGAAAAAGGATTAGTAATGCGCCGAATGATGCCAGGCCCATCCCACATGCCTTTGAGCATGAGATTCCAGTAAATAGCTGGCATGACATGCTTCTTAAGTTCATAGTTGATCCTGGATTCCTTTCTTTGATCGAATGGTAGTGTTTCAACAGGCTTCTTGTCATAATCAAATTCAGCTAAAATGAGAGAGCCATATCCAGTGACTAGAGGACAGGATGTGTAGCCATTGTATTTGCTCTCCAATGGTTTCCCACTAAGAGCATTGGATAAATTTCTTGCAATGATACCCAATTGCCCAGCTGGATAAAATTAAATAGCTAAAGTTAATAGATTGAAATTAAATATATTACACAAACTTTTGAATTTATCTACGCTCTTACCAATAGCTGCACCAGTTTTTGATGTGGGGAGACTAGAACAATCCCCAAAGCTGAAAATGTTGCTAAATTTAACATGTTGTAAAGTTTCCTTGTTCACATTGACCCAGCCAGCAGCATCCGCCAGGTCCTTAGTTTGGGCAAGGACTGAAGGTGGGCCTTGCGGTGGAGTTACATGCAAAAAAGAAAACTGAAATTGAGAGTAATAAAAAAATCAGACTAATACCACAACTAGTATTTTTTTAAAAAAAGCAAATGGAATACACCACATACTTCCAGTGTAGATTGTTTCTTTGAATCCATGTTCACAAAGGTTGCAGTTTTGTTAAGATGATCCACTTTAACTAGGTCTTCTTTCAAAGCAACATCTATTCCCCTCTTTTCAGCTACTTTAAACAGGACTTTCTCATAGTGGGGACTTGGAAAGTAGACAGCTGCACCAGTTCTGTATAGGAAGTTGGCATCCTTTCTTTTGCCGGCCTGAGACGCAACAATGATTAATAAAATGTAGTGAGACTAAATGCGGTGAGGCCGCATGCAGTTCTCTCAAACAGAAAAAATGTTTCCCATAAGTACCTTTCTCAGGAGGTGTTCGGACAGATAAGCTGCTTTCTGTGGAGCTCCACCACATTTAATTGGTGTGCTGGGGCAGGTGAAGACAGCATTTCCTTTTGAAAATAATTCTAGTTCCTTGAATGTTTTGGAGACATATTTTGGTGAATAGTTTGTTGCAACACCAGACCCAGGAGTTTCCAGAGCTTTAAGAAGTCCTTCTACCTGTAGTAAAATAAAATAAAATCTCCTTTTATTTTAAAGAGGGGGGGGGGTTAGAGGACAAAACTCAAACAGTTACTAGAAAAATATTTCCAAACCTTGTCAAAATTGAGCTGGAGGCCTAAGCTCAAAACAAGCATATCATATTTGATACTAGATCCATTCTTAGTTCTGACCACATTTTCAGTTGGGGAAAAAGATACTGCTTCATCCTTTATCCACAAAGCATCTTTTGGAAGAACTGATCCCATGGGCTTGACAGTACTTTCAAGAGAGCACACACCCCCACCAACTAGAGTGAAGAGAGGCTGGTAATAGTGCACCTGTATCATAAAACTCAAAACTATGAGTTCAATTAAGCTCGAATGATGTGTAAACACATCAGTAACTCACTCAAGTTGCTTACATCAGCCGGATCCAGAATTACAACTTTACCACGGCCCAACTTGGAGGCAAACTTAGCAGCGAGAGAGCAGCCTGCTGAGCCGCCACCAACAATAAGTAGCTGACAGCTGTAAAAATTTATTTTTGTTATGACTGGTTACAGGAACAACGCAGTTCACCGACAGCTAAGCAAAGTACCTCTGATTCTGATTTCCGACAGGAGAGTGACTTTGGTATCGGCATTCTTGGATGGGCTTAGGCACTGCACACAGCTGTGAGCTTGACTTCCGCACCGCAGTCCTCAGCATCATAGTTGACTTCAACCGGTCTGAAACAAGCAGAAAGAAACATTAAAACAAAAGTGCCGCACGAGCACGAAACTTAAAAGTGACTGAATAGGGATGAGAGGGTCCTTGAGTGGGTCACACAAACTGGATGAATGGAATGAATGACTTTGAATCAGAATACTGAAACGCAGTTAGTTCCAAGACATGAAATAAATTCAGGCAAAGCTAAATTGTTCAAAACAAAAGGAGAACAACAAGTAACGACATAACCTAGCACGGGGACAATAAATCAGGACAGTAGAGTGAAAACCGATCTGACAGCTCTCCCGGATCGTCGCATCTGGACTGACAAGTCAGAAAGTCTCAGTTCAAACATGCAACAGCAATGACGTGAGCAGTGAAGAGTGAACTCATTGCTAGTGAGTAATGAGAGGTGAAACGAGCTGGCAGTTGTCAAACATCACACCGCCCCGACACCATACTCACCACCACCAGAACCACCGTGCAGACGACGTGATACGTCAAGTTCAGCACTCAGTACCGTCACTAGCCCTGATATGCCTGATGACCCGCAGCAGACGACACGACAGATTAGCGGCGGATCAGCGCGGGTCGCAGGGTTCTGTCACCTGTCAACTGCTGCTGCTGCTTGCTGCAGCGGCAACATAGGAGTACGAAGGGTTGCCCACCCGCCAGGGGATCAGCGCGCTACTCCGGAGCAGGATGAAAGTAGGCTGCATGCCGATTCCGGATTTCGTCGCTCTGTCTCCCTCGCACCCCAGGGGAAGCCCCATTCGCGTGAGAGACGAATAGAATTTCCGGCATCATGCTGCAGGTGCGTGCCGGCGGCTGCAGGGCTCTCCACTTTCCAGCGCACCGCAAGGACATGCCTCTCCACTCAAGAACAGCAAGGTTCGTACAAATGGAGAAGGTCAGGTTTTTTTTTGAAGATTTTTTTGGCTCATCCTCCACCTCTCCTCAATGTGCTCCAAGGCTGCGATTTCGTTAAACAGGAAAGGCTGGGAAAGGATAGGCCCCGTCTTGGTTGCCTATCCACAGGGCCGCAGGGGCTCGTGGAAAAAGTTGCCTACTTCCCTCGATTCACTCGCAAACAGGAAGTGCAAATGCCCGGTCCTGTCTAAGCTCATCGTGTTCTATCCACTGCTAGCTTCTCCCCGGGGCAGAGAGGAGGGTGACAACGCGACAACGAAGTGGAACTCGAGCCAGCTCACCATTCGGTCATTGGAATGGAGTCGCCCTGGTCGAAACCTAGACCACTCTGACGTCGAAATGACTTGCCCGTTGGCCCTGAAAGGGAAGGAGGGACGGAGTCTCTCCAAGAGTGAGGCGTGAGGCGTACCTCCACTCCGGGCTGCCGTCGTGGCCGTCGTGGCCCGTGGCGTGGCCCGGCCCCGGCAAGCGCGGTCGGAGCCGAGCTTCGAGACCGAGCCGAGCCGAGGCAGCACCTCACTTCCCTCCCCCTTCCCCCAGCCCCCCCGCGGCGCCGCCGTGCCATGAGCGCGAGCGGCGAGCGCGGGTTGCGGCTTGGCTTCTTGGACTTGGACTCGTCGGCTCAGTCTGTGTTGGCCCCGCCGCCCCGCCTGCCCGCTGCCGCTCGGCCCAGGCACCAGGCTCCCAGGAGGCAGCGCTTTCGAACCTGCCTCCGAGTCCTGCCGTGACAGTGCCGAAGTCCGGCCCGAAAGCCGAAAGCAGCCGAAAGCCGAACGCCCCAAGAGGCAAAGTGCCGCTGAGTGTTTTGTTGGTGCTGTGACGGCGATCGGCGTTGAGAGGTGAGTGTGCACCGTAGGCAGTAGGCCGTTGGCATGGCGGGGTTTATTCACCTTCAACCGGAGGCGGAGGCCCGGCTTCGCGCTGCTTCGCGCTTCGCCCGGCTTGCTTGGCTGGAGGCGGCTCGAGGTTGCTGTCACCACCTGCACACTGATTCAGAGAGTCGTTTTCGTCGCGCTGGGCGAGAGCGAGGGAGACAGAGCGACGAAAACGACTCTCTGAATCAGTGTACTGCCCGGCGTTCGCAAGACTTGCTCGAGGGTCGTCGCGCACGGAGGGAGCAAGTCGCAGAACACGGCTGCAATCTGCAAGCTGGGGCGGCTGGCGCAAGTCCGCCTCCAGGCGGCCTGGCCCTGGCGGCCCCAAGCCTTCCAGGCTCTCGAGGCCGTCTCCGTCAGGCAGGCTCGGCCCAGCTCGGCCAGGCTGCGCGGCTGCGCCTTCACCGGTGGCCTCTTCGCTTGCTTCGCTTGCACCGCTCACGGCCGGCGCTGGCGGCCTGGCGCTTGGAGCGGCCGGTGGAGGTGGGGCCGGTGGGGCCGGTGGGGCCGCAGGAGGCCGCCCAGTCCCTTATTTCGAAAGGGGCACCACGCAAGAAGTGGAAAGGGGAGGGAGGGGTGGGGGGAGGGGGGAATGAGCGGCACACGCCAATGCATCCAGGAATGAATTGATGAATGATTGAGTACACGAAGACGGTTGAAGCCCCCAATAAATGATGAATGAATGAAAAAAATCGATGAATGAATGCTGAATTAATAGACGAATGAATGGACACATGACGGAATTGATGGGTGAATGAACAAATGAATGGACAAATGACCGAATTGATGTGCGACTGAGTTGATGAATGAATGAATGAATGAATGAATGAATGAATGAATGAATGAATGAATGAATGAATGACTGAATGAATGAATGAATGAATGAATGAATGAATGAATGAATGAATGAATGGAATATTTCACGGCTTAATCAATGACTGACAGACCCAACCTCAAATGATACGGATGATACGATGCAAGAGAGTGAGAATGAACCGGCGAACGGTTCTGAAGTGAAGGGTAGCAAAGGTCTCAATTTGTGCTCCTACCCCCAGTTGGACTTCCCTCTCGACGGTGTCGGGTCCAGACGGCGGGCGGGTTTTCAGTAGTGGGGGGGGGGGGCAGGTAGAGAAAAGGGAGAGGGGGATTTAAACGCGCGTAGTCGAAGTCGTGTCGCGTGTAAAAGTGACGGAGGAGTCGCCCCAGGAAGCGGCCCGGGCCCGACTCGGGCGGCGGCAGGCGGGTAGCAGACTGAGTCGTTTTCGTCGGGGCGTCCCGTGTAGGTGCGAGAGAGACAGAGCGGCGGGCGCCTCAGCTCGACGCGCACGACGCGGCCGGCATGTCGTTTGGGCAGGGAAGGGAAGGACTTTGCACTGCGGGCCTTGCGCCTCGCGCAGCTTGGGGCCGCACAGTGGGCCAGAAGACCGGTGGAGGCGGCAAAAATTCTAGACGCGCTTTGAGGTCCAGAGCCGCTAAATGGGACTCGAACCGAACGTGTGACCCCCACCAATGGATTCCTCGTCCTGAGAGCAATCCATTGGTGGGGTCGCACGTTCGGTTCGAATCCCATTTAGCGGCCCCGAGTTCAAAACGCGTAGAATTGTAGCCGCCGCCGCGGCCGGTCTTCTGGCCCACTGTGGGCCGAGAGCCGGGCTGGCTTGGCGGCGCTTGGCGGGGACACCGCGTCAGGCCGTCAGGCCGTCAGGCGGAGGCAACTCTGCAAGACGAGGAGAAGAAAAAAAGCGCTTGTGCGTGCTGGCGGTGCTGGCGGTGCTGGCGGTGCTGACGTCGTGGTCGCGGTTCGTCGTGTTCGGCGGCAGGTCACTAGCGCGGCCGGCAGACTGTCTCTCTCGCACTCACGGGGCGCCCCGAAAAAAAAAGAAGTGCATCGCTGGGCTAGAAATGTCTTACTTACAGTGTGCGCGCGCCCAAGGCAAGGCGGTACCTCTTCGGACAAAAGGTCAACATTTATCAATCGATAAAATAACGTCCAAAAAAGAAGGAGGTGCGTGATATCTATCGCGTCGCATCTGTTCCGTTCCCAGCCGTCTATCTGGGTGAGCGGCGTGCGTCGGTCGCCGCCCACGACCAAAATGAGACATTAATGGCAATCGGTGTGAAAAGACTTTCCCATCTTTCTTATCACCGTGAAAATTTTGGTTGTCACTTGATGGCAAGCATCAAGGTTAACTTTCGTCACAAGAACGTCATCAAACCAACTTGCGGCTATTTTGTATACCACTTTGCGTGAGACTTTCCAGTCAGTCAGTGTACAGTGGGCCAGAAGACCGGGGTGGAGGTTGCCAAAACTCTAGACGCGTTTTGAGCTCTAGAATCCCCAAATAGGACTCGATTCGAACGCGTGACCCCACCAATGGATTGCCCTCCGAACGAGGAATCCATTGGTGGGGTCACGCGTTCGGTTCGAGTCCTGTTTAGCGACTCTGGAGCTCAAAACGCGTATTGGCCGCCTCCACCGGTCCTCTGGCCCACTGTGTACGCCTGTGAGGCGGCGTGCCTCCTAGTGGCACTCTAGGTATTGTCACGTTCGTCCCGTTTGCAAGCGGCATTGTTGTGATGGAAATGCGCTTGCTTCAAGGAGTGCCTCCCGCTCCCGTCGACGCCACTGTGACTGCGCCACTCTGTGACTACACTGATTAAGCTGCCGTTGGAGAACGTGCCAAGCATGAGCCGCGCGGCGCGTTACGCGGTGCAGCAGTCTGTTGTGTCTGTCGCTCTCGTCCCGCAGGGGTGCGAGAGAGACGAGACAAAGCGACCCTCACCTGTCCCCTTTGACCAAGCCTTTGACCAAGCCCTCGGCTCGCGCGAAGGGCTTCGCCATGCTTCGCGTTGCTTGCGGGGCGCAGTCGGTCTGGAACCGCAGTGACCTATCCATCCCTCTCCTTTCCCGGATGCGTCGGCTTGTCGCCCCCCTCCCTCTCCCCCTCCCCCTCCCCTTCCGGAGGGTGGCGGCCCCGGCGGCGGAAGGCACGGATTCGTGAGTCACTATTTGGGTCAGTCAGGAACAAGGGCGGGGCTGACGCGGGCTGACGCGGGCTGACGCGGGCTGACGGCGTGGTGCACGTGCACCGGCCTGCCGCGCGGTTCGGAAGAGTCGCTTGGTCGCTCTGTCTCTGTCGCTCGCATGGGGCTCTCCATAAGGGAGCGAGAGAGACAGCTACAAGGCGCCCTTCCGAATCGCTCGACTGGCTGGGCTGGGCTTGGCGCAGCGGGTTGGCCGGGGTCACGCCTTGCCACCTTAACATCTTCGCCTCGAGCGCCCGTCGCACAGTGGATTTGCCTTTTGAGCTCCAGAGTCGCTAAACAGGACTCGAACCGAACGAGTGACACCGCCAATGGATTCGTCGTTTGGAGAGCAATCCATTGGTGGGGTCACACGTTCGGTTCGTGTCCCGTTTAGCGACAGAGCTCAAAACGCATTCGGAATTTGAGCGCCTCCCCCGGTCTTCTGGCCCACTGTGACCTGCAAGCTAGGGTGTTGCCTACCCGTGGAGCCAGCAGCTCGTTATCGACGATAGCGGTACCTCGTTGGCTTTCAAAGGGCAACCCGACAACACGCCGCAGTTCACGGTGTGTGCCGGGAAAATCGATACCGTTTTAAGAGCCGCACTTTACTACCGCGCTGTGCACTGTCCGAAACGTCGAATGAAATCAACAAAAACAAAATCGCAGTTGTTTGTTGTGTTCACAACTAATATTTGATTGCATGGCAGCACAGTGGGCCGGGAGTCTGGTGGAGGCGGCCAAAATTCTAGACGCGTTTGAGCTGCAGAGTCGCTAAATGGGTACCGAACCGAACGTGAGACCCCGCCAATGGATTGCTCTCCGAACGAGGAGTCCATTGGTGGGGTCTCACGGTCGGTTCGAGTTTCGTTTAGCGACTCTAGAGCTCAAGACGCGTCTGTAGTTTTGGCCGCCTCCGCCGGCCTCCTGGCAGATCCACTGCGGGCTGTTCTGCTCTGTGAAAATTTGTTGTCACTTTATGACAAAAACGTGGATGATATTTTCATCACTTTGAAATGATGGCAATCTCACTACAAATTGATGACATTTTCGTCAAAGCTCCTATACTTATTGCATGGGCTTGACAAAAAGGTCGTCAATTGCTTTGATGACATTGTTGAAAGGAAAATAAGCCTTGAAATTGTCATCAAGTGACGACTCAAATTTTCACAGTGTGTCGGTGCGCCCTTCCGTTTGAAAGGCTCTCTTTTCGGCCCTTCGACCGGCCGTTCGGAGGGACGGAAGGGACAGCGGGCTCGCCCTTGGCGGGCAGTCCCTGGCAGCCCTTGGCGTCGAAGGGGTGAAGGGTGCTTATCCGTGGACAAGGAGTACGAGGCGGGTGGCGACCATCGACCGGCCGGGGGGAGCTGGCTGTGTTGGCTGTGCTGGCTGGCCAGCGAGGGGTGCCGCCCAGGTGTGGTGTTTGTGTGTGTTTGTGTGTGTGTTGTGTTTGTGTCTGTGTGTGTGTGTGTGAGTGGCGTGCATGTGTGTGTAGCCACGCGTGTCGTGCGGACTGACACAGCGTAGCGCTGGCACACGCACGCGGTGCTAATGAATGGCATAGTGCGCCCAGTTCTGACGACATGCATTCCCCCCCTCCCCCTGCCTCTAAATTCGAGTCATTTTCGTGCGTGCGCGGGGAAGGTTGGCGTGCTTGCTGGAACCGTATCCACTTCGTCGGGCGCGCACAACCATGTGCACAGTCAGTCTCGTGCGAAAGTGTCGCGGAAAGTGTACACAGCCAAAGTAAACTGGCCCACCGTGGGCCAGGCGGCCTAAACTCCATACGCGTTTTGAGCTCCAGAGTCGCTAAATGGGACTCGAACCGAACGTGTGACCCCAGCAATAGATTGCTCTCCGAAAGAGGAATCCATTGGGTTCGGTGCCACGTTCGGTTCGAGTCCTGGTTAGCGACTCTGAAGCTCAAAACGCGTCTAGAGTTTTTGCCGCCTGCTCGGCCGCCTGCTCGGCCGCCTGCGCCAGTCCTCTGGACCGGGCAGCAACAAAAAGAAAATCCGATCAAGAGCTTACTTGTTCGCGTCGATACCGAGAACATTGCAAAACGGAGAGCGCCTCCCGAGATTGGGGCTCGATGAAGCAGCCACGAGTGCGTGCGGAGCGTGCGGCGACAGCGGCCTAATCTGTGGGCGTAAGTGCGCCTGTGCTGGCGGTGCTGGCGCCCCGTTGCGGTACTCGGTGTGCTCGGTACAGTGCCGTGGCAGTGCCGTGGCAGTGCCGTATCGCAACCCCGGCCAATCCCAGCCAATCCAGCGAGATAACCCACCAACCCATTGGCCAGGCGATAACCGATCCCCTCGCCAAGTGAAGCACGGCGAAGCCTCGCCCGTCTAGAGGCCCGGCGGACTGTCGCTGCGGCCTGTTGGTGAACCTGCGACGCACGGTGGATGTGCCAGAAGACCGGCAGAGGCGGCCAAAACCGGCCAAAACTCTAGAAGCTTTTTGAGCTCCAGAGTCGCGAAACGGGACTCGAACCGAACGTGTGACCCCATCAATGGATTGCCCGTCCCAAGAGCAGGCCGTTGGTGGGGTCACACGTTCGGTTCGAGTCCCATTTAGCGACTCTGGAGCTCGAAACGCGTCTAGAGTTTTTGTCCGACTGCGCCAGTCTGTTGGCAAATCCACTGTGCGCTGTCGTGCATGCGGAATCGATCTGCCGGAGGAAAACCACTCTGGTCCTTCTAGACGGTCCTGGCTGTGCTGGCCGCGAGGTACGCCGCCGGTTCGGTTTGGGTTCGGAGATGCGTTGCGGCCTGCGGGTCGCCCGACCGGTTCCTGGCCCCCCCGGTCACCGGCCTCAAGGTCGCACCGTAACCACACGGCCTTGAAAAGCTCTTGCAGGAAGAGCAACTTTAGACAGAATCACGAAAATCTTTGAGTGGACGCAGCATTACTGGAAATCAATTGCGAGCGAGGTTTCTTACCGCAGACTTTTATTCTCCGTCCAGGCAGAGAGCCCTGCGAGTCTCACCTTGAACCGCCCCTGAACACCCAGGAGGCGATAGGAAGCAAACTTCAAATTTTGTCTGCGAATTTTTTTGAAATTGAAATGGAACTTCGAAGTTATTCAAAAATTTTGCCTCCCGAGAGTGACAGAGTTGGAAGAGATGCCTTCTCGAACGCACCCCGAGGGGTGGCTGCGGCAGTGGCAAGGCCGTGGTCAAGGCCGCGGCGTGGTCGCCGAATCTGCGGCTGCGCTGCCGCGGCCGATGATCTCTGTTGGCGGGGTGGGGTGGGGCGGGGCACTCGCGGAGCCAAGGAGGGACGGCGGGCCGCAACACTGGAAATCGTTTAATGTGACATCACATGCTCTCGTTCAAACGTGAATCGGGTATCAAACACGCACCCGGCCGTGGCACTTTTTCGTGTTTGATTATTGTGGCACGTGATTGAGTCACCAGTTATAACTTCCAGTGTGACGTCGGCTCAAATTAAAGCAATTGAACAACAAACAATTTCAAAAGAGAAAAAAGATTGGAATGCTTTAGTATGGATTCGTAAAGTTGCCAAAGTGGTCGGTTTGCGTCAATTGGCGAGCAATGAATAAGTCTTTCCAGTTTGTTTGCGTAATGTCCGGGTTCGCGGTTCGCGCCCGCTCGAGGAGGTCGTTGGAGTCCTTGCGAAGAAGGGCTCGAATTTTCACAGCGATGTGCGCCCGGATTCGGATTCCCATCGCGACTTGTCTCACAGCGTGCGTCGCACACTACACTATAAATAAAACTAACGCGGGATGGCTGTTGTTGTGGTTCCAGATCTCCGAGATGGCGGGCAAGGGCGAGGCCAAGTCGGCCCGCACGGCGGTCACCGTGGTGCTGGTGGCGGCGGCGTTCGTGTCGCTGCTGCTGGGCAAGTCCATGCTGCTGCAGGCCGGGCTGGCCGTCGTCCTGGGATGGCTGCTGACGGGCACGCGCTACCAGTGGCTCTACATCCTGCAGCACACCCTGGGCAGGGACCTCAAGTGAGTACTCTGCTTTTCGACGGTGCGCAGTGGATTTGCCAGAAGACCGGTGCAGGTGGTTGAAAATCCGGAGCGTGTGACCCCACCAATGGATTGCTCTCCGAATGAGGAATCCATTGGTGGGGTCACACGCTCGGTTCGAGTCCTGGTTAGCGACTCTGGAGCTCGAAACGCGTCTCGAGTTTTAGCCGCCTCCGCCGGTCTTCTGGCCCACTGTGTATGTAGGTGCGACGGAGCGATGCGATGCGAATGAGTCTGCTGGCCGGCATGGTGGCGGCGCTCGGTCCAGGGGAAAGCGCGATGCTGGTCCCGACGAGCCTGACTTGCCGTTTGGCGCCGTCTCCCTCGCACAGTGCGGGACGCCCCGCGACGCCCCGCGAGTGCGAGGGAGACAGAGCGACGAATCGCGGTGCCGCGTCGACCGGCCCCGCTTTCTCGCCAGCTCTTCTCTGTCGCGTTGTCGCGGGGGTTCGTCTGGAACGCAGCAGGCTCGTTCCCTGAGGCGTTTTCGTCGCCTTGTCTCTCTCGCACTCGTGGGGCGTCCCGCACTGGTGCGAGAGAGACGGAGCGACAAAAACGACTCTAGGAATCAGCGTGCAGGTCGTGCGCGCGAATTAATTAACAGAAGACTGAGTCTTTGCTCATTTCCGGTGTCCTTTGAGTAGCAGCAGAATGAGCAGGGCAGCAGAATGAGCAGGGCAGCAGAATGAGCATCAGTTTTGCCACCGACACATTGTTGGGTTGGAGCGATTCGTCTGTTCATTACGTGGCGTGTGAGTGTGTGAGTGGTGCGGTAGGGGACTTTGTGGTTCGTCGTCCGGGGCCGAGTCCGGGGCCGAGTCCGGGGCCCGTCCAGAAAGCACGTGGGGCGGCCGTCTCTGCTCCGCGTCGCGCTTTTGCAGAGACGCGTTGGTTTGCTGACGCGATGCGGCTTGCGCGGTCTGTCTGTCTGCCTGCCCGCGGGACGGGCGGACGCCGAGCTCTGTACACTGTAGCAGTGTAGGCGAGAGTGTAGGTTCCGTTTTGTGAGGTCTCAAAGTCGGACAGGGATGTTCTTCGCCCCTCCACGCGCGTCCACGTGCACAGAGTGCGTCCCTTCGAACCGCCCGACACTAGTTCCGAAAGCGGCTTAAGCGGATCGGGAGGTGATTTTCCACAAAGTGGCAACTTGTCCCTTGCACTGTTCGCGCCGCGGTCCGCGGTTCACACGGCACACTGCCAAGCCGGCGCGATTAGACCGCGCGTCCGCGGGCATAGCAAGTCCGCGCGCACCCGCGGGCGGTCGGATTAGGTGCGGTGGGCCGCCGCCGCCGCACACAGTGGGCCAGGCGGTCAAAACCCCGGACGCGTTTTGAGCTCCAGAGTCGCTAAACAAGACTCAAACCGAACATGTGACCCCACCAATGGATTCCTCGTTCGGAGAGCAATCCATTGGTGGGGTCACACGTTCGGTTCGAGTCCCATTTAGCGACTCTGGAGCTCGAAACGCGTCTAGAGTTTTGGCCGCCTCCACCGGCAAATCCACTGTGCGCGGGTTTGCCTGTACTTGGGATTGGTTTGACGCGGCGAAAAGTTCAGCCCGATGTCATATCGACCACCCACCTGGTGCGGGAGGAGTGAGCGACCCCGGCCCGCTACACCCCCCCCCCCTCCCGGTGACATCCCCGTGCAAACGCCCCCCACAGTGCGGTCACACTCTCGCTGAGCGATGCCGCATGCTCTGTCTCTCTCGCACTGCTGTGCCACGCCGCCACGCCCCACGAGTACGACAGACAGAGAGAGACACTGAGTGCGTCCACCTCGTTGCGTTGCATCGTTGTATCATAACGATGCCGTACGTTTCCAAAACACGCCGTGCGACGACACCGCCCTATCTCTGTCTGCAGACTGACTCGCTCTGTCTCTCTCGCACCCCGCCGGCTGCCCCATGAGTGCGAGGGAGACGGAACGAGCCTGCTGCAGAGGCAGTGCACTCTGAGCCACCCCATGGCGCCCCGTGACCGTTTGAGTGTTGTGGTGGGACCTCGCGCGTGTCTGGAGTCGCTGGCATTTTTTTGCGACTTGTGGTAATTGGCCAATGGAGACCGAGAGTTCCCACGCGTGCGGTGTAGCTGCGGCGCTCTCCCTCGGGACTGTAGCTCTGTCTCTCTCTCGCTCCTCCACGGGCCTACGGAACGCCCCATGAGTGCGACAGAGACGGAGTCACGAACCGTACCTTCGGAATCGGGCGCACAGTGGGTCAGAAGACCGGCGGGGGCGGCCAAAGCTCTAGACGCGTTTTCAGCTCCAGAGTCGCTAAGCAGGACTCGAACCGAGCGTGTGACCCCACCAATGGATTCCTCGTTCGAAAAGCAATCCATTGGTGGAGTCACGCGTTCAGTTCGCGTCCCATTGAGCGACTCTGGAGCTCAAAACGCGTCTAGAATTTTGGCCGCCTCCACCGGTCTTCTGGCCCACTGTGCACCCTCCCTTTCTACTCACACTTTTACCCTTGACGTGATAAACTGTACCTGCTTATCTGCCGCAGCCGTCGGCCTTGGCAAGCCAGTGCAAACAGTGCGGGCAGAGAGGGTGACAACCCCTTGCAGACCTCGCTAAAGACCCTGACACTGCAAGGGCTTTTCGTTTTACCAGACGCGTTGATGTTGGCATCGCTTGGGTACTAGGGCGCCTGGAAGGTAGGCACAAGCTCTGCCTTGCGTCTGAAAGTTGGCGAAAATCACCCCTTCCTAGGTGGACCGTGCCTGCTCAGTTGCGAGGTTACACTTAATTTTATTCTGGCGTGGTACTTTTGAACCTACTTGCCAGCAGTGCGCACTCACAGTGGCGGTAGTCGATGAGGTGCCGAAATTCCTGCCACTCTTCACGCGGCTCTCGCCTTATCTTGTCGGGGACTGATTCCGCCTGGTATCGAGCCTCTCGTCTCTCTCGCACCTCTCCGGCTTCGTTCCGCGAGTGCGAGAGAGACAGCGCGACGAGAGCGACGTGCGGAGTCATCTGTCGCGAGGCGCGTGGTGCGCGGCCCGGCCCGGCTGGACCGAAGGGCTGCTTGCGCCTTGCGGCTCGCCACCGCACAGTGGATTTGCCAGAAGACCGGCGGAGGCCGATAAAACTCCAGACGCGTTTTGAGCTCCAGAGTCGCTGAGCAGGACTCGAACCGAGCGTGTGACCCCACCAATGGATTGCTCTCCTAACGAGGAATCCATTGGTGGGGTCAACGTTCAGTTCCAGTCCCATTAAGCGACTCTGGAGCTCAAAGCGCGTCTTGAATTTTGGCCGCCTCCACCGGTCTTCTGGCCTACTGTGCGCTCGCTCTACAAGTCCACGTCCAATTTCTTTTATTCAAAAATGTTGCCGTCAGCGGGCACGCGGCGAAGCCTTTCTTTTGCTTCTGTTTCCCCGCCTCGTCTCATAGTCCAAGTCTGGGCCCTGGGCGTGGCCGGCGGGGCTGGCTGGTGCCGCCGCACCGCCTCTTGCAAAACGCTCCTCCTGACTGGCGGGCCTACTGCCTGGGCAGCCCCGGCCTCAGGCCCGGCCTGGGCTTGACGGTGTACACTTGTACAGTGTACCTGCCGGGACTCGATCCGACTATATTCCGGTCAAGTTCTCACACGCCGCACTTTGCCTTGAATGGGCTACGCGTCACGGGGACCGTCCCTTGTGCACGTCTGTCTGTCTGCTTGTCTGTCTGTCTGCTGTCTGTCTGCTCGTCTGTCTGTCTGTCTGTCTGTCTGTCTGTCTGTCTGTCTGTCTGTCTGTCTGTCTGTCTGCCTGCTCGTCTTATCGGCCCGTCGTTTGGCGCTAGTGTCACGTTTGGCGTTGCCGCGTTGCGATATCGCCTAGGCAACGCGCGGCAAACAGATTGCAACGTGCCGCCGCTGCCGCTCCGCCCAGGTTGATGGACAGGCTCGACAGGGCGCTTCCCCGGCTTCCCCGCACACCGTGCGTCCTTGGGACCGATGGTGTTGACGCAGTGCCGTTTTGACACCCACCCACCCGAGCGGCGCTTTGTCGCTTTGTCTCTCTCGCACCCGCACGGGACTCCCCATGAGTGCGAGAGAGAGAGAGAGCGAGGTGCATCCCGGCGGCGTGTTGTCGGGGTCCTGGCCGGTCCTGGCTGGAGTCCGCCGGCTGGCCGCACAGTGTGCCAGAAGACCGGTGGAGGTACCTCCACGTGGTCGAAACTCTGGGCGCGTTTTGAGCTCCAGAGTTGCTAAACAGGACTCGAACCGAACGTGGGACCCCACCAATGGATTCGTCGTTTGGAGAGCAATCGATTGATGGGGTCACACGTTCGGTTCGAGTCCTGTTTAGCGACTCTGGAGCTCAAAACGCGTCCGGGGTTTGGCCGCCTCCACCGGTCTTCTGGCAAATCCACTGTGCGGCCGGCAGCCTCGCGTGTTGGCGGCGGGTCCTGGAGAGTCCTGCCGCCGCGCGAGGACAGCCAGGAGCGCTGCCTGCTTGGCGTCGCGGCCAAAGTCCAAGGCTGTCGCGCGACGCCGCCAGGGCGCCGCCAGGACGCCGCCTCCTCGCCGGAGGCCGAAGGGAAGATCGCATCGAAGCTTTCGGCGGCGCACTGCGCGTGGATTCGGCCTATCGCCGCGTCGCCCCACTGTGAAACCACTTGAACGCGGAGGTGCGGAATGTGCAGCCTCGGCCCCTAGGAGTGCAGAGTTCGCAGTCTCCGCACTTGAAGCGTGAGTCCGCGATCCGCCGTGCCAATGAGATCGCCAGGGGCTCTGTGAGGTGTGCTGCGCCGCACGGGAACTGTGGACACTGTAAACTCCGCACGTTCTAGTTCTCCACGCAGGTCTCCGCGCTTTTGGCAGTGCTCTCTCGCACCCGTGGGGACCTCCGCATGCGTGCGAGAGAGACAGCGGAGGAACGCTGAAGGGATTCAGTCGGGGCCTGGCGTTCAAGTCACCGCGTGCAGCGCCAGGGAGCCAGTGGCTAGCCAGGGTCAAAGGGAGCGAGAGAGACCTGCTCTGTTTGGAAATGACGGGGTGGTGGTGCCAGAAGGGTCCAAATTAAAGGGTGTTGCGCCGCACAGTGGATTCGCCAGAAGACCGGGGCGTTGAGCTCCAGAGTCGCTAAATGGGACTCGAACCGAACGTGTGACCCAACCAATGGATTGGGTTCGAGTCCCATTTAGCGACTCTGGAGCTCAAAACGCGTCTAGAGTTTCGGCCGCGTGCCGGACTCCTGGCAAAGCCACTGTGGGGAGCAGCCGCACGGACTCGGCGCCCACTCGACGTGGAGTGCAGTGCTCCCGGCTGCGGCGAGGCGAGGGCGAGGCTTGGCGTGGCTTCGCATGGCAGCAGCAGACTGATTCCGCAAAGCGTTTGCCGCCCTGTCTCTCTCGCACCCACTCGGGATGCCCCACGGGCCCAAGGGCGCGAGAGAGACGGGGCGCCGCATGTTTTGCCGCGCCAGGATGCGGTTATCTCTGAGCTGCTCGCTCTCTCTCATCTGGGGCGCCGAACTTGTGCAGACTGATTTCGAGTGGGGCGTCTCTCTCGCGCACGTGGGGCGGCCCGTGAGGGAGCGAGAGAGAGCGGTGCGCTGCAAAGGTGACGGCGTAATCTCTGCTGCCCTCCGCCCTTGCCTCTTCTATGTCGCGGCACGCGGGCTTAGAGATCGGCAGCGCGGCAGCGCGCTTAATCACGGTCCCTTAGATGAATAGGCTGAGATTTTCTACAGTGGTCGGTCGGGGGACGCCCGTCAATGACGTCATAAAGGGACGGGCCCGTTTGGACGCCATTTAACGTCAATCTATTTTCATGAATTTTGTGTTGCTTTAAAGTTGTTTTCCGAATCTTGCCTTGAGACTTGCCTGCACTGTAAAGCCAGGCTTGCCCAGGGGCCGTTTCGTCGCTGTCTCCCTCGCACCCACGACGGACGCCCGGTGAGTGCGAGAGAGACAGAGCGACGAAGACGACTCTCGGAGTGCCGCCTGCGAGGTAGGCAACCGGGTCGCCTGCGCACACGGCTGCTCAACAGGACTGCCTACCTGCCAGGCGCTCTCGCCGTCCCAGGCCGGGGTGCGAGGGAAACAGAGCGACGAAGCACTGCACCCTTACTGACGCACACTCCTTCTGTTGCAGTGCCCTGGTTCGGTTCGTCAGGATGCACCTGACCATGTGGCTGTGGGAGAAGAGGGGGCTGCCCACCATCCCGCTCATCTTCTCCTCGGTGGCGCAGAAGAACCACAAGAAGGCCGCCTTCCTGTTCGAGGGGCAGTCCTGGACCTTCAAAGAGGTGCGGAGCCAAACCGTGACACAGTGGGCCAGAAGACCGGTGGAGGCGGCCAAAACTCTAGACGCGTTTTGAGCTCCGGAGTCGCTAAATGGGACTCGAACCGAACGTGTGACCCCACCAATAGATTGATCTCCGAACAAGCAATCCATTGGTGGGGTCACACTCTCGGTTCGAGTTCTGTTTAGCGACTCTGGAGCTCAAAACGCTTCTCGAGTTTTGGTCGCCTCCACCGGTCTTCTAGCCCACTGCCACTGCCACGCCACTGGCACTTGATTCGCGCCTCGCGTCCGACTCTCGTTTATAAAAACCACCGGCAGGAAATAAGCCGTGGGACCTGCTCAGGGTCGCAGTGGAACAGGAATCTTGTTTCCTTGTGGACGCCTTTAAAAACGGCTGCCATATTTCGCACGTGCCGCTGCATCGGGCGAAACAGCTGAGCTCCTTGAAAGCGCGTGACTTTCGATTTCGCTGTGACATGATGGCCTTGTTTACAACGGAGCTTTCCGGCGCAGGTGGACGAGCTGAGCAACCGCCTGGGCAACTTCATGAAGTCGCAGGGCATCCGCAAGGGCGACACGGTGGCGCTCCTCATGGAGTCCCGGCCGGACTACGTCTGCCTGTGGATGGGGCTGGCCAAGCTGGGCGCCACCTCCGCCCTCATCAACTACAACCTCCGCTTGGACCCCTTGGTGCACTCCATCACCGTCGCCAACGCCAAGGCCGTCATCGTGGGCACCGAGCTCGCTCCCGGTCAGTCCCATTCCCTCTCGAAGCTCACTTGCGCTGAGGCTCAGAGCAATTTGTCAATTGATTAATTCATTAACAATGGAGAATAGTGACTTGTCCTAAATAAACCGTGCATGAACTTCAAGGATTATTTTTAAATCTTACTGTTACTGACTTTTGTCTCTCAATTCAGCCTTGCAGGAAGTGCGGTCCAAGTTGAACAACATTCCCATTTTCCAATATGCTGATGCACCGAAGAATGCCCCCGCCAAGCCGGAGGAGCCCTCAAAACTGCTCCCTGGGGCAGTGGACCTGAGAGTCAAGATCTGGGATACCCCTGCAACCTCCCTCAAGGAAGACATGGCGAAAATTAAGAATACAGACCATTTGTTTTACATTTACACATCAGGAACTACTGGGTTGCCCAAGGCTGCTATCATCAATCACATCAGGTACCTACAATTTCCCATTATTGTTATTTTTTTGTTTTCTTTTGGAGAGCTCTGTTTACAGTGATGTTTGTTCAATTTGATGTTCAGGTTCCAATTCATGGCTGTGGCTGTTCACACCATGCTAAACTTCAGAGACGATGACATTGTTTACGACCCTTTGCCTCTGTACCATACAGCTGGTGGCATGCTTGGCATCGGCCAAGCAGTGCTCTTTGCTAATACCATTGCCATCCGAAGGAAATTCTCGGCTTCCAACTTCTGGAAGGACTGTTGCCAATACAAATGCACTGTGAGTACAATTTGTCTTTGTAAGTTTTATCCCTTAAGTGAAAGATGTAAACATGAGTTAAATCTTATCTCTTGTCTTAGGTTGCTCAATATATTGGAGAAATGTGCAGGTACCTTCTTACAGTACCTTCTCAACCTGCGGAGAAGGAGCACAAGGTTCGCATTGTTGTCGGAAACGGACTGAGGCCAGCTATTTGGACACAGTTTTGCGAAAGATTCAACATCGCTGAAGTTGGAGAGTTTTATGGTGCAACAGAGAGTAATTCCAACATAAGTGAGTCAGTTTTTATCTTTGAGTCATGTGCATGTATTATCCACTTCCTTTAAACTAACAGTATACTTGTTTTGCAGTCAACATTGACAGCACAGTTGGAGCAGTCGGTTTTGTGCCTCGTTATGCTGGAGCTGTCTACCCAGTATCTCTAGTTCGTGCTGATGATGACACTGGTGAACCTATCCGTGGACCTGATGGACTTTGTCAGGTTTGCCAGCCAGGTACTATTACAGTCATCATACATGCATGTATTTTTACAGCTTGGCTCAGCTCAACCCTAAAAAGCACAAGTATAATTTTGAAATTGCCATAATTTAATTGTTATTTAACTTTCTATTTAGGTCAGACTGGTGTGTTTGTGGGTAAAATCAATCCCAAAAAAGCACACAGTGCATTCAGTGGGTATGCTGACAAGAAGGCTTCAGAAAAGAAGGTCATCAAGGACGTTTTCGTGAAAGGAGACTCTGCCTTTAATTCAGGTAGAAAATTATTATTTTTAAAAAACCATTTCCTTATTTTGTTTTTCACTAACTTGAGAATACTTATTTTCATTCTATTTTCACTCCTTTTTCAGGTGATATTCTAGTCATGGATGAATTTGGTTACTTTTACTTCAAAGACCGAACTGGCGACACATTCAGGTGAGTCTGGTACCATGGACCGCATTTTCAAATTATTTCTATTTTAGGGTTCTTTTTGGTTAATTTATCGGTGTTCATTTTCTTTCAGGTGGAGAGGAGAAAATGTGGCCACTTCAGAAGTGGAAGCAGTTATCAGCAATGTTGCTGGAATGAGCGATGCAGTGGTTTATGGTGTTGAGGTAGGTGCATGATTTCTGATTGTTAGCTGTGGCAAACTATGTCTTTCAATCCATTGTGTGACATATCATAGCAGCAGATTTATTTTCTAGTTTCATTATTGATTCACGTATGTATTTATATTTACTTTTAGATCCCAAATGTTGAAGGAAGAGCTGGCATGGCAGCTATTGTAGACTCTGAAAATAAATTGGATTTGGATGCTCTGGCAGAGGGGATGCGCAAGTCTCTCCCAGTATATGCAAGACCTCTGTTCTTGAGAGCGATGAAATCATTGCCAATGACAGGTAGGATCTCCTAAGCTGTACCAGTAAATTAATTTCGGCAAGGTACTCCCACAGTCTTTCCCCTGAATGACGACCTGTTGTGTCTGTTTTCAGGAACCTACAAACTGCAAAAGAAGGATTTGTTAAGTGATGCCTACGACCCTGCCAAAATTAAGGATGCTCTGTACTTCTTTGATGGAACTGCAAATAAGTTTGTTCCCTTAACAGCATCTCTCTACCAGGATATCATAACAAATAAAATTCGATTCTAAAAGAACAAATAAAAAGCAAATAAGATTCAAAAAATGAATTAAAAACTTCAAGTTTGCATCTTCTTTTATTGAAAGAAAATCTTTATGTAAAATGTGAACATAAAGACTTAATGGACTGTTTCTAGAAAATATACCAGTGAGGAGGAACTGTAGCGCTGTTGCAGAAAGTTTGCGCTGAGATGTAGTTGGTGTTTTGTATTACTGAATTGTTAAGCAGCATTAGAGACCACCTGTCTACTACCTGTAACTCATGGACAAAACTGCATCACATAGTTTAATTCCTGTTAATTAATAGTAGTTATGTGGAATGCAGACATTGTACTCTACATGGGCTACTGTATCCAATCGACATTGAAGTGGACAGGAGTATTTGCTGGAGTTATTTAATTTTAAAACTCCAGCCAATTTCTTGTGGAATAGGTACTTAATCTGAATTTTATAAGTAATGGAAGCCTCTACAGAGCTAGTTATTTGTTATTGAAGCTCTTTGAATGGGGTTGAGTTTTCCATTAAATAATGTAAGATTTGTACTTAATTTGTTATTTGTTTTGTCTAAAGTGATTGCTCTCATTAGTAGGTTAATTCAATCAAGTGATGAATGAGTGGTGCTGGTTGAGCTATCTTTTGTACGCTTCTGTACAGCTCTCTGTGATCTTCAAATAAGAAAATGTTTGTTTTTAGAAACATGTTTATCAATTTGTGCCTTTGCATTAAGTTCATTCAACTATTGTTCTAGCGTGAAGAGTTGGTTAGTCATTGCCCAATACAGTATGGAATGAACATTTGCTCAATTGTGGTTAGAATGAGAGAAAACTTGAGGTTGAGCAGGTCATTATGAACTGCATCTGCTTATAATGTGTGTGAGTTTCTGAACTCAAAGTTTTGAATGTTAACATATTTATTGTATATATTTTTTCACTTAAAATAAATATGTCGGCTAGTTTCAGTACTTGTCATTCAATTTTGAATTACCTTATTCTTCTGAACTTCAAAATGAACTTAGAACACTTTGTTTTGGACTTGCACTTACAATAATCCCAATTATCGTCTTGCTAGAATATGACAATCAGTCAATACAGCGGATATTTTTAACAAATACTGTATATCACAAACAAATTGGTTATATCTTCACCAAAAAACATGACTTGGATGGCATAATTTTAACTGTATTTACACTAGCATACCAAATTATAACTATCTCAAATACAAAAGACATCACAGAATATCTTTCCTCACAGACTCACTCTATTTAGTTCAGTCCTAATTCAATATTTGTCAACTTGACTTAGCTGCTCGGTCCTTCTTACGACTTGTGACTTTACTACCACATGCTGCTTCTTCTTTTTGTGGTGATTTAATTACCTCTGATGGAGCAGGTGAAGACTGCTCCTTTGCTTTAGTTGACTGGGTAAGAAATGAATTCAGTCGTTGCCTCAAGTTTGCTATGACTCCCTTAGTTTCTTCAGATGGATCCAACATTTGCAATCTGTAAAAACAAATAAAAACATAAATTATTCCATAGATTAAAAATCTTTTGCTAGTATTTCTGTAATGATTTTATAAAGTAAGCATTTGTGCTTCACCTCTTCGTTGTGTGATTATGCAGAGGGCCAAAGGCTAAAGCCACTACAGTGCATGCCAAACATATTACATTGTATGGCATACTAAAATCAGGTGTCGGCAAAGTCACCAGCAAAATTTCCGTGTGAAGTGTAACAGGATAGGTGTCTCGAGAGGCATTAATACTGCAACAAGAAGAACAGTTATGAAACATTCTCTAAAACATTCTAACAATGATCAATGATAATTTCATGAAATCAGATAGCATGCCTTGATGAAAAGGTTGACCCATCGATGGGGACCCCAGTGTAATTCTTGGTGTGCGGCAATAGAGTAGTAATTGCTGCTGCTCCAACATAGAAACCATGGTTGGCATCTGGAGGATACTCTTGCCATTTTAAAAAGCTGTAGTCAAACTCCAGGTATATCTCTGTAACTGACCGTGGTGGCAGTGTGACCAAAAACTCTAAGGTGTAAGGCCTGCTGCGGTCCCTTCCAGGCAGATAATGCTTGGCATCTGAAATAAATTCAGAACTCTCAAGTTAAAGCAGAAATAGAAAATAGAAAGGTGAAGCATATCTTGAAGCTCAAATAAAAATGTAAAACAGCAATTTTTTTAAGAGTAACTTACATGGTTTTAAAACTTGTTTACCACCGTTAGCAGTAATTTTGAGGGTGTGGTAATAGGTCGGCAAAAACCAAGGAATATTTTCAAATAATGTTATGTCAATCTCTTTCCAGTGGTTGTTGTGAATCTTGGTCACAATGCCTCCATGTTCCTGGCCATAGCCTGGAAAATTATCAGAGCCCATTATTAGTGACAACAACTTTTTCCTCACCTTAATATGCAAGATTACTCACCAACAATGTATCTTGTGGCATGTATGACAGGTGGGCTGATAATAGACTGAACTCGGGGGCCTTTGTGAGTGGCTGATACGCTGAACATGTTGATGATGTGAGTTTTCTTGATATCATAAACTGCAAATACTGTATTGTACCCGCCACGATTGCTGTTTATAAACTCAGTTGGATCGGGTGACAAATTATAATCAAATGTGGTCTGTAAAGATGAGTTGAAACATTATCAAATGATTTGAAGAGTAAAGAAAATTATACCTCCATTTATTAGCAAATCCTTGTAAGACCTACCGCATTGGTGCTACAATCCACATATATTTTACTGGATTTTGCCAATGGACAAGGACCAGCAAGACCAACACCAAAGAGCTTTCTAAATGACCAGTCTCGACTTTCTTGGCCTAAAATTATGAGATCATAAACCAAAGAGACTGTCTGTTTTAGTTCAAGTACAGTCTCATGACAGTTTTCATCCTGAAAATGAGACAACATTGGTAGAACAACAAGTAGAACAATACAGCATTTTTATAAAAATCCCTATCGTACTTAAACAAAAATTTTAACAACAGTGTACCTTGCATTGTGGGCGGACGTGGATCCCAAGAGAATGATAATTTGCATTGTGAATGTTACCAGCATTTAGAAGAGAAGAGAGGCCCTTCTGAAATTAGAGAAAACAGGGGTATTTAGCAATTTATAATAAGTGTACAAACATGAAATGATGTTGCCCAGAAAGAGTTCTTACCTTTGAGTCACACGGTAATAATTTTTTGAAAGGTGTTAGGTTTTCAGTGCACACAATTTCCCTAGGTAAAGTTGAGTACCTTAGTAATGATCTGTTTTGAGAAGCCGAACCATAAGCACCTAATGGTGCAAAACTGTACTTTGGACTTGGGCTTTGCTGAGGATTTATAAAATTCAGCGATGCACAGAAGAGGCCAGAAAGAGCATTACTCAGAAGGGTCCATTTTTTATCAACACTGAAGAAACAAATTGATGTTAGTAACACCGGACTTCAGGACAGCACATGAAACATTGGTTAAATCAGAAATACTTACTCGTGAGTACCCTCTTTAAACCAAGCCCACAATTCAGCACCTGGTGGAGCACTAACAACGGGATACCCCCAGTTTTCATGACGCCACAATCCACCCGTCAAACTCAGGTGCATCTCGTCTACATTGTACAAATGTAGAACTTCTGACAAAGACTGGGGGAAAAGGTGACAATGGTGATCTAACAAACAGGAACACAAAATTAGAAATATACCAAAAAATTAAAGAAAAATGGACTCAAAGAATAGGTTGTATGTTCAAGCGATCATCAAGATAAGAAATATGAGCATTAACGTAAATAGATGGAAAAGGAAAATAAATGAGCGGAGAGTAGAGCTATGAGAAGAGCAAAAAATTTACATTCTATCTCAGGAAAAAATGCAGTAGATAAAAAATAAACAATCAATAACAAGAGCAACTTACTAGGTTGGTCTCCACCATTTTCCCACAGCGTTGTAAACTGGAAATATGAGTAGACATGTCCACTCGGTAGCTGCTTCAGCACCAGTTCTTCGTGGAATTCATCGCCGTACAAACCTGACTGCCCGAGGGCGGACACACTGGACAAAATCAAAGTGAAAACAGCCCAAACAATCATGTTGATGCCGGTGCAAGTGCAACGGGCGGGCGGGGCGGCCTGTCATCAGTGCGCTATTCGCACGATAGAAGCAGACAGGCGGTTATTCGCAGTCCAGAGGGCGCCGAGCTCAAACCACTTCGCAATGCGTCGCGGCCAACGGAATCATAGGGCCTTTCTATTTCTAAGCTCTGAAGAAATCACGGTCGTACGGATGTATAACCGTTCCTTTTATTTCACGCTAAGGAGAGGATTTAGTGTGCGGTGATGACATCCAGTTGCCGGCCAAGACGGACAGGACGAAGGCGCTGTCGTCACGCACGACTCCTCGCGGACGCCGCGGACGCCGCGGTCGCACCTGCATGACCCAGTGCCCCACCACGACGCCCCCTCCCCTCCTCCCCCGTCCCCTCACCTGATTATCACACTTGGCTCGCGGCGGGCCGTGGCTCTATCGCGTGGTATCGGCGGGGCGCGGCAGCGCGGCAGCCTAGGCGGCATCGCGGCATCGCATCGCGTCAAGCAGTAGTTTGCCTTGCCGGCCGCAGCCATGGCAGCCACGGCGGAGCGGGCAGCGGGCCTGCCTTCGGCCTGCCGCGCGGCGCAGCTCTCCTAGTGCGTCGCCCACTGCTTGGCGGCGACAGAGGAGTCCGGGTAAGGCCCGGGAAGGGCGCACAGTGGGCCAGAAGACCGGTAGAGGCGGCCAAAACTCTAGAAGCGTTTTGAGCCCCAGAGTCTCTTAACAGGGCTCAAACCGAACGTGGATTGCTCGCCGAATGAGCAATCCATTGGTGGGGTCACACGTCGTTCGGTTCGTGTCCCATTCAGCGACTCTGGAGCTCAAAACGCGTCCGGAGTTCTGGCCGCCTCCACCGGTCTTCTGGCCCACTGTGCGCCGAGTCGGAAGTAAGTGCGTCGGTGATACGGATCCGGGGTCTGGGTACATGTTGGCACGCCTCGAAACGCGATTGGCGCAGTGGCCAGTGACTGGGTGACTCGTGCAGAGCCTCGCTGGAAGAGGGACAGCCAAACCGGTGTCCGTTCTACGAGGAGTTTGCTCATGAGTCTATTTGTTTTGCTTGCTGGTGCCTGACGTGACGTAACACCGCGCTGTGCTGTGGTCTGGCAGGACCCAGCTGCAGTCGCTGCAGTTGCCGGCAGCGCCGCCGGAAGTCGATAAGCAAGGGAAGTCCGGCATGGAGGACGACGGCAGCCCCGCCGGCCAGGACGCCGACGAGACCTTCAGCGACGACGACACCACCACCTTGGCGGACTCCGAGACCGAGACGGCCACGCTCATCGACGAGGAGGAAGACCACGACCTCCGCCTGGCCGCCGACGATGACGACCACGCCGACGACCAGGCCGACGGCGCGGCGCACGTGAGCGCCGTGCTGGTGCGGGCCCCCGGGGCCCCCACGTCGCCGCCCAACGCCCTGGACGTCGTAAGCATTCCGTCGTCCACTTATGGCCGTGGCTGTACACGCAGGCATCCAATTGACACACTGCCGCTGTCACGGTGTGGCCGAAGCAGGCCGAAGCTTCCGTCCTAGCGCTACTAGCGAGTTGGAGCGGTCGGCACGACGTCCAGCGGTGCCATTGCGAGCGGCGCTCCAGTCGCTCTGTCTCTCTCGCACTTATGGGCGTTCCGTGGAAGTGCGGGAGGGATGGAGCGACGAAACCCCTGTTCGGCATCACGTGCAGGGCTTCGAGGAGGGCTTCGAAGTGACGTAACTAACGCTCCTGCGTTGGGCCCTTGCATATCGCCCCGTCCCACTCCCACAGTGGGCCGGAAGAGAGGCGCGGGCGGCCAAAACTCTAGACGCGTCTTGAGCTCCAGAGTCGCTAAACAGGACTCGAACCGAACGTGTGACCACATCAATGGGTTCCTCGGTCGGAGAGCATTCCATTGGTGGGGTCACACGCTCGGTTCGAGTCCCACATAGCGACTCTGCCTCCACCGGTCTTCTGGCAAATCCACTGTGCGCCGCAGCTGACTCTAACTGTGTGCTGCAGGTGAAGGTGTCGGTGACGGTGAAGGGCAAGACGCAGCTGCTGGAGCTGGACCAGAACGTCCCGCTGCAGGACGTGTGCCAGATGCTCTGCGCCGAGCACGGCCTGCGCTGGAGGCCCGACCACTACGCGCTCACGACGGTCGTCGCCGCGGCGGGGCGCTACAAGGCCAAGGGGGCGGCCCAGTTCGCCTCGCACAAGTACATCTCGGAGCTGAACCGGCACGAGCTCGCG
This sequence comes from Thrips palmi, assembly GCF_012932325.1. Classification (NCBI taxonomy): domain Eukaryota; kingdom Metazoa; phylum Arthropoda; class Insecta; order Thysanoptera; family Thripidae; genus Thrips; species Thrips palmi. Next base: position 17,041,970 of record NW_023144621.1, read on the forward strand.
CACGGCGCGGAGCTCACCCTGGTCTACGCCCCGGAGGTGTTCTGCGACCACATCATAGCGCGGATGCTGGAGCGCGCGTGAGTCGCTCTGCCCCTCTCGCACCCACACGCAACGCCCCGTGAGTGCGAGTGAGATGGCATCTTCTTTGGTGCCGCAGGAAGCACGAGGAGTGGTCCCGGGCCCTGCTGCAGCTGGCCGAGCTCTCCGGCGACACCACCTTCGTGACGGAGTTCGCGTCGCGGCCCGGCGCCGTCGGCCTGGTGCTCGGCGTGCTGCTGGCCGGCAAGGCGCACCGCCTGCGGACGCGCGAGAAGGTGTGGACGCTCAGGTACTCGGGTTCGTTCTCCATGTGACGCTGCCGCTGCACGGTAAGGTCATATGGAAGATAGGTCTGCGGAGGACCGCCTACCTGCCTGCCAGCCTGCCTGCCGGCTTGCCCGGTCTCCCAGCATGCATCTCGGCTGCGCAGACCTATCTTCCATATGACCTTACTGCACGGTGGGCCGGAAGACCGCTGCAGGCGGCCAAAACTCCAGACGCGTTTTGAGCTCCAGGGTCGCTAAATGAGACTCCTCCTCCAGGATACTGCTCTGCTTGGTGCGCCACGGCACGCTGACGGGCAGGGAGACGGCGCTGCCCGAGCTGGTGGAGGTCCTGTGCGTGCTGGTGCGCGCCGAGCAGGGCGTCGACGCCGACGTGCTGGAGTCGTCGCTGCGAGTGCTGACCGCCGTGAGCGCCAAGGCCTGGAACCTGTCGCCGGTGCCGCAGCTCGGCGTCGTGGACCTGGTGCCGCTGCTGTGGGACTCCAACAAGCCCGGCGTGCAGGTAGATCCACCCCGTGCCCAGCTAGGATGCCTCTAGTGCCGCGGCATGTTTGGAATCGCTGTCCCGCAGGCCGCCGCCTTGGAGCTGATGAACGCCCTGGCGGCGAGGGAGGGCCGCCTGGGGCCCGACAGCGCCGAGGGCCGGGTGCAGGTCACCAAGACCGTCACCTCGCCGATGGTACGTAAGATCATGTCAGGGTTTTAGCCTGTACGGCGAGTGCTGCAACACCTCTTTTCCTCTCCATCCAGGTGTGCACCATCATCGTCCAGAACATCCTCTGCAGCCCGGTGCGCTCCAACATGGCGCGACAGCTGTCCCAGCTGCAGTCGCTCATCCTGCAGCCGCTCAAGAAGGCCATGGCCACGAGGGCCTCGTCGGCACTGCAGCCCTTGGACCCCCTCGTGCTGCCCAGGCCACCGCCGCGCCTCTTGCGGCGAAAGACCTCGGTACAGTGCACTGGTAACACCCCGACGAAACCCCACTGAAGCTGTGTCACGAAGCCACCCTTGGCCACGTTGCAGGCCGCCTCGCTGCTGCACAGCCGTAGCTGGTGCGGGGAGGAGGACAAGGACGCCGTCAGGGGCGCGGACGGCGCGCGGGACCGCCGCTCCCTGGAGGAGGAGTCCCCGTACAAGCAGCTCTCGGGCAGCCCGATGGCAGTGGCTGAACACGAGTCCCCGTACAAGATGCTCTCGGGCAGCCCGATGGCGGTCGCTGAACACGCGGCCCTTGCCGCGCCAACCACGGCGTCGAGCACGGCGTCGATGACGGCCTCCACGACCAGCTTGAACTTCAGGGGGTCGACGACGAGCCTGGCCAGCGTCACGAGTACGGCCTCGGACATCAGCCAGCACAGCGTCTCAAGCCTCTGGACGGTACGCAACATCACATGGCCTGCTCCTAGCGACGGCCACCCCCATAGCAGCTTGAGGACCGCGTGTCTTTCTACAGGAGTTCGCCGACGACGTGCCGGAGCCGAAGCCGACGCTCAGCGGCCTGGGCGAGGAGTGCCTGCAGTACCTGTCTTCGCACCACCCCGACCTGGCGCGGCGGGCGGAGGGTGAGGAGGTGAGTAGAGTTCCACCTGCTTCACGGCCTTGGCCGGCACGCCGCACAGAGGGCCAGGAAACCGACGCAGGCGGCCAAAACTCTAGACGCGTTTCGAGCTCCAGAGTCGCTAAACAGGACTCAACCCGAGCGTGTGACCCTACCAATGGATTCCTGGTTCGGAGAGCAATCCATTGGTGGTCACACGTTCAGTTCGAGTCCCCTTCGGCGAGTCTGGAGATCAAAACACGTCCTGCGGTCTTCTGGCCCACTGTGCGTCCCGCACTCACCGGCCGCCTCGTCCTCCAGGAGGCGCTGCACGGCGCGCTGTCCGTGACGGCGGAGCGCCTCGTGCGCCTCCTCGGCGCCGAGCTGTCCCTGTGCGACGACGGCGGCGCCTGGAGCACCCCGACGACCGCCACCGCGACGCGCGCCAAGGCCACGGCGGCCAAGGCCCACCTGTACCAGCCGCTGGTCTTCGCCAGGGAGGTGCCCTTCTTCCACGAGCTGTTCTGCCGCGGTCTCAACCTGCTGGCCAAGACGCGCAGGGAGATGCGGGCCAAGACGCAGCGCGACCAGGACAAGGTGGGTGGAGTGGAAGACGCGTTGACTCGAACCGAACGTGTGACCCCCACCAATGGATTGCTGGCTCGGGGTGCAATCCATTGGTGGGGTCACACGTTCGGTTCGAGTCCCATTTAGCGACTTTGGAGCTCAAAACGCGTGTAGAGTTTTTGCCGCCAGCGCCGGTCTTCTGGCGAATCGACAGTGTGACGGCGTGCTCGTTCTGCCGCAGGTGCTGAGAGTGGTGCGCCGCCAGTTCCGCGAGGCGCTCAACGCGCAGGTCAACAGCTGGGACCAGATGGACCGCTGGCTGAGCGAGCTGCCGTACTCGGCGGTGGCGGCACTCTGGGAGAAGGAGTGCCTGTCGGCGGAGCAGGACACGGTGCTGAGCTCGCCGGCCGTGCAGCAGCTGCGGCAGCGGCGCCTCGGGGACCACGGCGTGCGCGGCGCGCCCGGGCTGCGGCAGCTCGTCCGCCAGCAGCGCCTATCCGCGCTCAGGGCGGGCACCAAGTTCCGGCGCCCGGGCCTGGGCCGCCTGCACCGCAGCGCCTCCAAGCGCGAGAGGGCCTTCGTGTGGGTGTGGCTGGCGCAGCGCGACGCCGCCCTGCAGCACGCCGAGTGTGGCCAGGACGCCGCCGACCTGGCCGACGTGACCGGCACGCCGCAGGCCGTGCAGCTCGCCGCCGTCACCACCGTGGTCACGGGGAGGAAGTGCGCCAGCGTCTACGGCACCAGGTCGGACTCCAGACGCGTTTCGAGCTCCACAGTCGCTAAGCAGGACTCGAACCGAGCGTGTGACCCGAACAATGGATTCCTCGCTCGGAGAGCAATCCATTGGTGGGGGTCACACGTTCGGTTCGAGTCCCGTTTAGCGACTCTGGAGCTCAAAACGCGTCTTGAGTTTTGGCCGGTCTTCTGGCTCACTGTGGGACGGCCGACGAGTGGAAACTTTTTTTGAGCGGGACGTTGGTGCTCCATGGCCTGCAGGGGCCGCAAGCAGAGCGCCGCCTCGGACTTGGCGCTGTCCCTGGTCCTGGACCCGCAGGAGAGCGACGCGGGGTCGCTGGACCTCATCGCCCCCGACGTGGCCACCCTGGAGGCGTGGGCGGACGGCCTGAACATGCTGCTGGGTGAGTCTACATTCGAATCAGCACCGAGAGAGATCGCCTCCAAGCGCCTTACGAGTCCGCGATAGGACACCCGCTGGCCGGCGTGGCGGGCGGTGCTGCCTACCCTCGACTCGTTGGGCGCTTGGGTGGCCTGTCTGTCTGTCTGTCTGTCCATCCATCCGTCCGTCTGCAACGAGACTGCCCGGCAGGTAAGGAGTACCTGAGCGCGGCCGTCAAGAGGGACCTGGACCTGCTGCTGGACATGGAGGTGCGGCTGCAGCTCATGGAGCTGGACGGCGTGACCCCGCCCGCCGAGCCGCCCCCGGTGCCCCCGCCGCCCCCGGACTACGACTTCGTCACGTAGAGAAATGAAGGACTTCATGTTTTTACCAAAAAAACCACAAAAAGTGTCAACGGACTGAAAAGGAAACGACGAATTTTTATAATAAAATTAGCTACTTCACCATTGGATTAAACTCGATTAAAACCCATGGTTAAACAGTGGCGCCGAGTTGTTCTCCTAAAATCACGAACTTTGCCAAAGGTTTCTCATTCACACCCGCAAAGTCCGTTCCAAAAATGTTGGTCCTCCTCGCGCGCATGCGTTGCTCTTATTTGTCAGTTTCCCATCGATCGCGCTGCGCAAGGCCGGCAAGGCCACTGGCGCCGCCGCGTCGCACCGTCCGTGGCGCCTGCAGGCCGATTCCTACGATTCCCAGCCGCGCTGTCTCTCTCGCACCCCAACGGGCCCACCATTGAGTGCGAGAGAGACAGCGCCAAGGCACGCGCGGGTTGCCTGCCCATCCATCCGGGGCAAAGAGACGTCTCAGCTGGCGCCCCCTCCCCTCCTTCTCTCCCGTCCCGCCTACTATTTCGGGTTCGGGTGAGGGACCTCTGCAGGCCGATTCCGAAAGTGCTTCGTCGCTCCATCCCTCTCGCACGGAAGGGGCGTCCCGCAGGGGTGCGAGAGAGACAGAGCGACGCACACCGCTGTAGTTTGAATCCGAACACTGCCGCTGCTCTTCCCACACCCCCAAGGGGCGCCCCAGGAGTACGAGAGAGAGGCAGCGACAAACCACCTCTTCGGAATCAGTCTGCCGGGAGGTGCCGGGTCGGGCGGGCAGGAGCGAGTGCCTCCAGCTAGCGCCACGCCACTGCCACGCCACGCACGACCCGCACAAACAAAACACAGCAGTCGGGCCCCAACCGCCAACCTTGGAGGGGGCTACGCCAGGCTACGCCGGACGCGCGACGCCTGGACGGGACGGGACGGCCCGCCATAACCTATCGCAACGAGTGTGACGCTCTTGCCGGCGGCAGCGCGCGCGTCAAGGCCAAGTTCACCAAGTCCACCAAGTCCGCCATGAGCGATTGCGACTGCGGGTCCTGCGACTGCGGCGACTGCGACTGCGGAACCTGCGGCGATTGCGGTGATTGCACCGGTTGCTGCGATTGCGCCGGTTGCGCTGATTGCACGTGTTTCGGCGCCGACACCGGCAGCGCCGCCGACACCCCGGCCAGCGAGGGGAACTGCTGCACCTCCCTGTTTGCCTGCTCCTTCGCGGAGTGCGTCGATGCGTCGGTACGTGCACGCTGTAGCCCCTTAAAGGGCGCAATTTTTATGCCTTTGTTTTACCAGTGCATTCATGCAGCCGAGGACTTCACGAGTCATGCCATGCCCGAAGACCCCGGCACTTACTTGTTACGCTATTAGTAGTCGATATTCCTAATGTTGACCTCTTTTCCGGACCTTGTACGCCAAAAATTTCTTAAGCACTTTTCCAAGTTTTCGGAATTATTTCCGTCAAAAAGCTGCTTGCACTTCTCCGAAAAGATTATTTTTTGCGCGAGGGTAAACAGCATTTTTGCAAACAACTCCGAGTGTCTGTCCTGCCTGTACTGAGGTGGCCTCTGCGTTTGCTTGCAGTGTGAGAGCACGTACTGCCTCTGTTCTTCCGACAGCGACCGGACCAAGAGAAAAGGTGAAGAAAGAGGAGGAGTGGAAGGGGGAGGGGACGCGGCAGAAGATCTGCTCGAGCAGTCCGAGGTGCAGCGCATGCAGCCGGCGAGGACGGACCTACCTTACGCCTTCCCTCCAGCACGCAGGGAGGACTTGTACGCCGTGACGGACAATTCGATGGCCGAAGGTCAAGCATCCCGTGTGTAGGGGCAGCCATAGGCAGCCATAGGCGGCCACGCAGCACTACAATGAAACTTTAAGGCCGCTCTGAGGCCCCGGCTGTCGAATGGGTTGCCTACGCTGTCGGCGGCCCCGTCCTGGTGCGCAGTGGACTCCGTGTTCGCGTGGCGTGCATTCACTTTCAAAGGGGCTTTTGGTGGTAAAATATTTATTTACTTTAATATCTTTATAAATACACATAGAAAAATACAAATTCAGCTTAAAACTATTACGTGATTTACATCACTAGAATAGACGTTGATTTTCGTCCATACGGTTGTTTTTTTCGAGCAATTTCATTGTCCAGTGAAGTGTCCAATTCAGATTCACCTAAAGTTCGGCCAATTATTGTATCCAAAACTCCTTGAAATTTCTACGAATTTATCTGATGCGAATGGCAAATTCTTCGACAATAAGCTAGTAACAATAAATTTATGTTTCTCTGTGTCATCCCAGACACCCAGATAGTCTATTTTTGCCCGTAGTTGTTCTCTCCCCCCTGAAAACTCAGCCATACAATAAATACGAAGTTGAATTCTGTCAATTATTACATTTTTTACCTGCTCCATAATACACAAAAAATAAGAGTGAGCAGTTGATCCACTTTCAGGGAATCAATCATTCCGGAGGGAGCCTTTGTTTTTTCAATGAAACTTCCTAATGAAAAACATGATTTCGAGTCTTGGGTTTGCTCTAGATGTAGTTGCCATCCTTGTCCTTGTAGAGGTCGTTGTTGATGGAGTAGAGGTCCGGGCTGTGCGGGCAGTCCACGTTGAACCACCAGTCGCACACCCGCACGGCCTGGTTGAAGACGGTGCCGTTGGGGCACAGGAAGCTGAAGAGCTGCCCCGAGGGCAAGCACCAGTGCCACACCTGCAATCAGTTATTAGCCGCACAGTGGGCCAGAAGACCGGTGCAGGCGGCCAAAACTCCGGACGCGTTTTGAGCTCCATGGTCGCCGAACGGGACTCGAAACGAGCGTGTGACCCCACCAATGGATTCCCCGTTCAGAGAGCAATCCTTTGGAGGGGTCACACGCCCGGTCCGAGTCCAATATATCGACTCTGGAGCTCAAAACGCGTCTAGAGTTAGCCGCCTCCCCACAGTGAGTCGGCTTACCTGGCACTGCGTCTCCGGGTCCGCGTAGTACCCAGGCCCTCGGTCCCTGCACTTGAAGCTGAGTCCGCGAGGCACTTCGTGGTAGGTCGGGTACTCGACGGGGCCGCTGGTCATCATGTCGTCCTCCATTTGCTGAAAAAGTGGAGGTAACTCACTTTTTGCGACAAGTTTATTACCGATGAAGAGGATGTGGCAGACGGAACGGGCGCGTTATGCATTCACTGGAACGGTTTGTTTAAGGCCTCTCAGTCAGTAAGTACTCTTTTTTTGCGAGTACGCGTCGTCAGTTGTCGCGCTCCAGTCGTTCAGCGCGCGCGGCGTATGGAGCCAGTATGAGGCAAGTAATTCACACAGTCCGCGCCGCCCCGCCCCGCCCCGCCCTGGCTGTTGGGGAAATTAATGCCTTTAGGTGGGAATCCACCCAGACTGGCCCTAGCGGGTTGCAGAACTGTGTGGGGCACTGTGTTGTCATGAGCCGACATGAGAAACATGCACTCTCTCGTCGGGGCCCGGGCAGGCCTGCAGGCCTGGGTCGCGGCGCGGAGGCGAGCGTGGCGCCGCAGGCGCTGCTCGGAGATGCTTGGCCGAGCGCAGCGACTTGGAAATCAATGATCAAAGCTAAAAAAGATGAAAGCCAACGTGAGAACACATAATACTAGTGAGTATCTCAATTTTTATATATTTTTTTGGCTAGATGGGGAGCATCATGAAAAATGGCGTCCTCACACTTCAAAAATTTTGGTTACAGACTGTTAAAAATTTTGGTGAAAAAATTGTAACGAGGTAGTGACAACTTTAATTTTTCGATTCGACTGGAATGGTTTCTGCAGTTTATGTCATCATCGGGCGTGTGGCAGGACTCTATAGGGTGCAACCGCACGCACGCACGCACGCACTTGCTTTGCCGTTTCGAAACTCAACGACTTGTTCAGGTTTTGTTCTTTTTTTTCTCCAGGGCGAAATGTCTGCGATAATGTGACTAGTGACTGGTTCGACTCGGCGGTCGCGGACTGGAGCGGGTGGGGCGTGGCACGGCGTGCCACGGCGCGCCACGCGGACCGCGCGTGCGGGGAAACACCAGACAATGGGCATATCGCTATTGCCACCTCTGGCTGTGGGAAAGGGGGAGGGGGCGGCCGAGCCAGAGGTCTAGACCGCCGGCAGACCGATTCCGCGAGTGGGAGGCCTGTCTGTCTCACACACTCCAGGCCGGGCGACCCCCACGAGTGCGAGAGAGACAGGTGCCTGCCGGTGTCAAACTGCCCGGAAGGGAGGCTGCCCCATTGTCGCTGGCTTTGCAGTGCTCTGGTAGCGCTCTGCAACGGGATGCGTTGCCGCTGTTGCGACTGCGTGTCTCTGTCTCGCCTTGCATCGATCAACAGGTCGGCGTCCCGCATGGGTGCGAGAGAGACCGATCGGCGTCACGCATGCGGCGCGCCGAACAAAGAGAAAACTAAACCGCCGCCGCCGGTATTGGAAGCCGGGTCCTGCTACTCACGGCGAGGATGACGGCGACCAGGGTGGCGAGCGCGGCCAAGGCCGCCGTCCAGAACCTCCACTGCGGCTCCATGGTGGAGGCGCTGCTCCGCTGCGGCCAACCCTGCAATCACAACAGCAAACGTCACAGTGGGCCAGAAGATCGGTGGAGGCGGCCAAAGCTCCAGACGCGTTTTGAGCTCCAGAGTCGCTAAATAGGACTCGAACCGAACGTGTGACCCCACCAATGGGTCGCTCTCCGCACGAGGAACTCATTGCTTGGGTCACATGTACGGTTCGAGCGACTCTGGAGCTCAAAACGCGTCTAGATTTTTGGCCGCCTGCACTGGTCCTCTGGCCCACTGTGCGTCAGGGCAAACCGCCAAACAACACCGCAAAGTGACGCGGGTGGTCGGGGCGGTCGCAAAACTCGGCCGGCAATCGAAGCCCGTTCCGCAATGTCCGGCAATGGGCGATAGCCGAAGGCCTGGTTATGGCCCGCTAATTGCTGGAGCCACTCTGGAGACTCCGGGGTCTACAGAGATGCCCCGGAGAGATCCCCCAGGCCCGCCCCGGAGACCCCTAGTTCCTCTAAGTGCGGGACGGGACGGGTCACGACCCAGGGATCGAGCTCTCGATCTGTCGCAGTGAAAATAAGTCATTACGTCATGCGGCATTCCTAGAGCAGCGCAGCGCGGACTCTCTTGCGTGAGGTTACGTGAGAGGCACCACCATTGTAGGGCTAATGGACGATCATGCGCAGAATGCATGTGCCGGCACTGCGTCGGCACGCACCAATCGTTCCTTCGGCCCTTCAAACGGCCGCCAATTATTCATTCATTCATTCATTCATTCATTCATTCATCATTCATTTCATTCATTCATTCATTCATTCATTCATTCATTCATTCATTCATTCATTCATTCATTCATTCAAATTTTATCCGTCTTTGGAAAATTTGTGCATTTATAATTTCCTGTGTACTGTGTCGGTTAAAATAATCGAATGGTAAACAAAATTTTACCTATTATTGAAGCATATTGGACTGGCGGCATGTTTGCGAGAATGCGCTTCACTCCTATACTAAGCTTAACCTGACCGGTCTTCTAATTGATTATTTAACAGGTGTCGAGAGGTCGCGCGCTTGGAAGCATGCTGGAAGGCAGGCAGATCGAGAGATCGATTCGCCCACTTTTCTGGCAGCCTAAAACAAAGGCAGGGGTCCGGCGGGCATCTTGATGGCGGTAAACGGGCCGATGGACTCTGTCTCTGTCCATCTGCATCCCCCGTTGCGGCACCGCCAGCACCGCCGCCGTCTCCTACACTACAATGAAAGAGCGGCGAAGGGCGGCTTGGGCAACACACGGAACTTGGCAGGAAAGAAACAATAAACGGTCGTGACAAGCGACGATTGGAGAACGGCCGAGTCCAATTTGCGGCCCGCGGTTGCACCAGTACCAGTGTAGTGACAGTCATGATGGATCGAAGCGCCGCGCGCAGCGGTCCGGCGGCGGCATCGGGGGAAACCAAAGGCCCAGCGGAATGGAAACGGGCGGAGGCCGGGGGCTAATTCGCCTGTTTATGCGTTGCACCTCCAAGTTTTGAATGCGAGGACAGCGCCAAGGCCTCGGCCGACCGAGGGTGGGCAAAAAGGGAACTATCGTTGCGTCGTCTCGGCCTGCCATGCCTGCTCCGCCCATCGCAAGCAACGATGCCATCGAGCAGAAGACAGACAAAAAAAGAGTGGCAGCCTTGCTCGGACGAACGACATTACCACCGGCGCACAGTGGGCCAGAAGACCGGTGGAGGGGGCCAAAACTGCAGACAACGTTTTGAGCTCCAGAGTCGCTAAATTGGTTTCGAACAGGACGTGTGACCCCACTAATGGATTGCTCTCCGACCGAGGAATCCATTGGTGGGGTCACTCGGTTCGAGTCCAGTTTAGCGACTCTGGAGCTCAAAACGCGTCTGCAGTTTTGGCCGCCGCTTCACCTGTTTTCTGGCCCACTGTGTTTGGTCGAGGGGAAGAAACGAGCTAGGAACGTATGACCCTGTTCCTTAATCCCTGTGTCGACAGTTCCCCATCCTGGCTGCAAGTCGCGTGCTGCGATTGGTCCAATTTGGTCCAATTATTGGTGGCCCATTGTTTGTTTTGGCGCAACAGTGAGGCTCGCGCAGCCCGGCGCAGGCCTGGCCCAGGCCGTGTAGGACGTGGTCTAGGGCGCCTAGGGCCGAGGGTCGAGCAGAGGGCACCATCTGCCTCATTTAACAAAACAAAAGCACACTCCAACAAATCGTATGTCTAACAAAAAAAAAAGGCAAACCTGCTTTTTAGAGAGTATGGGGAAGTTCTCAATTTTACTACGAATCGACTGGTAATGGAGAAGGACCAGAAAGAATAAAAAGACCACACAACGCGTTTTAGTATTTGAATAATATTTCAGAACCCTTACTCGCGACAAAAACACTTTTGTTTTTAAAATTGAACCAAATTTTAACATTTTGAAAACGGTATAAGGCCTTCACGAAGAGTCGTTTCACTCATCGTAATCTCTCACGAGTCACTTCGTTTTTAAACCCAACGCACGACAAGAACTTCCTATAATTTCTGTCAGTGTTTTTTTGTTTGTTTTTTACCTGGAGGTGATCGTGGAAAATCAATTATGTAATCCTGCGGGGAGCTCCTCTCTGACCGACGCGCCGGCCGCACAGTGTATTGTATGCAGTCTTCTTCCGAGAGCCTCCGAAAGTCTCATGGCCCATGCCCATGGCCCCAGCATCGCCACCGGCAGCCACTGGGCTAATCATCATAATGCCGACACTACATTGTTCCCGAGGCCATGTGCCACGGACTTCCCTTTCCAAATTCAACGCGTTGATGTTTTTTTTCTGTCTAGCAGGGATTGGGCGGGTAATTGCTAGGGGCGCGTTCAGCTCATTATTTTCAGCTTCCAGGATGCAAATGCAGTTCTTGGCCGGCCGATGACGGACCAGGCCAGGGGGGACCTCGGCTGGGAGGCTTCAACTCGAGGGAGGAAACCCTCGTCTTCATGTTCAAAACCGAAAAACACAAAAACACTCAATAGTGTTCGTAACTCGCTAATGAAAAACACCCCAAAATCACGTGAGCTCGAGCGACAAAGTTCACGAAATTCTGGTCAACACTGGTCCCCCAAAGGTGCACTTTCGCACAAAATAAAATTTACGTTAGAAGTTTAAGAATAGAGGTGGCGGTGGTGTCGCTCGACAGACTGCTTGCACTTGGAACTCCACTTCCACTTGGAATTCTACTTGGGACTCTACTTGCACTTGGGACTCTACTTGCACTTACTTGCGCGTTAAGACGAACTGCGGTGCAAATCCCAATGGCCGAACACAAAATCAGCGACTGTCATCAGCACTGTATAATCCAGGGGAGCAGGACACCTACACTCGCACACACTCAGACGCACGCACACACACACACACACACGCGCGCACATGCACACACAGACACACTGGCGGTGCTACGGGCGGCAGCAAAGTGTTTGCCGAGTATTGTTGTGGCTGCCTTTATAGCCGGGCCAGCAGCATGGGCCAGCCTGGGCCAGGCGCCACGAGGAGGGGACGCACGCACTGCCCGGCGCCCCACGCTGGACCCCCACCCCGACAAGGCACCAAGCGCGCCGCGGTTTGAATTTCGCGCGCGAACAAGGGTCCTCTCCCATTGGCTGACCCCCCACAGTGGACCAGAAGACCGGTGGAGGCGGTCAAAACTCTAGACGCGTTTTGAGCTCGAGAGTTGCTGAACAGGACTCGAATCGAGCGTGCGACCCCACCAACGGATTCCTCGTTTGGAGAACAATCCATTGGTGGGGTCAAACGTTCGGTTCGAGTCACAATTACCGACTCTGGAACTCAAAACGCGTCTGGAGTTTTGGCCGCCTCCACTGGTCTTCTGTAAATATCTGAATTTCCTAGATTTCTTCCTGTAAATTTACTTTTTTTAAAAGTATTCGTGCACACTCTACGGGCTGTGAACCAGAGAGGACTGTGCAGTAATCCACGCCCTGCCGAGTTCCCCGTTTTTGGCAACGGGCCCCGCCACATACGTTTGCAGGTCGCGTTCCCACAGCAGCCCGGTTCCAACTGCTTTCGACAGGTAGCCGGCATTTCTCACAAAACTGGCCGAACCATTTTTGTAGGTGGTGGAGCTGGGCTAACAAAATCGACGCAATCGATTTGGACAGAAATAAAACCGAACATCGAGGATCACGAAGGGTTCCTTCCTCTGGATAATGTGTTCAGCCGCTGAGGGCGTTCGCGAGTCTGCGTATATACGCCATATGGCGCAGGCGCACAGTGGACCAGAGGACCGGTGGAGGCGGCCAAATCCTGGACTCGAATCGAACGTGTGGTGTGACCCCCACCAATTGATTGCTCTCCGAACGAGAAATCCATTGGTGGGGGGTCACACGCTCGGTTCGAGTCCTTTTTAGCTACTCGGGAGCTCGAAGCGCGTCTAGAGTTTTGGCCGCCTGCGCGCGGTACGGGGCGGGGCGGGTGCCTCGCGGCCACGTAGGGAATTCCCTGCGGGGCTCCGCGGCGAAAGGTTACTAGCTTCGCGTACCATCGCGTCGCTTGGCGGGCAAAATGTGTCCAAGCGGCGAGCGCGTCCACGGCGATGACGGTCCAGCTCCCCCCCCCTCTCTCTCTCACGACGCGCCAAATGTCGCACCACTTTCAATGATGCGGCCGACACGACCTCATCAAGCACCCTTTCATCCCGGTAGAGCTGCACGGGGCAAAAAGCGGGACAAAAAGACGCGAGGCGTGTGAGAACGGCCTTGACGAGGACGGCGGCGACCTTGACCCCGACGACGTCATCTTCGGGACCTTGCCCTTCCAGATGGTCCGCCTTCCCTAACGGGCCAGATTCAAACTCACAGTGCGGCCACACCTGGTGGGAGTCGCGATGAGTGTTTAGAGCCGCGACAGACGGAATGGGTCACGGAGGATTCACAGATTCCTAAGAACTACCGGCTAATCTTTCGCCCTGTCGCATGCCTCTTGGCTCATCAGGTTGACCAACCCACGTGGTCAGTCGGCCGGCGTGTAATGGGTGGTGCCAACACCGCGGCGACAAATGACAGCATGCCCTAATGCGGGTGGCACGCCTGCTGCACTGGGACCGTCGGTGTGTTCTTCGAGAAAGTCACCTGCCTGTGGTCTGCCTCCGCGCACCCCTGACAAACTGAGGGCCAGGCAAGCCGGCGCGTTGAGCTCCGGTGGTAACCAGGGGTACTCGGGGGAACCGGGGAACTCAAGGCGAAGTGGTGGGGAAGTCGGGGGAAGTCCGCATAGCGGGGACTCGGAGCTGAAGAACGGGGGCTAATTTGGCGGCCTCCAGCCGGTCTCGGTGGCCCACTAGTCGGGGGATGTGGGACCGAACTCGCCGCAAACTAGATGCTCCAATGCCGTGAGCCTGTGTCACTTGCCGCGGATTCTAAAAGTGCACGGCCGAAGGCTGCCCTCCGCGTCCCACTGGGCCGCGACCAAATGGAGTCGCGTTTTGACTCAGGGGTCGCGTGCAGGTGCGAGGGTACGGAGCCTGAGAGAGTCGGGGGTCCGGTGAGCCCATAAGCCGAGCACTGCTGCTAACCGCAAGGGACACGCCAGTCATCAGGTAATGTGGACAGACGGGCGACTTCTAAGGCATTTCCACTGCGATCCGAGGCGGCAAGTGCCCTCCCTCAAACGGAGCACAGGCTGCCACTATGGCATGCCGTCTACGCAGTGCCATGGGCGCCTCAGTGCGAAGAAGACGCGAAGTTGGAGGCGGCCAAATGCTCTGAAAGACGCGTTTTGGAGCCGACAGCATCGCTAATGCGACTCGATCCGAGGCGGATGCCCCTCACGGGCAATGGCTTAGACCTCGCTGCCTCGTACGGAGGCGAATCTGCCTTGTTGGGGCACAGTTCGCAAAGTGATCAAAACGGTCCACAATGTGCTGAAAATCGGTTTGTCAATTTTGGCAACGCCCGCAAACGGCATTCTGACCCGTACTGGCGCTGGGAGGCCTCCAGGATGACCATGCCCGGCTGTGGTTAGTTCGAGGCGGCCACTCTGTCTGTTTCCTTGTGACCATTTCCGTTGCGACGCGTCGCCTTCCGTCGTTCCCTCTCTCTCTCCCTGACAGGGCTTCCCTGGGTGTGAGAGAGACAGAGCGAGCCTGCCGGCGACCCGAGAGGCGGCCCTCGAGCCCCAAAAGACCGTCGGCCTCCCCTTGACGGGTTGACGGGGCGCCTCTAGTAACGACGCTGTGGCTTTGACCTTTGATTGTCTCTTGGGTGCCCGGCCGTGCCCGGCTGTGCCTCGTTGTGCCTCGTGCATGACATCCATTAAGATAAGCCATCGAGATGAGCCCCGAATGCCAGCACCAAAAATGGCAAGGCGGTGCACGGCCAGCCTCCTCGCACCGACACTGGCTACTCCAGTTCCAGAGTTCCGAACGAATCGAAAGAACCAGTGGGCCAGAAGACCGGCGGAGGCGGCAAGAATCCGAGACGCGTTTTGAGCTCCAGAGTCGCTAAACGGGACTCGAACCGAACGTGAGACCCCACCAATGGATTGCTCTCCGAACGGGGAATCCAATGGTGGGGTCACACGTCACTTTGCCTGTTTGGGATGTGTCGGTCACTAATTGCTACCACCACTGTGAAAATATCGCATCCTGCCCTAGTTCGATCAAAGGGCGACCCCACCGGGCCCCGCCACGCCCGCGCGCCCACCGCGCTTACAACACGCAACGAAAAAAAATGCTCGCCTCGCTACCCGCGGGCTCACGGCCCAAAGGAAAGGAGGGGAGGGGGAAGGGTTACTCGGGACGGCAAAGATGCAGGCTTCTTCTAACGACGTAATAGTGCGGGCACACGGGTCCGTCCGTCCATCGCGGCCCGCGAGTCAATGAATGCTCGCCGCGTATTCGAGATCTCGAAGATCGGCCACCACGCGCACGCGATTGGGCAACGCTAATCGACCTCTCGAAGGGAGGCGTCCTTCACAGTGTCTCGGCACGATAGGCGGGGTTGAGGCTTCGCTTCCAGGCACCCCAGTTTTTGCATCAACTTTTGTAAAGTGAGGTCCTCTGCTATGACCAACTGCATGTCTTCTGCACCAACCAACAGCACAGCATGTTCAAAAAATATGAGTGACTACGGCTCGCAAGCAGTCTCCTGCAAAATATGTCCCTCCCTCGCGCTAGCCTGGCCTGCACCTTGCGCGTGACTCCAATTTAACTGGTTTTGCCACACTGCCATAGCCTGACGGTCGACAGGCGCTGGCTTCGACATCTTCATTGTCCGATGGGCACGAAGTGTGGCACGAAGCACGCCAGCAAGTCGTCGCTCTGTCTCTCTCGCACAACCACAGGGCGCCCCCCGTGAGTGCGAGAGAGACAGAGCGAGCAGCCCGACAAATCTTTGGCCAGATTTATGGAGAAGGCAGCAGCAGCGCTTCCCGCTGCGATGCACGCGCGGACCGCGGGGTGATCCCGCTCTGTCTCTCTCGCACCCGCAAGGCGCGCTCCACGTGTCGGAGAGAGACAGAGCATCGGCCCGCCTAGGCCCGCCTCCCCTGTGGCCTGTCCATCACGCGTATCGGTGTTTATCGCTGGATTGCGGCGTTTTCTCGTTGCAGGAGACGGTCATCTTGTCCAGGACGAAACTGTTGCCCGGCATGGCGACGAGGCCCACGACTTGGTTCGGAACACTGGTCGTGGTCCGCCATCACGAACTGGCGGCCGGCCAAAATTCTAGACGCGTTTTGAGCTCCTGACTCGCTGGGACTCGAACCGAACGTGTGACCCCATCGATGGACTCGTCGTTCCTAGAGCAATCGATTGGTGGGGTCACACGTTCGGTTCGAGTCCCGTTTAGCGACTAGGGAGCCCAAAACACGTCCAGAATTTTGGCCGCCTCCACCGGTCTGCTGGACCGTGGACGCTGCGCCGGGTCCACGAGCGAGAGGCTCTCTCGCAAGGGGTAGCGACGCAGCAGGGCCGCAGGGCGTAGCGACGCGTCTGCACTGTCTGCACCTGTCACGGCTGTTCCGTGCACCCGAAGACGCGCCCACACTCCGGGAAGGCCTTCTCCACTCGCAGGGGAGGCGTGGTCCACCCGGCAGCCTGTCCCCAGTTTCAGCGACCGCCAGTACCGAATGGAGGGGCGCTCAACCGCCGGGTGGCGCTCTCTCTCGCTGGCGGCTTCGCTCACTCTCAGGCGGTACATATACACTCGTCCCCGACTTCCACTGCAGGGTCCGCAGGGTGAGCAGTTCCCTACAAACCCAGACTCACACACGGGGAGAAGCCTTACGAGTGCACAGTAGTTTGCACAACGTGATTCGGTGGATAGCGCCACCGCTTGACCGCTCACCCACCATCGACCCTTTTTGCACAGACTTACCCCTTTCGCATCGACTTCTCTCTTCTTCATGGGCTCGATCCTAAGCGTTACCCCACTTCAACCTCGTTTTGGTCTGGCCCAAGTTCGATGGATCGATGACCGGGTTGTCCCAAGTTTTGCCCGCCGTCACCGTCACAATATTTGCCACAGTTGTTTGCCCGCATCCGTTTGCCCCGCCCTCCGGTTCGAATGCGGTTCGAATCCTGCTGAGCGACACTGGACCTCAAAACGCTTCTAGAGTTTTTGGCCACCTGAACCGACCTTCTGGCCCACTGTGCGGATGAGGAATGGGCCCTGGGATTTCCCTTCGAGTTCAAACCATGAGGAACCCGCGTTTGAGTCTCCGGCAACATGTCGAGCGAACCCGATGCGTCGCTCTGTCTCTCTCGCGACCGAACGGGGGGCCCTTGAGTGCGAGAGAGACAGAGCGACGAGGCGCCTCTCCGGCTGGTGATGCGCTCCAGCGCCGGGAGGTTAGGCAGCCCATCGGGCGCCGTGGCGACGATCACCATCATTGCCATTTCCATTAGAGGCTAGACCACAGATGATCGTATGACGGGAGCGGGGGAGGCAAAGTCAGTGTTCCTTTTGACCCGCACAGGATCCCGCAGGATCCTCGCCTGCCAACAATCGAGCAGACCGTGCTCGTCGATTACACTGTAACACTTGCAGTGCGGCGCGAGTGAACGGTTGGAACTGCGTTGGACGCAGTGGCGTGCCGGGGGCGTGTCCACGAACCCCCGCGAGTTGCATGCGGGTCACGTGGGTCACGGGCCGCGTCTGGCCGCGTCGCCGCCTGCAGCAGACTGAGAGTCGTTTTCGTCGCTCTGTCTCTCTCGCACCGATGCGGGTCGCGCCATGAGTGCGAGAGAGACAGAGCGACTCTCGGAATCAGTCCAGAGCCGCGTGCACGGGGTGACGACAACGAGAGCGGCCGATTGGCGAAGCGAGAGTACTGTATCGAGAGCGACGGGACGTGCGCCCTCTGCCTCGTCGCTCCGTCTCTCTCGCACCGCCACGGCGCCACGGCACGGCCCTCGAGTGCGACAGAGACGGAGCGACGACAGCAGCTCGTTATTCCCTCGGCGTCTAATCCTCGTCCTGCCGTTCGCCGTTGCAGTGCACTGCAGTGGGGAGGTCAGGGCCGCGGCGAGAGGTGTGTACCACCCCACAGTGGATTTGCCAGAAGACCGGTGGAGGTGGCCAAAATTCTAGACGCGTTTTGAGCTCCAGAGTCGCTAAATGGGACTCGAACCGAACGCGTGACCCCACCAATGGATTGCTCTCTGAACGAGGAATCTGTTGGTAGGATCACACGCTCTGTTCGAGTCTTATTTACCGACACTGGAGCTCAAAACGCGTTCGGGATTTTGACCGCCTCCACTGGTCTTCCAGCCCACTGTGCACACCCCGGCAGCCAGCGACTCAGGAGAGAGGTTTGTCGTTCTGTCTCTGTCGCACCCTTACGGAGAGTCCCATGAGTGCGACAGAGACAGAGCGACGACACGTAGTTAGTTAATCAGTTAATCAGTCTGATATCCGTTGTCGCTCCGTCTCTCTCGCACCCCTGCGACGCGCACCGCGACTGCGAGGGAGACAGAGAAGGCTGCTGATTGTTATCTCGTAAGCTACGCACAGCTCTGCTCTTATCACTCGGGCTGGCGGGGCTGGCCGGGCTACAGGTGCCTAGATAGCAGTGCGGAGGGGACGGCCCGGGCGACTCGAATCCTCCGAGAACCTCGAATCTCGGACGGGACTGCACTCGACTAGCGCCGTGGGCCCCACAAGCACGGGTGAGTGAGAATCCACCAAGGGCGCACGGTGGGCGTGGAGGCGGCCAAAACTCCAGACGCGTTTTGAGCTCCAGAGTTACTAAAGGGGATTAGAACCGAACGTGTGACCCCACCAACGGGTTCCTCGTTCGGAGAGGAATCCATTGGTGGGGTCACACGTTTGGTTCGAGTCCTGTTTAGCGACTCTGGAGCTATGAAAACGCGTCAGAGTTTAGGCCGCCTCCACCGTTCTTCTGGCCCACTGTGTGCGGGAGGTTGACAGGCCGACTGACACACTGACTGACAGGCAAGGGAGCTTGCATGCCGCGCGCTGACCAGTGCAGCCACCCTCGTGCCGTCGTTGGCGAAAGTTCAAGATCACACCTGCCCAAATAATTACAGTGGGGCACGCTGCGACGCCGTGACGCGCGTGACAGGCGCGTGTGTGTTTGTGAACTGCGACCGAGGTGCGTGCGTGTCACGCGCCGGCCGTGCCAAATCAAACCGGGGGGCTTGTTGGCGTTATCTGATCTCGCTGTCCAGGATATTGGCTGTAAAACTGCCTAGTGTACGCGCACGCGGTCGTTTTCCTGTGGCGATAGGCTGGGCGCCTTTGCACAGCAGCGCCAGAGGAGACACGCTGAAAAGGGTTTCTGGTTTTCCCAGGAAGCCTTTAGGAAAGACAGGCGATTTCCAGGGGGTTCCTGGTAAAGCCAGGAAACATTTTTACCGTGTAGACGGAGGTTAATCAAAAGTTCAATTTTCTTCTCACCTTGATAATATTGTCACTACGAGGTGGAACAGCCGTGGCAGCAGATGGCGTTGCGAACATTGGCACACATGTTACCGCTTCGCCGGAAAATGGGGGGTGACAACACGTCAGGCGGTCGATTACGTGCATCGGAGAGTCCAAGACGCGGCGCACAGTGGGCCAGAAGACCGGCGGAGGCGGTCGAAATTCTAGTCGCGTATTGAGCTCCAGATTCGCTAAACAGGACTCGAACCGAGCGTGTGACCCCACCAATGGACTCCTCGTCCGGAGAGCAATCCATTGGTGGGGTCACACGATCGGTTCGAGTCCCATTTAGCGACTCTGGAGCTGAAAACGCGTCCGGAGTTTTGGCCGCCTCCACCGGTCTTCTGGCCCACTGTGCGGCGCGTCTTCCACGGTGAGCCCTCCATATGTCACCACCGCTGGAGGGGCGCGACGCGGCGAAGCGTGCCGGCTGACTCCTAACAGTGCTGTCTCTCTCGCACCCGTTGGGCGTCGCGCGGGACGTCTCCGCCCTCTGTCTAATTAAAGGGGTCGCGCTGTGTCATCTTGAAGGAGCCGCGAGTGGCGACGCACGCACCGCGCACGCGCCAGTGACCGTGCCGTGCCGCGCGCGCATCTGCCGTCGGCTCGATCGTATTGTCATCGGCTGGAATGACTACTACGTACCTCCACCTTGCCGTCGTAGTCGTCGTCATGTGTTTGGACGTTCATTAAACGCGCCGCTCCCCCCACTCATGGCCGGCCCAGTTAGCTCCCCCGCCACATTCAATTTCATATGCACACACGCGCGCGTAAATTACTCACTTACCAGTTTTCTCTCGAGCATTTTTGAACTTTCGAACCGCCCTCGCGGTGCAGTGTGTTGCACGTCGCATGTAGTTTACAGGGACCACAGGCCGTCTCTCTCGCACCCCCCGCGGTACGCCTTCGGGTACGCACTGGGTACGCCCCACGAGTGCGAGAGAGACCGGTGTACGGACGCAGCCTGCAGGTGAGCGGGCCGACCGTTTACGCGCTCGGCGCCACGCTCCCCTACGCTGCTACACTGTGCGCTGCAACGTCCGACAAATCGACTAATCGATTCACGCTCCATCAAGCCTGACACCCCGCGACTGCCTCGCCTGCCGCGACCCTCGGGCCGGGGTGCCGGCAGGGGTGCCGGGGTGTTGGTACACCTGCAGAGCGTCCCTCCAAACGGTGGCTTCAGCAGTGCATCAGCGCTCACCCTGCAGCTACGCAGTGGGCCAGAAGACCGGTGGAGGCGGCCAAAACTCGAGACGCGTTTTGAGCTCCAGAGTCGCTAAATGGGACTCGAACCGAACGTGTGACCCTCCCAATGGGTTGCTCTCCGGGCGAGAAATCCATTGGTGGGGTCACACGCTAATTAATTATTGAGTGCATGCACCACCCTGTTCAATAACGCGCAAAGACCTGCCCGAGACCGCAAACTAGAACTTGCCCTTTCATCAGCGTTTTCCGATTCTTGTTGTTGTTGTTGGTGTGCGACCCGGTTGCATTTCAAGTGCTATGGCAACGCGAGGCAATGCCCCCGTCGCCACGTCGGGCCGGTGCACTGTCGGTGCTCGCGTGATATCAAAGAAGTGTCTTGCTTCTCAAGGCGCGGCGGCCATTGTATTTATCTGTGTGAAGCGGGCGAAGCAGGCGAAGCGGGGCCCTATGGACGCTCGGACACACGGCGTGGCGGGGCGTGGCGGGGCGTGGCGGGGCGTGGCGTGGCGGGGCGTGCCGTACCGTGCGTGGAATTTGCGTTAAAGCCCCCAGCCTTGACTTCCACCCGTTCCTCCGCGGGGGGGCGTGGCGTGGCGTGCCCAAGAGTGACGTCACTCTGGCCTTTTGCATTATGGGCGCCCAAAAGGTTTCATTTTGGGTAAGAAAAATAAAAGAAGAAAACTGTAAACCGACATCAATTCTTCGCGAGCCACCCGCAGCCGAATGAGGTCTAAGTTTTTCTTGGATTTCGGAAAAGGGATTTTGTCGGAAATTGTGAAAACTAACCCGTGTGACCCATGAACTTGAATATCGCGGACCTAACGGGACGCGCCGAGTGCGAGAGAGACAGAGCGACGAAACGGCTCTTGGAACCCTGCAGAAAAGCGACCGGCAGCAAGCCGGCTGCGTTTCGCGCAGTGTTCGCACCACATCAGGCACGGCGCCTGGCCAGCCAACTGAGAGTCGCTTTGGTCGCTCTGTCTCCCTCGCACTCGTGGGGCGTCTCGCCTGGGTGCGAGAGAGACACATAGGCCCTCGCGGAGTCGGTCCGCAGTAACTGGAGCAGTGGCGTGGGAAAGCGTAGCCATCACACAACCGCGGCACCGCGGCCCGCGTGGCATATGGCTGGGGGTTACCCAATCTACATGCGTCGCGCGGGTAACCATTACTTTTTTATTTTCACCTTGATCTCTGCAGGCGCTGCAGGACTGAACAGAGACGGAGGGGCCGTTTCCTTCACAGTGGGCCAGAAGACCGGTGGAGGCGGCAAAAATTCTAGACGCGTTTTGAGCTCCAGAGTTGCTAAACAGGACTCGAACCGAACGTGTGACCCCACCAATGGATTCCTCGTTCGGAGAGCAATCGATTGGTGGGGTCACACGTTCGGTTCGAGTCCCGTTTAGCGACTAGGGAGCCAGGGGCGCCGGGGGTGTATTTCCAGAGGGGGGCAAACGATTCTAAATCCTACGTTCCTAATTACCCTCTCCCCCACCAAAATAGGTGCTTAAAAAGACCCTACTCTTTCATGCCCCGCCTCGGGAAGGCTTTGACCGCTGATAGTTTGGGAGCAGTGGTCTCGCAAAAATGGTCAAAAAGTGAATGAATTTCAGAAAATCACCGTTTTTGCTGACTTTGAGCGGTCACTGCATCCAATTTAGTTGCGGTCAAAGGCCTCCCTCGACGCCTTACTATTCTGAAGACCCTACTCTTTCATGCCCCGCCTCGGGAAGGCTTTGACCGCTGATAGTTTGGGAGCAGTGGTCTCGCAAAAATGGACAAAAAGTGAATGAATTTCAGAAAATCACCGTTTTTGCTGACTTTGAGCGGTCACTGCATCCAATTTAGTTGCGGTCAAAGGCCTCCCTCGACGCCTTACTATTCTGAAGACCCTACTCTTTCATGCCCCGCCTCGGGAAGGCTTTGACCGCTGATAGTTTGGTAGCAGTGGTCTCGCAAAAATGGTCAAAAGTGATTGAATCCCCGAAAGTATGATTGTCATTTCATTGGATGATGTTGATTATTTCACTGATTACCAACTAGACGCGCAATGATTATCTTGAGTCGGGTACCCCTTGAAATAAGCTGTTCCATTTTTACCCTGTGTCCCATAATTGCCCCAACTGACCCTAATACTAATACAAATTATTCAATTCAAGGGGAAGGGGGAAGAGGCCACCGCGCCGCGTCTCTCCGCTCGCTGCGGAGATACTTTGCGCGACCGGTGCCCGCCCGCCTGGCTCGATTTTCTTTCCGCCAAATTCCAGGGGGGCGATGCCCCCCTGCCAAATTTTAGGGGGGGCAGCCGGCCCACCCTGCACCCCACTTCCGGCGCCCCTGTAGGGAGCCCAAAACACGTCCAGGCCGACGCTGCGCCGGCGCCGGGTCCACGAGCGAGAGGCTCTCTCGCAAGGGGTAGCGACGCAGCAGGGCCAGGCAGGGCGTAGCGACGCGTCTGCACCTCCCGTCACGGCTGTTCCGTTCGTTCGGGAGTGGTTCGTGCACCCGAAGACGCGCCCACACTCCGGGAAGGCCTTCTACACTCGCAGGGGAGGCGTGGTCCACCCGGCAGCCTGTCCCCAGTTTCAGCGACCGCCAGTACCGAATGGAGGGGCGCTCAATCGCCGAGTGGCGCTCTCTCTCGCTGGCGGCGTCGCTCACTCTCAGGCGGTACATATACACTCGTCCCCGGCTTACGCAGCAGGGTCCGCAGGGTGAGCGGCTTCCTATCAACCCACACACACGGGGAGACGACTTTCAGTTCAGGGTGCATGGCCGATTGCACAACGTGATGCGGTGGATAGCGCCACCGCTTGACCGCTCACCCACAATCGACCCTCTTTGCACAGACTTCTACCCCTTTCGCACTGACTTCTTTCTTCTTTGTTGGCTCGATCCTAAGCGTTACCCCACTTCAACCTCGTTTTGCTCTGGCCCAAGTTCGATGGATCGATGACCGGGTTGTCCCAAGTTTGGCCCGCCGTCACCGTCACAACATTTGCCACAGTTGTTTGCCCACATCCGTTCGCCCCGCCCTCTGCCTCCTCCTCGCCTAGGACTAGACCAGCAGCGCCAGCAGCCACCCTCCCTGCTTGCAACCTGCTGCACCCCTGCACCCCTCCTCCCACTCCTCCCATCACCTGTTTCCCTCTCTTTGTTGTGCAGCAGTGTTTTTAAAAGGACACCCCCCCCCCTTTCGAACCCAACGGCCGCCAGAGAAAAGTGGGAGGGGGCTTCCCCTGTGCTTCTCTCTCTCCTCTCTCTCTCTCTCTCTCTCTCTCTCTCTCTCTCTCTCTCTCTCTCTCTCTCTCTCTCTCTCTCTCTCTCTCTCTCTCTCTCTCTCTCGTTCGTTCATTCGAGGACGCTGCTGAAGGCCAAGCCAACCGTCTTCTCCTCCATTTGAACTTCGGGTTCCGCTCGGGCCGGCTTCGTGTTCGGCTCGGCGGGGTCGGGAGTGGGAGGGGGCGGGGGAGCTCAGGTGCGGAGGGAAGGAAAGGTGCCCGAGGGACGACGGGACGAAACGGACGTGCCCCAGACTGTCTTGTCCCCGCCGCGGTTCAGGTGGCGGCGCAGAGCGGCGCAGAGCTTGTCGTGGGAGTGCACCGTAGCAGTGGAAGTCCAGCCACCAAGTGCCGCGAGTGCCTGCCGTGCGCCCCACCGCGCCCCGCCGCGCCCCGCCGCGCCCCGCCGCGCCCCGCCGCGCCCCGCCGCGCGCCCCGCCGCGCCCCGCCGCGCCCCGCCGCGCCCCGCCGCGCCGCCGCGCCCAGCAGCCGCGCGCCCCCACTGCGCCGGCTCGGTCAAGGTCCTAACCGCGCTGTGCATTCGCACGACAGCCCAGCAGCCGACGGACCACCTCTGGGAACACGATCTGAATAAGAATGTGAGTAAAGCACATCGTTTGTGGTCCAAGCTACTTCGAGTCTGAACTGGGGCAGCAGCCGGGCAATGCTGACAGAATTTGCTTTCTGACTTCTATTGATGGCTTGAATTTTCTTGGTTCATGATCAAATTCACCTTGTTTTATTAGTTTGATCGTGTTTTTCCAACTTGACCTTTTGTGCTGAATTTTATCATACAGTCAATATTTCATTGCTGCATTATTTCTTTCGTCAGAATCCCGAGCTACCGTGCAAAACAATACGATACAAATTTCCTACAAAATTAAAGTTTCTGGCCTTTTGTTTTTCCAAATTGAACTTTCTTCTTGCTCCGGAAGCACCGCGGGCACCTCTCGGTGACGGCCTTTGTGGTGCTTCTGCGCGTCGGGTTCCGACGAGGGTTCCGAGGTTCAGGTTCCAACCGCCGAAAAGAACAAACCCGACGGATCTCCTCTTTTTGTGTAGTCTCCCTATCGAGTGCGTGCACAGGAAGCGCGGCGGATCACAGTGGGTCAGAAGACCGGTGCAGGCGGCCAAAACTCTAGACGCGTGTTGAGCTGCAGAGTCGCTGATGGGACTCCAACCGAACGTGTGACCCCACCAATGGATTGCTGTACGAACGAGGAATCCATTGATGGGGTCACACGTTCGGTTCGAGTCCCATTCAGTGACTCTAGATCTCAAAACGCGTCTACAGTTTTGGCCGCCCTCGCCGGTCTTGCCCACTGTGCGTGCCGGCCGCGGTGCCGGCCGCCATGCAGGTCCACCGTAAAGAACGCTGCAATTTTACTCTGGTAGCTAAAGGGGCGGCGCTGAGACCCAGAGAATGAGTCACCGTCTACATGCAGAGTTAAATTACTTTCGCATTTTCACTCGGGGAGGGGGGTATGTGCTCAGGCGAAATGGAACTGCGATGAGCGAGCCAAAACCGGCGGCCTGCAACCAGTTGCCAGATTCCGGGGAGTCGTTCTGTCTCTTTCGCACTCATGGTGGGCTGCATACGGGAGCGAGAGAGACAGAGCGACGCTGATGCCCGCGGCTCATCGCGGCCAGCTTGGCCTGCGGTGACCGTGCAAAGATTGCAGCCTGCATGCGGGCTGCAGAGTAATTGAGGTACTGAGGTACGCCCGCGGGTACGCCCCTATGCTACCAACGCCCACCGCCCCGCCCCGCCCCGCCCCGCCCCGCCCCGCCCCGCCCCGCCCCGCCCCGCCCCGCCCGCCAGAAGAAGGATGCGTGACCACATATCATTTGAGGGGTCTCTGCAAAACCAAAGGACAATCCACAAAGCCTCTTGAAACCCATCACCAAACAAATCGGTTCGTGCGCAAAAATATAATTCTCAGCGTTGCGTACATTTTGCTCCAATTTTATTATTTTTCTCAAATCTATTTTTTTTTTTAAAAATGCGAAATTTTTGTGAAAAATGCGGAATAGTTCCACCACTCCGCGTAAGGCACCGGTGGGTCGTGCGGCGGCACCGTGGCCTTTTGACGCCGCTTGGTTCTGCCCGCTTTTGCGCGACTTTACTAAATTTGATTGCTCTGTGTCGGCGCTCGTCACAGACAGACTGCAGCCCGCCAGAGGCCCAGGCCGCGCGGAGAGCTTCGTGACGGCGCAGAACGGCAGAACGGTGGCAGTGAATTCCAGAAAGTAGCGCCCCGTCATTGCAGCCCGTCAAAAACGAAAACAAGGCAAAAACAATAACAAACAGCTAAAAAGAAAGAGAAATGTTTTTGTTGTTTACCGGGTAGGCGTGCCTGCAGCTTGTGGCTACGGATTGTCCTCCCCTTTGCAACCTTCCCGCGAAAAACGGTTATGCACTGTATCACGCCCCCGTATAAATAATCAAGCACAGGTAGGCAGGTAAACCAGGGTAAGCCTTGCGCCGATAGGGTGTGGAGCGGTCTCGCACGGCGCCATACCATGGGTGTTGCTGGTGTGCTGCCCTCGACAGTTGTTGACCTGGACGGGGGGCGCCGCCCCTCTCAGGCAAAGTCTTGTGATTTTGTCGCTGTCTCACTCGCACCCTTGCGGGACGCTCCATGAGTGCGAGATAGACTGCTGATGCTGCGGTACGTGCGGGACGTGTAGCCTCTGCGTGGCGACGCAGCGACCGTTTGTCCGGCCGGCCCTGCCCTAGCCCTGCCACCTGCCGTGCTGGGTGCCGGGCCTCCGGGCTCGTGCCCGACCGAGCACCTGTCGCGGGGTGCCCGACCGCTGTGCCTACACTGCCATAAGACACGCCCCGTTTCCTCTTTCACGCCACGCTTTTTCGGTTTATTTTTCGGAGACACTGCGTTGAGTTGTGATTGCGAACGAGGACTCAAATTTGCCAAGTTGGTCCCACTGGAGCTTTTTCTTTGAGGTGCCGGGGGCCAGTCCCAACAAACCACGCCACTGAAAGAAGAACCGAAATCGTAGTGACGGTGAATCGGAATCACTCGAGAGCTCCTCTTTATCAGGTCCATTTTCGTTTTTCGAGTCCCTTTAAATCCGCCCCGTTACACTTGTCGCTGGCTGCCTTCGCCGCCCGCATCATGTAAATGGAACCACTAGTGCGAGCAGCCCCCGGCCACTCCCCCCGCCCCCACATCCCCCTCCCCCCTTTTTGCACCACCTGTTCCCCCCTTTCCCGCACCTGTTGGCTCGTGCTTCGCCGTGCTTCGCCGTGCTCGGCGATCGGGGCGCCTCCATGGGAAAGAAAGGAAAAACTGGAGCGGATTTTTGAAGGAATGGCAGGAACGTTTTGACACGTCGCACTGCACTGCCGGGGCACTGCCTCGGCGTTGCCGGCGCTGCCCCAGTTCCCAGCCGGACCTAGCCCACCCGGGCCTAACCTAACCTGCACACCGGAAAAAGAAGAAAAATTCTCTGGATGGCTAAACGGCTCGCTGATGGTCCTGTAATGACTGACGTGATGGGTCACCCGGGAGGGGCGTTACTCCAACGGACGAGGCGTTCCTGCGGCCGCCCCGCCCCGCCCCGCCCCGCCCCGCCCCGCCACCCACCTGGAGGGTGCGTGGTCGAGCTGGGTGGTCCCGGAGTCAGTGCAAGTCGCTGCGGAGGTTTCATCCGTTTTTATTTTGATGTTTTCGCCGTCTTCTTATCGTCGGAATATTAAAACGGGCGTGCCTCTCCTTGGCAGTGCTGTCGCGGTAGGCAAACCCTCCCGTCCGGGCAACCCGCAGCCTGCCAAGGCAGGGAGGGGGGATTTTTCGAGTAAACTTTGCGAAAACTAATTCCTCAAATCTGAAGGATCCGGAAGTGAGCTATGTGTATACACACCCTCAATGTCTTACGAAGAAATTTCCCAACACGAAACGAAGGTTTTTCTTTCTATCTTACGATGAAAGAGCTAAAAAGATTCGCATTACGAAGAAATTGCTTCGTATTATGCTTGCGCCGAATTCACTGTAACATAAATAACATAGGTCAAATTTCATTCTGGGACATTTAGAGTGTAGTCAACTCAAATTTGTCGATTTTTCTAGTTTTTTTTTTGTCTGGTCTTTTCTGATTTGCTTGCTACGAAAGGGCCGCCGGGGCGGAGAGTGAGAGTTGTCCTTGACGCGGCGAAGGGCGGAGGGAGGAGGGGGAAAGGAGGGGGGGGGGCGGTTGCGCGGCGGAACCGAAATGTACTGACCGTCCGTCGGTTCGTGAACCTGTGTGTAGCCTGTGTCGGTTGGAGCAAAGGCGACCCGACCCGACAGTGTGGCGCTGAGGAAGAGGGGGGAGGGGGAGGGGGGGGGGAGTTCCGCTCTGGCGCGCCGCTTCCGGCTCTCTGAATGTCCTCGTCTGCTCTCGCACGACGCACAGTTCGGTGCATGCACACACACACACACTCACACACCTTTCTCGCACACAGTAGAGTCTCCGAGTTACACGCACTTGCCGTCAAAATGATGCAGACATTACAGTGATACACGTAGGACTACTACTGGTGGGGTGGTGCGCGGTCCGCGGCCGCAGCGTGCGAAACCCCGCACCGCCCCGCACGCTGCGGCGCGCCAAATTGTTGCCGCTTTCGTCGCCCTGTCTCTCTCGCGCCGCTGTGGGACGGGGTGGGACGCCTGCTTGGGCGCGAGAGAGACAGGGCGACGAAAGGATTGTGTTGGGAGCGAGCCCACTGAGGCAAGCGGCGCGCCGCGCCGGATCGCGGCCGTGGCAGTGTCATGGCTTCGCCGCCTCGACTGTACAGACTGCGCACCGATTCCCATCAAGAGTGAAAACGTTGTCAGGCGGCAGGCGATGCAGGCGATCGCTCGACTCGTTAAAAGCTTTTCCGGCAGTGTGCGAATCTCCGGCCGCGGACCAAGTCGTCCTTTCTGGCGCGTTCTAAAAGCTGTCGTATTGCTCGGTGCGCTCAGCCTTTCGTTGCTCTGTCTCTCTCGCACTTGCACGGGACAGGACGCTCTACGAGTGCGAGAGAGACACAGCGCGACAACGGCACTGTACTGTTCGGACTCGGCCTGCTGGCCGCGTTTTGCTCTCGATATCACAAAGGGAAAAGATCGCCACACTTTACCTTTCAAAGTGCTGACATGAGTCTGTGTGTGAGTGTGTGTGTGTGTGAGAGAGAGAGGGGGGGGGGATAATGACAGGGATGTGAATGTAGGACGCACAGCCGCCAAATTCGAGGCGGATGCGCGCAGTCCAGAAAATGATAAAAAGAAGGGAAAAAAAACAGCAAAAAAGAGACAGAAAAGACCGAACATTGGGCAGCTCCATGCGTTATTATAGGACCGCGAACCGGTAAACCAACCGCGACGCGTAAAGTACGTAGTGTATTTTTTTGTTTATTTTTGACACGGCAGGGACATCCCTCTACGCTGTTAAAAAAACACAACAATAACAAATAGGCTCCAGGATGAAGCGCTAATTCAAGTGGTGTTTGCTGGCATGTCCAGTGCGTCCAGTGCGTGCCCATCCACTCCACTGCGAGTCATTGTGGCCGTAACGGCTGGGCGCGATCATTGTTTGAGGCCGTGGAGGGCCAGCACGTGCTGCTGGAGGGGTCAGGGGCCGGGCCGCCGGGCAACAGAATTACCGCTGGACACAACTTTCGATTTGTTTTCGTCCAATTGGAAGATTCACTTTCGATTATTTCACGTATTTTTTTTTAAATTGCGGGTGGGAGGCGTTTTTTAAATTACGGCTTGGACTTCACCGTGCAGTAATAATTGCCCGTGAAGTTAATTCCCATTTTTTACACTCAGATGTTTGTTTAGCGGGAGCTAAAAATACAATTTTTTAAAAATGTACACTTCCAAGAAAATGCATTATTTAGCCGTGAGTCAACTCAGTAAAATTTCAAACTACTTTTTAAAATTTAAACCTGTAGGGACAATTAATGGAAGTGTCCCAAACAAAACAAAACAAGGGCCTTGCGAATTTTCGACGAAATACTTTGCGGTCGGGGACTGTTGGGACGGTTGGGACGGTCCAAACAAACCGTCCTGGCCGACGGACGGACGGACGGACGGACCGCCGAGCAGGCAGACAGACAGACGGTCGGCACGGCAGAGCGGCGGACGTCCGGACTGGGACGTGTGGATGGCGTCGCGGGTGAGTGGCGGGGCGGGGCGGGGCGGGGCGGGGCGGGGCGGGCACAGGAGTGAGTGTCGCGGGTCCGAGCGACCAAACAGGCAACAGGCATCCCGTGTGCCTCGAATCAAGGTAGCAGTACTCGCATGCACCGCCTGCCCGTCGCACCGCGCGCCTGTACCCGAACGCACCCGAAGCTACCCGACGGCACCCGAACGCCCTGCCGCCGCGGCGAAGGTGCCCGCGACGCGACACTTAGTGCAAAGTGTACCGCGGTGCAGCGGTCGCCCCATTGGCCGGCGGGCCCCGACCGCCCTGAGCGCCCCGCAGCCGGTTCCGTGGAAAACCGCTGTGAGGCCATGAGAGGCAGGGCGCTGAGGCGCTGGAGGCAACCCGCAAGGCCCTCGCCGGGGCCATGAGTAAGTACGGCATCGAACGGCAGCGACACGCGGCCATCTGCACCGGAGCACAGTGGGCCAGAAGACCGGCGGAGGCGGCCGAAATTCTAGACGCGTATTGAGCTCCAGAGTCGCTAAACAGGACTTGAACCGAGCGTGTGACCCCACCAATGGATTCCTCGTTCGGAGAGCAATCCATTGGTGGGGTCACACGTTCGGTTCGAGTCCCATTCAGCGACTCTGGAGCTCAAAACGCGTCTAGAGTTTTGGCCGCCTGCGCCGGTCTTCTGGCCCACTCTGGAACACCGAGGCGATCCAAACGGCTGTCCGAACGGAACCAACGGAACCAACGGGGCACTGCAGTGAACGCCGTAGTTGCAGTGCGAGTAAAAGTCAGTGACCAGCCCGCTGGCCTGCACTGAGTCCTCGCCATGTGTGCGTGTGTGTGCGCGCGCGCGTGTGTGCGTGTCGCCAGGACTGGATGTGCGGATAGGACAGCCCGATGGCGGATGGCTCTAACAGAACACGTTTGCCGGTCGGACGGCACGGACGGAACGGACGCGACGCGACGTATAGCGCAGCGGGCAGCACCGGTCCGAGTCCGCGGAGAGCCCTGCCGCCCAGCCAGCCGCGCCGCCGGACCCGCCGAGCAGCGGACTCAGCGGCACGCCGCGGAGACCCAAGGGCTGGAGCCTGCAGGCCCAGGCACGTGTTGTACGGTCGCTCGGGCGCGTGTGCATGTGTGTGTTTGTGTACGTCTCGAACTGAACGTGTGACCCCACCAATGGGTTCCTCGTTCGGAGAGCAATCCATTGATGGGGTCACACGTTTGGTTCGAGTGCCATTTAGTTACTGTTGAGCTCAAAACCGCTCAAAACCCGTCCGGAATTTTGGCCGCCTCCACCGGTCTTCTGGCCCCTTGCAACTTGCATTCCTCGCCTTGGAGCGCCCGTGGATCGCGTCTTCGTCCTTCCAGCGGACGACTGGCTGACTGCTTTTCCAGCGTAGTGGACGACACCACCACACTGCGAGTCGCTGCGCGCTGCGAGCCCAACAAGGCATTGGCCGTGACGGTGTGGCAGTGCTACGATGCCAGGCCAAGGCGATGAAGCGCCGCTGCACAGTGGGCCAGAAGACCGGCGCAGGCGGCCTAAAGCTGAGCGCGTTTTGAGCTCCAGAGTCGATCCAGACTCGATCCAAACGTGTGACCCCACCAATGAATTCCTCGTTCGGAGAGCAATCCATTGGTGGGGTCACATGTTCGGTTCGAGTCCCATTTAGCGACTCCAAACGCGTCTAGAGTTTTAGCCGCCTGCGCCGGTCTTCTGGCAAATCCACTGAGCGCTGTCGACTCGGAGTTCGACGATTCGACATTCGACGAGGGGCTTTGCCAGCTTGCGACTCCGGTCGGGAAGAACCGGGAGGGGGATTGACATGCAGACGGCCCGTCGTCGTCCTGCCCGTCCTCGTCTTCCCGATTTAAAATTCAGCCGCGTCCGACGGAGCGCCGCGCGGCTTGGGCGGGACGTTATGGCTTT
The DNA here is from genome assembly GCF_012932325.1 of Thrips palmi. NCBI lineage: Eukaryota > Metazoa > Arthropoda > Insecta > Thysanoptera > Thripidae > Thrips > Thrips palmi. The sequence continues at coordinate 17,073,869 of NW_023144621.1, forward strand.
ATGCTTTGGAACGCGACGCGACGCGGCAGCGCGGTCTGGTTAGGACAGGTCGACGCACCGCGCTCCGCCCAGCGAGGCGAGCGAGGACTCGAACGAGGAGAACAATGCAGTTCGAGTCAAACAGTGATCAAACGTGAGCACGCTTTAGCGACTGTGTTGGGGTGACTGGGGCTCGCACTCGCCCTGGCGGTCCTGCAGGCTCTCTGTCTCTGTCGCACTCGCATGGCGTCCACAGGGTACGAGAGAGATGTGTCATCGGTATGACCGTTATCGCCAATCGCGAGCCGCTCTGGCTGTGCGCCGTGCGGCGCCGTGCGGCGCTGTGCGAGCCGGGCCGGAGCGCCGTCCAGACCGTCCAGACCGCAGCGGAAATGCGACACTGGGGCACTTCCGGCCTGGTCCAGCCCGTCCAGCCGGGTGCAGCGTCCCTCCGCGCGCTGCGTGGCTGCGGGGCACTCACGCCGCGGTGATAACCATCGTGTTTTGCAGTAGTCGCACTCTCCACGAGTGGGCCAGGAGACCAGTGGAGGTGGTGGTCAAAATCCCGGACGCGTTTTGAGCCCCGGAGTCACTAAACAGGTCTCGAAACGATGGATTCATCGTTCAGAGAGCAGGGTCACACGTTCGGTTCGAGTCCTGTTTAGCGACTCCGGGGCTCAAAACGCGTCCAGAGTCTTGGCCGCCTCCCCTGACAAACTGAGGGCCAGGTCAACTCGGGGGTAACTCGGGGGTAACTCAGGGGTAACTCGGGGGTAACTCGGAGGTCACTCAAGGGGAAGTCGGGGGGAAGTCGGGGGGAACTCGGGGGGAAGTCGGGGGGAACTCAGGGGCAAGCCGGGGGGAACTCGGGGGGAACTCGGGGGGAACTCGGGGGGAACTCGGGGGCAAGTCGGGGGGAACTCAGGGGTAACTCGGGGGCAAGTCGGGGGGAACTTGATCGACTCGCCCGAACACTAGAAATACGCTCCAAACTAGCACCGTTGCCTTTGTCTCGTTGCCCCGATTCTAAAAGTGCCCCTACTTGCCCCTCTAGCTCAGCGGTTCCCAACCTTGGGGTCGCGAAAAAATTTTGAGGGGTCGCGGCGAGGTGGCTGGGGTCGCCTGGGGTCGCGGTGGTTTCCCGGCTGGCCCACACGCCGAGCACTGGCTGCTTAAATGCCGCAAAGTTGATCAAAACGGTCACAAATGTGTGTAAAAGATCGTGTTTTGGGTCGACTTTAAGCATCCACTGCTTCTGATCCGAGGCGGTAAATCGCCCTCCCTCAACGGGCAATTGGTCTTTGGACCTTCCTTTTGCATGCCTTTGTTACGGAGTGCGATTATCTGCCTTAGTTTGGGAGCAGTTTTGCCGCAAAGTTGATCAAAACGGTCACAAATGTCTGAAAAATCGTGTTTTGGGCCGACTTTAAGCATCCACTGCGTCTGATCCGAGGCGGTAAATCGTCCTCCGTCAACGGGCAATTGGTCTTTAGACCTTCCTTTAGCATGCCTTTGTTACGGAGTGCGATTATTTGCCTTAGTTTGGGAGCAGTTTTGCCACAAAGTTGATCAAAACACGATTTTTCAGACATTTGTGACCGTTTTGATCAACTTTGCGGCAAAACTGCTCCCAAACTAAGGCAGATAATCGCACTCCGTAACAAAGGCATGCTAAAGAAAGGTCTAAAGACCAATTGCCCGTTGACGGAGGACGATTTACCGCCTCGGATCAGACGCAGTGGATGCTTAAAGTCGGCCCAAAACACGATTTTTCACAGACATTTGTGACTGTTTAGACCAACTTTGCGGCAGTACTGCTTCCAAACTGAGGCAGATAATTGCACTCCGTAACAAAGGCATGCAAAAGGAAGGTCCAAAGACCAATTGCCCGTTGAGGGAGGGCGATTTACCGCCTCGGATCAGAAGCAGTGGATGCTTAAAGTCGACCCAAAACACGATCTTTTACACACATTTGTGACCGTTTTGATCAACTTTGCGGCATTTAAGCAGCCAGTGCTCGGCGTGTGGGCCAGCCGGGAAACCACCGCGACCCCAGGCGACCCCAGCCACCTCGCCGCGACCCCTCAAAATTTTTTCGCGACCCCATTTGGGGTCGCGACCCCAAGGTTGGGAACCGCTGAGCTAGAGGGGCAAGTAGGGGCACTTTTAGAATCGGGGCAACGAGACAAAGGCAACGGTGCTAGTTTGGAGCGTATTTCTAGTGTTTGGGTGAGTCGATCAAGTTCCCCCCGACTTGCCCCCGAGTTACCCCTGAGTTCCCCCCGACTTGCCCCCGAGTTCCCCCGAGTTCCCCCCGAGTTCCCCCCGACTTGCCCCTGAGTTCCCCCCGACTTCCCCCCGAGTTCCCCCCGACTTCCCCCCGAGTTCCCCCCGACTTCCCCCCGACTTCCCCTTGAGTTACCCCCGAGTTACCCCCGAGTTACCCCTGAGTTACCCCCGAGTTACCCCCGAGTTGACCTGGCCCTCAGTTTGTCAGGGGCTGCGCCGGTCTTCTGGCCCACTGTGCCGCCTAAATTGCCCGTGATTGAGTGCACGACTGAAAGAATGAATGGCCGAACTAACGAATGAATGAGGATTCCTGGTAGTTCCAGGAGGTGCTGCCTTGGCTCTCTGCCCCTTCGATGTCCTTGGGCCAACCTTGGGCTGACCACGCCGTTTGCTTGTTGCAGGCTGTCCCCGCGCTGCACCCGTCCGCGGCGCCCCGTCAGCCGCACGCTGCGCTTGGTGCAGTCCCCGCGGTCGCCGCGCTCGCGCTCCGCGGTGCATCACGGTGCTCTTCGCTCCGAGCGGACCACACCGCGCTTCCTGCAGCGCTCGGCTCGCTCGGCGCAGCGCTCCTGCTCGCCCTCGCCGCTGCGCTCCCCCGGCTGGGGCTGCCTGCCCAGCCTGCCGCGGGGCCGCGACGCACATCCCCACGCCAACCCCGCGCCGGTGGGGTCGCCCGGACGCACGCCCGGTCGCCGCCGGTCCAAGTCCAAGTGCGCGCAGGCGCGCCTCAGCGCCAAGGCCGCCCTCATGAAGAAGTTCTCGAGCAGCGCGTCGGCCTGGGTGTCCAGCCGGCCGAACAGCACGTCGACGCCCATCGTGCCCAACAACAACAACAACCAACTACGCCAAGGACGTGGACGTGATGGCGTCGACGCCGACGTCCCGGACCGCGGCCGCCGAGCCGGCGCCGAGCCTGCCGCAGTCCTTCAGCGTCAAGTGCCTGGGGTGGCGCGAGTCGCGGGGCCTGTGGGGCGTCAAGCACACCCGCGCCCCCGTGGACGCCATGGTGGCGTCGGCGCGCGCGCTGCCCGCCGGCCAGAGCCTGCCGCGCGCCACCCTGCACGTGTCCGCCGAGGGCGTGAGCGTGGACGGCGACGTGCAGAGCACCATGCTCCCCATCGACTGCATCTCGTACGGCGTGCAGGACCTGGTGTACACGCGCGTCTTCTGCTGCGTGCTGGTGTCGCGGTCCGACGCGCCCGGCCCGCCCTTCCGATGCCACGCCTTCGTGTGCGAGTCCCGGGCGGCGGCGCGCGGCCTCACGTACGCCCTGGCCGCCGCCTTCCAGGAGTACAGCCGCGCCGTCAAGCTCAAGCAGGCCGCGCCCGCGCCGCGCGTCGTGGACCTGCGCACGCCCGAGGACATCGCCGCCGAGATGCTGTCGCACTGCCAGGACTCGGAGGCGTAGCCGCGTAGCCGGGCGTAGCTCGCAGCCCGCGACCCCTTACGCCTCTGCAGAGTCAGTCTCACCAGAAATGGCGGGGTGCTTCGTCTCTGTTGTGACGGACTGTGACACGCCTTCGAAGTGACCACACCATGCATTTTCCGCGACGTGACAATGCGGACTCGTGTAGGAATGTCTCAAGCCTTCCCACTCTTTCGTTTTCATTTCTATCAGTTGATCGCATGGCGCAGCTGAGTGGACTGTGATCCTATATTATATGTGTTATTCTTTGTGCAGTGTGTCCCAAAAGCCTACTTGGCAATTCCGAGGTCGTCGAACCGCGTCGGGTAGGCTGAGATTTTAAAAGGTTTTTATTCATCAGAAGTTACAAACATTTGCACAGAATATCTTAGCATAGTAGGAGTGTAAAAATGTTTGTAACTTCTGATGAATAAAAACCTTTTAAAATCTCAGCCTACCCGACGCGGTTCGACAACCTCGGAAACCCGGAAAACCTGGAGATGGCGCCGTAGGGATAGGCAACCCAACGCTCGAGGTTGGTGTTCGTTGGGTTGCCTACTCCTCGGGCGCGCATGCCGCCGATGCTTCGTTCAACTCCTTCGGTTCGTTTAGATGTTTGGGGCACATTGTGCGTATATTTGTACAGAACTTTCGAAATAATTCAACTCTCCATTGAGGGAGAAGGACCTTGTGTTTGTGTGAGTGTATGAATTAATGTGCGTGTGTGTTTAAGTTGACTGGTTTTTTAAGTGCAACACTTGAGAACCATTTACTTTCTTTTGGTGCTTGTGTGCTTCTGCAACATTCCAGTAGTGTTCAATGTGCTCAGGAATGTAAAATTATTGCATCAACTGAGTTTCTATCAAGGGATAACGACACAAGCAGGAGACAGTCGGTAAAATTTACACCATACTTTATTTCTATGCCATTAAATGAGGGAAAACACATTTCAGGTTGTTTGTCTTATCTCTTTTTTAGATTTAAATTTGGTATATTATTCTTCCTGTTGACTCTGAATCCAGCTCTGTTGCACTATAAAAAATGAATGTTCCTTGGTGGTGAAAGAGAAAATACACAAATATTTTGAACAATATCTGTTATACATGGTCCATTCTTTCTTCCCGATTCATCTTCCTAAAAAACACTTAATGCAGACAGGCAGTCGTTAACTTCTTACCTCTATCCCAACCACTCAAGCTAAGACACGGATAAATTTCTGTTGGCACTTGCATATAAAGGACAATTCCACAAGGAGCATATTGGTTCATCTCTAATTAAATCACACAATTGTCTGAGCTATGAACAAAAAAGGAGACTACTACAATTTTAAAAGACTTTAGAAAAACTCATCAAACAGTCTCTCTTCATCAGTCAAGTGAAGTCTTTTCCACTCATTCACAAAATTTTGCCAGCTTAGAGAAGAACAATCTATGAATTGTGTGTCAAATGTATGCTTACTCAATTAACTTCCAATCAATCTATGATCATGAAAATGTAAAATTTGACTTAAACCATGTTTGCTAACACAGCCAAACTACTATTCTCTTGGAGAAAATAATTTAATGCTATTGAAAAGGATAAAATATGCTTCCTTCAATCAGAAGTCAATTGACATGAAATGCAGATAAAAATAACTTTTATTCAATCTTAGTGACAACTAATCTTCAGCAGATCAATATAAATAAATGCATACTGAAAGTATTGTTCTTGACAGGGTTTAGTTGATACAAGAAGAGATAATAAAAAGTAGCAAAGTCAACCACAAAATTCTGTCAAAATCAGTCTCTACAAGCAATAACTGCTTGTATAGAACCTATTGCAAAGAGGTCACCTCTTCAGTACACCAGAAATAAAGTCTGCCCAAAGAAATCTGAAACAGGCTAACCTATCCATTAAAAGTAACCCAAAGCAACAACTGAAAAGGTGTCATATCTAATGCTTCCAGCTTCATCACTTTGCTGTACATGTTCATAAGAGGCACACGGGCATTAAGTTGAGAAAAACAAAAACACACAGGTACAAAACACAGCTCTAACAGAGGTCCCAAAGAAAACTTTTACATGACATGGGGGCAAACAGTTTCACTTCAGGAATGGGAAAACACATTTAGTAAAATGGTAATGAGATAGGACTTTAATTTGTTTGCACAAAATTGTTATTTTATTTACTTGTTTAACAGAGTCCTTCATTGGCTCGTCATTACAAAACCAAACAAAACAAAGAATGCAATATAAAAAAGAAAAGAAAAACTTTGAAAATCTTTGTACAACAAGGGATATCAGGCTAATGTGATAGTACACAGAGAAAATGCCATAAATTGAAACATCTGGTGGGGACAACCCAACAGAACTTTTGAAGAATAGAAGTTAGCTTTAAAGTAGAACCGCCTTGCCGGCCGGCCGGCTGCAATGTCCTTGAAGCAACACACATGCTTCCAAGATATAAAAAGAAAAAAAAAATCTGTGCTTGGCTGCACACATTGTATAGATAAACAAGTAAAGCATCAGTAGGAAGTGTACAAAGAAATATTAAAAGAAAATGTACTACCAAGCACACTACACATTGAGTGCATTCTTCCTCCCAGCATAGTAGTAATAACTGACTTCAATATTCAACTATAATAATAATAACATTTGGAGACTATTCATCCCACATGAATTGTAACAGAAATTATGTTCAGAACCGATTCACACAATTTGTTTTTTGTTTCTTTTTTTAACTACAAGATTGAAGTACAAAAGAACATCTGGAATAACTATACTTGCTTAACTAATGTCCAGACACACAAAATTGTGCAACACATGTACATTAAGAGCACACTCACTCAGAATCACATTCTTATGCACAAATTTATGTACAACTACATTCACACATGTACTTATAATCTTTCAATAATTGCGACCCGTGCTGAAAACTTAAGCCCACCACTGTGAAAACATGAGGAAGAGTTTCTACTGACGAAAAACACAAAGATATACGACAAGACCAAAATTAAGGAGAAACTAGGTTTATTTGAGGAAACTACACAAGTCAGTTTTTCCAGTAGCAACTATTTCTGACTAAAATAACAATTGAAAGAAAAGGAAAATAACCCGATAAAGCATTCTTTGGCAAATATAAAATCAATCTAATCAGCCCCCTTCAAGCTGTGATAAGCATCATAACTGATCTGGAAGTCAGATACTTGAGATGGATTGATCAGTAACAAAAGTGATGTATCTTGAATAAGAAACAAGCAGACCGAACCACACAGTTTTCTTGATGATCCATTGTTTACACAAAGGTTGAGTGGCATAACTAACAAATAATTTGAACATACATTTAAAAAATAAAAATAAATCAACAAGTGCTTTTACATAGTCAAATGGCAATGATAAAATGGAACAATCGGCAGCCTAACAGCCCGATCTGAAAGGCGAACAGTTTATCATCAAGCAGCAACTCTCAGCACGGGACACAAATCCAGATAGCCAACATCTCCAACTCATTCCATTCACAGGTTCCTTTGACCACCTGCAGGCCTCTCAGTCTGTCTTTGTCACTCCATCACTCCCGCTTTATGGCTTGCGGGGCCTCTGCCAAGCCCTTCACCTTGAGCCGTTCAGCAGTCTTCAGAAACGCTGGGAGCTGTTCTTGGGAGACATTAACTTCACCAGCATACATGAACTCCAGGATGGACTGAAGATGGCTGAAAGGAACATCTTTCAAAATGATAATGGGATGTTTTGATGGATTTTCCTGAAACAGAATTAAGAAAATGAATAAGTGTCCGAATAATAGGATAAACATTTGAACAAAACTAGAACTCTCGCCAGGACATACCTCAAGAAGTGTTTTAAAGTATGGACTGCATGCCGAGAGAACCATCTTATGTGCTTTACATGTCTGTCCTTCACATGCCAAAGTGACATCTGTAAAACTCTTCTCATCTCGCAAGTGTTTGAAAGATGAAACCATGTTTGACTGGAAATCGTTCCATTTCAGGAAAAACTGTTGCTGCTCGTGAGCCATGATGAATCTGAAACATAAAAATTCAAAATTTAATCATGCAGGAAAAACATCAATTCAAAGAAGGTGATACCATTATGAACCAAAGGCGAACCAACACTTCAAGGCCAAAATCTGGTGGTCAGCCTTGAACAAAATCAGGAGAGTACTAAATGGTACATAGATGCAACTGCGTATACTTGAAGCAAAACCAAAATAGAAGCCCTTTGACATTTGTTTAAAATATTATCATACAAATTAACATTGTCATTGCACATCTAAAACAAGGAACTTTATATGCATGTGACACAAACACCAAACAGAAAGTCAACAATCGGAAAAAAAACTAATTTGATGGAGAGCAGCTTCCTCAAATAAAGACGAAAGACGAGCCTTGACAATGAGATTGTGGTATGATTGTGCACCGAGCCATGAGTTCTAGGTTAGGATTACATCACTAATTGGAGCCGAAAATATTATGGTGGGTCTATCCAGTGGATAGACAATGTTTACCCGCATTTGGACGTGCAAACCATGTACGGAAGGACACACCATTTGAACAAAATGAACAGAAACGAAAGGCACGAAGCTGCAATCAGGCTATCAGATCCAACTAAAATCAACTTTCGTAATGAACCCGCCTTGCCACGGACGGAGAAGTTCCACATCTGATTGAGCCCCTCAACGTAAATAGAAATAAACAGATACCCAAACCAAACACGTGAGAATGCAGAAAATGCACCACGAGTAAGTAGGCGGTTTAGAAGTGCAACTTGAATGAAATATACCAACCTGAATTGAATAACTACGAGGAGGAGTTATATAAATCACCCTTGTAAACACCACTGTAACTGTTTCACTTCTTTTCCAGCCCTAAGCCCTCTAGTTTGACGGATGCAGAAAATATCCAGCGCAATGCGCGATTCTATGTCTCCCAAGTGGCAAGGCTAACGCCAACTTCGGAACTACTTTCGTTGCCCTCTTGCTCCGCGAAGGGATCGCAAGACGTTTGAACATACTTATTACAAATGGTTTGATAAGCAGAAAAATTGCATCTTGAAATTTGAGTTTGGTGTTTTTCTGGCTGTGTTGCTGGTCAAATTTAAAGAAAATGGGGATCTAAAGATTTGCCAGCGCCACCTATCGGCCAAAACAAAAACTCAAAAGAGCTCTCAGGAGACATGAGGCACTATTCACAGGACAATGCAACCGACTGGCACTGGCACTTGTTTTGCAGGAAAAGTCGTCTGCCATGACATCAAACCAAAACAACAACTTGCACACTTTCCTGGCCAACGCAAAAATTCGAAGAATGTCACATAATTGGAATGATTACCTGGAACTAACTGTGCAAAAAGAGTGTTGTTGCTAGAGAATTAATGTGACAAGAAACAGACAAGCCTGCTTCATTCAACGACTAGAAATCGCATTTGCCGACGTACCACATTTCTGTGGGATTGTGCTAACCTCAGCTCTTTAGGTTTTTACATCTTTGGGTGTCTTTCTCTTCGTACAACTAACGAAATATTACTCCTGTAAAAGAAGAGAACTCATTAAAAATGGAGTACAGAAACTTGTTGGGTGGAACAGCACACTGTGCAAACGACCAACTAATGGATGAAGTGAGAAGTGTGTTGGAGTACCTGGGCCAAGAAGATATGAGCAAGAACCTGAACCAAGCCATTCTTGCCGTGTGTGGACGTTTTCTTTTGGGTGACCGACAACTGTCTATTTCATCAGAAAAAAGGAAAGCCCTTCAGACGCTTTGCACTCTCCTCCGTACACTCAACGCTACTTTGCTGGAGAGGACAGGCAAGCACCGTGTTGAGGCAACTTTGACCAAATGCACCATGACACTTGCCCTGTCTGAACTCCGAGACTTGTCTGGGGGCACTGACAGCTGTTTGACATTACTTTGTGATGTTTTAAGGCAGTCCTTGACCTTGATGGAGGAAGGTGAAAGAGAGGAATGGATTGCATCAGTGAAAACAGAATGTGAAAATGCCCTCAGTGCTGAAGTCTTTAGTGAAGTCACACCTGAAGCAACCTCCCTGAAGCCAGAAGCCTGTCTGCACATTCTTGAAGTCGTTTTGGATTCTGTTTGCGCTACTTATCCTCGGAAAGGCTCAGACTATGATGATGAGCAGAAGAGCCCTACTAATGATCTAAGTCCATTCATTAACACCTGTAACATGAAACTGCATCAAATCTTTGTGCAAATGGTTCTTGGTCAGAATGAAGGACAAAGAGCACATTTATTAGTGGTGCTTATTCCTCTTCTAGTCAAGGTTGAAGGATCTGTGCAACTTCTTCGTGAACTCTGGGATGCTTTGTGTAGTCTAGACTGTGACGAGTCAGGTTTTCGTTCCCTGGGAACAGTGTGTGCTCTTGCTGACTTTTTTCTTCCTGTAGACCAGAGGTCCCACCGTTTGAAGCGGTTTCCCTTAGTGGATCGTCCCAAATTCTGGCGTCTTCTTCAAAATGGAGTATGTGCTCAACAACCTCTCGCTCGTAAACAAGCTTTGTACCTTTTAAAAAGGGCCATTGATGAATTAGTGAAGAGTGGGAAATCTATAAATGTTACTGAGTTTGAATGGGATGTTGGTAACGTAAATGCACTCCAAGCTACATGGCAAGATCTCTTCCTTGTTCTGGAAGCTCTTGAAGAAGCGCAAGCTCATTTAGTGCGTCCTGTCTTAAATATTTTAAGCCGTCAGTTAAATACTCATAACTCAAGAAAAACTTGCATTAGTTTACCATGGCTACTATGTGCCTTCCAGAGAGTCCTCCAGCACCCAAGTCAAGTGATTGTGACGTGGGGAATTGAGACTCTGCTTGGACCAGATGGTTGTGGTGTTCTGGCAGGAAAGGAAGCTCAAACATTTAGCAGATTCATCCTGAAATCACTTCTGCCTTCAATTAACTCTCCTGTCTTATTTAATGCAGACGGCAACATTTTAAAAATTCTCACTGAATTCTTTTGCTCAGTTTCTAGACAAACATGTGCTAAGAACTTCTTTTCAAATCTTCTGCACAATTTAACCTGCCTTCCCTGGAGCCCTGTTCCACTCTTTTTCATCTCAGAAGCCCTGTCGCAAGTTCCTCCTGTATCTTGTTGGAGTCCTAGGGACCTACGAGAAATGCAAAAATTGGTGTCTGTAACACTTCAGACCCAAAGCGTCATGATTCGTGCTGCTACTCAAAGTAGACTCCTTATGTGCTTGACACATCTAACAGACCCACAACAGATGGACCTTAATATTATCTGTGATCTGCTCTCTGTGTTTAACAGAGACGAATGCCTACGCCGAGGCACTGAAGCTTGGCTGGGTGTAGTTCGCTGGTTGTGTAAATTTATCGATAGTAATAATGCCCTATCATGGGTGACCAAGGTAACATCAAGACCTGAGAAGCCTGAAATGGGCGTGGCTCGGTTTATTGCGTTCTTGCTGGATGCAAGGAAGCTTGATAATTTGGATGCTATTGAACCCATACTTGAATCAATCCTTGACTGTGAAACTCGTTTATATGCATGTCAAGACTCTCAGAACTTCTGTATGAAGCTTCTTGCTCATCTCATTCAAGAGAGTGAGCCTCTTCCTATGAATGCAGATGAAGACTGCACAAGACAGATTGTCATCTGCTTTGTGAAGAATGCTTTGGTGAACTGCATTTCCCTTTCTGCTGTGAGATTGAGAACTGTTCAGGAGATGGCTGATTTTCATAGAATAACAAGCTTTCTCCCATCTTTAGAAATCCTATTGTTAGACCCAGTAACTTTACCTATGCTGGCAACTCTGAACCTTGATTCTCTTTTGTACTCTGCTCTGGAGGTCCTAAAAAATTTTGCTGAGAACCCACCATTGCAGGTGTATTTTGCAGTTTGCATATTTAAGTTTATTGCAATGATTCAAGAACATTCATGTCTGGATCATTTGAGACCAATAATCATGGAAGCTATCAATGTCATATTTACTTCTGGTCAATTTGGACAACCTTTGATCACTCATCGAGATTCTCGACTACCTCAGGAATTGTTGGAACTGCAAGGTTTATTAGTTTCCCTTCACACTCAGGTAAAGTTTAGATGAAAACTGGAAATACAAATTTAGCAACAATATTTTTTTAGGCTGTCCATTAATATTTTATTTTATAATATGGGTTCAATTTTATTGTTGATTTCAGGTTATTTGGGAGCTGCTTTCAGTCTCACCTGAAGTCTCTAAGGACTGGCATGAGGAAACACTGACAGTGTCACTGGATGCTGCAGAGAGCTCTCTTGAGTTTGGTGGACGCTCTGTCATAGCTCCCTTGCTTCTTTCGCTGAAGCATATACTTAGCCGATTACCACCCAACCTCCACAGTCGTGGTGTGCGTCTGTTAGAAAACTGTTGGAATGCGGTTCTGGAATTAAGGAGGAATGAACTGTTTTGGCCTGCTCTTAATGCGTTCATTGCAACTTTAATGCAGTCTTCTTTGGTGCTCAATTCTGGCTGGGCATCAAATTATGCCTTGAAGGTATGAGCTGTATTCCTTAATTATGTTTTATATAGTTTGTACACATTTAAAACTAACATTAAGGATTGGTTTAATTTCTTATTTTTAGTGTGGGCAAGATCTTTTTCAACTTGGTGATTCAGTTTCTGGTGTTGCTAATTTATTAGTGATTTCTTTACAAACTATTGCCCGAGAATCACTGCAGGGACTGTTGTGCAGTCCTTTGAGAGAGCTTGTTGTCACTGCTCTTTTATTTGGTCCTGTCCACCGAAAAGATCAAAGGTACAAAATTACACTGTACTTTTGTCTTCTTCTGTTTTTTCGTCAAAGGCTGTCTTAGGAAATTTTTACTACATGTTTTCAAATTTTATTTGGTTTTGGTATCTTTTACAGAGCTACTAATGACACTTGCAAATTCATCAAAGGATTGGGTGATCGATGCTCAGCGAATGTATTGATTCCTTTGTGAGTTCTTTTGTTGTCACATATTTTTCAAAGCTTTAAAAAAACTAAAACAATGAATGAACTTTTGACTTGTACCCTTATGTTACAGTGGAGATAGGTCTGATGCCGCCGTTCGGGCCTCAGCTGTTGAAATAATCTCTTGTCTGGGACATGTGAAGGCAAGTTGGTCTGAGAATGTAGCTGACCATTTTGTACTTGATTTGCTGGAAAGAGAAAAGGCCCCTGAGCTACGCAGAACCCGCTATTTTGGAGACTCTCAAACTCACCGATGCAAAAATAGAATTTTGCAAGCCCTTCTTATTCTTGAGCCATCAATTTCACTGGTAAGGCATCATAACAATGGAACTTGAATTTAATTTTTTGTCTTGACTATAATGAGTGTCTATGCTTCAGGCAAGGAGAAAAACTCTTATAAATTGGGCCAGAGATATTGTTGTTACTGAAAATCATCAGCCTAGTGTAAGGTACCAAACTGAATGGCTTTTAGTTCGTTTGCTTGGTTCAAAACCAGAAGAACTTGAGGAATTTTGGAACATGTTTAACAAGGTATGCAGTATTTTTTGTTCCTTTTTAAAATTTGGTGCTATATGTGACTTTCATAACTCAAAAAATAATGTTTTTTGTGACAAATTTATTCCAGGGAGTTGATATCAGAGCTGGTGCAGTATGCTCTTTGGTTGGTGTAATTCTTCACACAGCTTTGATGTTGGAGGCGTCATCAAGTGTATCCGTGTTGGAGATGGAGAAATATTTCAATAATGCGATGGGTGTTCTTGTGCCGTACACAATGGCTCAGCACTTTAATGTTCGTCTGCATGCCCAGGTAATGTAGACAGCTATGTGATCGCAGAATCTTGCTCTTAAAATAAAATTAACATTACTCAAACTTCAATCCTTTTTTTTTTTAAATTTTTTTTTTTATCTTTTACTGTAAAATTTAGGTGGCTATCTTACAACTGTGGCAATGTGTTGAACGATTGAAATTGCAAAATGTACATTCAGTTTATGATGTTGTTGTTCGTGGTGTATGCACAAGCTTGCACCAAGCCAGTGGTGCCGGCCACACGAGACATCAACATGATTTCTATTTCCATGCGTTCCATCCAACCAAATATTACACACTCCAAGTAAGCTATTTTTTTCTCTCTCATTATGTTCTGTACTGAGCTCTTTCCTTTATGCATGTACTATTGTAATTTAATCTTGTTTTCTTCTCTAGACCATTTTAGAAGATTTACCTAGACTTGCAAGTGTCACCAGTGATGAATGGATCACTGTTGATGACTTGCTCTCTGCTGGATTGAGAACACATACTACTCAGATTCCTTTGAGAAACCCAGACAATAGACTTAAAGAGTTTCAACCTTCACCTTGGGTGCAAAGGCCAACCTCTGGTAAGATTAAAAAAAAAACAACAATTAAATATGAATTACACTATACACTAGTAAAAGAAAAGAGGAAAAATAAAACTAATGATTTTTGCCCTTATTTTCAGGTGCTTCAGATACATCAGGGGATGGTGTTGATGGAATGCTCTTTCAGAAAAAGATGATCCCCTGGAAGTGGATGGATCCAACTGAAGAGCTGATTCAATCCCTCCCAGAATCTCTCCAGCAGAATAAGCAGAGAGCTAAATTTTCTCAGTCAGACAACAAGCCAAGCCTCATTGTTGTAGCCTCTCTCATTGACAAGGCACCAAACCAAGGAGGTCTAGCTCGCACTTGTGAAATAATGGGAGCTGCACTAGTATTGCCAAGTTTAAGTTGTGCACAGGATCGTGAGTTTAGAGCTTTGAGCATGTCTGCAGAAATGTGGATTCCTATGTGTGAAGTAAGTTAAAACTTGAAATTTCATTCATTGCGTGAAATGATCCAAAATTAGGTGCACTTCACTGATCTTTTATCCTCTTTTTGCAAGGTGAAACCTCATCAACTTGCACATTTCCTCACAGACATGAAAAGTATGGGATACACTTTGGTTGGTGCGGAACAAACAGCTGGCAGTATTCCACTGAACAGTACATCTTTTCCTTCTCACACTGTTCTTCTCCTGGGGTAAGAATATCTGGAGGGGCACATGCTTTCCTTCTAAATATATTGATGTTATATTTTAGAACTGACCTCTGTGTTTGAATTTTTCTGTTACAGGAATGAACGAGAGGGAGTGCCCTCTAATTTGTTGCCATTATTGGACCAATGTGTGGAAGTTCCTCAATGTGGTGTTGTTCGTTCTCTCAATGTCCATGTCACAGGCGCCCTTTTTATGTGGGAGTATGCCTGTCAGCATTTTTTCAAAAGGGAAAAGCAGTCTAAACTAACCTAATAGATTGTTTTTTTTTGTTTGTTTTTTGTTTTGTATCTTCCTGCAACTTCTCTGCAATGTGGCGCTTGAAAGAGGCATGCAGTTGTGGGTTAACTGAATTTGATACTGGAGGGACCAGTGGAACAATATTGTTGTATGCATTGCAAACTTTTTATCCATCAGAACATTTTTATTTGAAAGCAATACAAATAAAATGCTTAGTCTGATATTGATTAGTAATAATGTTGTAAAAGACACCTTTCTTGATAAAAATGAAATCTGAAATGCAACCTGTGCATGTGAGAACAGAACCATTGAAAATTATTGCTGATATACAGAATAGAAGGCATCTCTTGCCCCAAAATTTATTGTCCTTTCTTAGTTTTTGAGCATTTGTTTATCTGTAGAAATTTTGTCCAAGCTGTGATTCTCCTATTTATACCTGTAACGTTTGATACCAGCAATACTTATAAACTGCTTTATTGTGTGTTTATCTGTTAAGTAATTTTAGAATGTAACATATCACAATACTGTGTTGTGCAAAACAAAAGTTCACCTGTTTGTACAGGAGTTGTGATTTATACAGAGTTCCATTTTATAAATTTCTTTCTTAGTGTATAAGCAATATGCTCTCCCCACTCTTTATCAGGAGATTCTTGTGTGATGATTACCTGTTTGTCGTATCCTGCCTTGGCCGTGTTGTGATTATCTAGTACTTAGAAATTTGTTGGTATGTGTTTTATAGCTCCCCTTTTATGAATATTATAATAAACCTTGTGATGATGTTATATCAAATAGAACTTAATTTCTCTGCTACGGACGTTGTAACTCCTATCTTTTTATTTGTTTCTTTGGCTTTCTATGATTACTGAGCCTGGCTAAATGGAAAAGTGAAGAACTGCTTTTACTATGAGGGTGGCATTATCTTTGTGATAAGCATTGAAACTAAGGGCACAAGATGATAGTAAATGTGCTTCTGCACTTTTGGTTAGTTCATTCAATAGCTACATAACTACGTCCTAACAAGTCAACCTAAAATGTACCAGAAGCAGATTTACCCCTTTGCACATTGGGGTCTTTTATTTCTTCTATATAAGTACTACCTTCTAGCGATCTTTCTGTGTGCCAAGATGCTGCTTACTTTTGTTACAAAAAACTTGTGTGTGATTTTCCAGCTCAAATCACTGGCTTAGTTTGAACCTTTCTCCACTCACTAAAAGTTGATGAAAATTTGTCCTCTCAATGAGCATCAATGCACCTTGTGTGTCAAGTTTATGTCCATTTGCACGACTGATCTCATTTTCAAATCGAACACCAGTGTTTTTGCTCAAGCAACCAGCTGATAAACCATGCATATAATTGTGTACCTGCGTGTACCTGTAATGCAGAGTCTTCATTTGCCGAAATAGACACCCTCCATTCTCTCTGGATGAAAAAGTTGAGTGATTTTGTTTTCCCCCTTTTCCTTACATTATCTTAGGGAGCATCTTAATTTTGAATGACGAATTTAAAGGGCGGGTTCTCAAACCACACTCGGGTCAGACGACTTCGGTCACAGGGCGTAA
Source organism: Thrips palmi (assembly GCF_012932325.1). Lineage (NCBI taxonomy): Eukaryota > Metazoa > Arthropoda > Insecta > Thysanoptera > Thripidae > Thrips > Thrips palmi. The sequence goes on from NW_023144621.1 coordinate 17,090,357, forward strand.
CCGATGTCGTAACCTGGGCACACATTGAGGCAGCTCAGTGGAGCTTGGCGCTTGGCGGTCTGTCTCTGTCACCGCTCTGCCGGCTCTGCCCTCACGGCGATACTCCCGGACGTATGATTTCGTCGCTGAGTGCGAGAGAGACAGCGCGCTGCGTCTGCGAGAGGGAGTTCAGGGCGCTGCGACAGGTCGCCGGACAGCGTCTGTCGGGCCGGGTTTGGTGAGAGTAGATGTCAGAAACAACGGGGAAGTGGCCTGAACAGGTGACTTCATGAGGTTTTACTCGAACCGACGACCACACAGGTTTCAATGGTTACTCACAAGACGAGTAGTAGCAGTCGATTAGTGAAAAATGTATCGTGACAGCTACACAGACAGACGCTTCTGCATTCTCATTCATTGTACCTGGACCAGATCTTCAGACCAGATCAGACATCCAGCTGGGAGCGAACGGTATGTACTATCTTTCTATTTCTTCCGATACGCTGTCAACCCTTTTGACTCCTCAGAGCTCAGCCGTCTTTTTAATCGCTCGCAGGATTTGACGGCCCCGCATTCGCACTCCCCCCCTCCCTCCCGCCTTCCGCAGCCCCCTCCCCCAGAGGGAAGGGTTCCTCAGCAGCGCGGCAGCGCCGCCACCGCGCAGCACCGGCCGCGGCCGAGGCGGGGCGGACGGGACGGCGGACGCGGGCGGTGAGTCAGTCGCGTCTGGACCGGCAACGTGGCAGGTTCTGTGCCGCTCCGCCCCGCGCCGCGCTGGTCTTCCCTGTCGCGTGCCGTCTCGTCTCGTCGCGTCGCGTCGCCACCCCGCCGGCCGTGCTCCGGCCGCCCCGGGCCGCGCCAGCTCGCCGCCGCCAAGCAGTGCCTCGCGTCCAAGTGCGTCCGGCCTTACGTGCCGCGCAGTGCCGCGCCGCCACCCTCCAGTGCGGCAGTGCGACAGGCCGGCCAGGTCGGCGCCTCGTCGCCCCGTCTTCCCCCAGGATAATGTGGTGCTTGTGGTGCTGGTGGCTGCCTAGCGGGCGCTGCCAAGGCTGCCAAGGCTGCCCAGCGAACCCAGCGGGCCTCGCCGACCGTCAAGAGGGAGGCCGAGCAGTGTGCAGTGCAGTGCCGTCCAGTGCAAAAGTGTGAATCGCTAAGAAAAAGCGAAATCAGTGGAATCAGTGCGGGCGGGCCTTGCCGAGCCGTGGCCCGGTCCGCGCATGTGTCCGCGCGTGTGTGCGCGCGTGTGTGCGTGCGCCGTGTCGGTGTCAGTGCGTCGCCAAATGCCCTCCTCACGCCGCCCCGCCGCCGCAGCGCCCCGCGCCGAGTGCTGAATTGTGAGTACATCAGCGTCACGTTTTGTTTCGTGTGCGTATGCGCGTGTGTGTTGTGACAGTGAAAAGTCGGCCCTTAACGGAATGAGTTCAGCGCGTGCCACTTAAAATCATCAACAGAATCAACAGAAGGAATAATCGCTGGTGGAACGGGGAAGAGCCTTCCTTAGGCAAAGTTGCATTGAGCTTTTAATTTCGGCGGGGGAAAAAAATCTCCACTTGTCAGTGTCGTAGACAGGCCGCGTCGGAGTGGGCGTGTCGGGCCGCTCTGCTGTTGTTGGAATTGGCGAACTTGGAGGGAGGGCTGGTCCCCCGGTTGGGCCGGGTTCGATTCCCAGGGGCGCCCTCTGCGTTTTCTGGTTCGCGTGCGTGCCGCGCGGCCTGCCCGGCCGGGACTCGGCCCAGGCACGAGACTCGGCGCGTCGGCGCGGTCGGCACTCGGATCGAGAGTGGCGGCAGTGAAGGCGACGGAGGCTATTCCTAGCCTAGAGGACCCAGGACTGCCTCGGACCCAGAGGCGGCCGTCGAGGCGGCCGTAGGCCAGGCCGTGGGCTCGACGCAGGGACGAGGGACGCAGGGTGCTGGGCCGGGCGCGTGCACTTGGCCCAGCGGACCGAAGGGGGCAGCCCTCAGTGGGCCAGAAGACCGGTGGAGGCGGCCAAACTTCTAGACTCGTTTTGAGCTCCAGAGTCGCTAAATGGGACTCGAACCGAACGTTTGACCCCACCAACGGATTCCTCGTTCGGAGAGCAATCCATTGGTGGGGTCACGCGTTCGGTTCGAGTCCCGTTTAGCGATTTCGGGGCTCAAAACGCGTCGCCGGGATTTTGACTGCCTCCACCAGTCTTCTGGCCCACTGTGCCTCGCCGCCAAGGGTCGCGCGGCGCTGCGCTGGTGCCAAGGGCCCGCCCATTGCCCGCCAAACTTCATCGATTAAATTAATCTCGTTTTGACGGTGTACTACTTGGCGCGGCAGTGTAGTTGGCTGTTTAATTTTCGCGCCGTGCTGCCGTGCTGGGGGCCGGGCAGTTTGTGTGTCGTCCCGCTGCTGGCGCTGCTGGCCCGCTCCCTCGGTGCGACACTGCCTGGGAGAGGGAGATGCCCGATCGCAAGGCCCCAAGTTTCGTCACGGCCTTCGCTGTATTTCTGTCTCTGTCTCTGTCGGCCGAGCGAGGCAGGCCGCGGCAGGCGCAGCGGGCAGAAGCGCCAAGCGCCACGGCGCTGGTGCGGCGAGCTGGGCCTGCCCTGGGCCTGCCTGCTGGCTTAGCGACGTTCCCCTGCGGCCCCCTGCGGCCCCCGCCCTCGGCTGGCCACTGGCCACTGCCGCGAGCTGGCCGAGCTAGCCGAGCTAGCCGGTGCAGGGGAAAGGGTTGATGTTTGGCACCTGACGTGAAGGCTGCTCGCGTGGCCCGGGGCCGAACCGGGCCGAACCCTGAACGTGTCCCAGTGTCCCGCCCCGCCGCGCCGCCGGGGACTTTCCCGCGCCCCCGGCGCCCCAGCCCCGTCAAGGGCTCCTCATGGACCCCAAGGACCCCCCACACGAGTCCCCCGCCCCTCCCCCAAGGGCCCCTCACATGAGCCACCCCCTCCCCCCAAGGACCTCGGCGAACCCCGGTGTCCCCCGCGGCCCCCCACGGACTCGCGCGGGCCGCGGGCACGGTCGGGGCGGTAGGAGCGTTCGCTCTAAGTCATTTTCAGTCACCAGAATTAGATTGGGGCCACGGCGCGGCCGGTCGTGCCCCCACCCCCACCCCTCCCCACCCCTCCCCACGGCGGGCCGCGCCTCGCCACTGACATTGCGTGCGTATTACCTAATTCGCGGCTTCCGGTTCGCTGCCTACAGTGCTGCAGCACTCGGCAGCCCTCGCCTGCATCGCCCCGGTCGGCGGGGATTCGCCGCGCACAGTGGATTTGCCAGAAGACCGGTGGAGGCGGTCGAAATCCCGGACGCGTTTTGAGCTCCAGAGTCGCTAAATGGGACTCGAACCGAACGCCACCAATGGATTCCTTTTTCGGAGAGCAATCCATTGATGGGGTCACACGTTCGATTCGAGTCCCATTTAGCGACCCTGGAGCTCTAAACGCTTCTAGAGTTTTGGCCGGCTGCACCGGTCTTCTGGCCCATGCAGCGCTGTGCAAGTGTGCAGCGAGGCCCGGCTGCCATTATCACCATTGTACCAGACACTCCTCGAGCGAGTCATTCTTTTTGCGGGCGTGTCGCCTCTCGGATCCGAGGTGGGGGAGTTGATCCCGTGGATCCGGATCACCCCCGTGCAGTAGGGCTTCCGTGGGCCGAAGGGACCCGACGGCACCCGAAGGCCCCAACGCCCCAACGCCCGAAGGCCCGAAGGGACGCAGGCCGGCGAGCAGGCCCCACCTGCGCACCCTTCATCTGGTTTCGTAACCATGTATGGAAATGACATTTTTGTCTTCCCCTGTTTCCCCTCGATTTTTCGCGTGCACTCTCTTCCTGCCCGCCTCCCCGGAAGGGATTCGCCGTCCCATTTGGCCCACCACGGCGCACTCTAGATCTAAATATGAATGGACGCGCAGGCAGAGGAGTTGATCGGAACGGACCAAATTTTAAATGACTGTTTCCTAGTGTAACGCGAAAAGAACCAACTTTGAGTCGAATTTTCACTGCGCACTTCCTTTAGTTGTTTGACCTGCCTGTCCAACCGACGTAGTTTTGTTAAGAGAGCAGGTCGGTCTCCACCGGCTGGCGGTACGCACTGCACATTCTAAAAACGGTGGCGGTTTTGCCATTGGCTGAGGACCAGCATCTTTTACTAGCCAGGAAAAATGCTCTCACTTTTTCGAGGCGTGCGCCCCCCACCCCCACACCAATACGTCACCGGCCGTCACAAACATTCTGGGCGGACACTGCCGGCGCACAGTGGATTGGCTAGAAGACCGGCGCAGGCGGCCAAAACTCTAGACGCGTTTCGAGCTCCAGAGTCGCTAAATGGGCCTCGAACTGAACCTGTGACCCCACCAATGGATTGCTCTCCGAACGAGGAATCCATCGGTGGGGTCACACGCTCGCTTCGAGTCCTGTGTAGCGACTCTGGAGCTGCACTGCATAACTGGGGGGTGTTTCTCCAGGCCTGGTGCGCGCTGCTTTCGGCCCGCTTCAGCCGCCTTGCATGCTACACTGCGAAACTCGGGGAGGCATCCTCCCTCTCTCTCGCACACATTCCGGGCCCTGGGTCCCTGGCCGCCCTGCTGGCCCGGCCGCCCGGCCGCCAGGCCGCCAGGTCAGCTCAACAACTTTACATCATGGACTCTTGGCACTTGACGCTCCGGTCCCCCCCTCCCCCCGCCACGGGGATGCGACAGCAGCCTTAGGGCTAAACCGGGGGGCGTATCTGGTCAATGTAGCGTGAAGCCTCCCCCTCCCCCCACTCTCATGGCACCTCCGTGGGGTGCGACCGGTCCGACCCAGCGGGCCCAGCGGGGTCCGACCCTCTCACATTCCATCTTTTGAACCCTTCGGCGCGAGGGCCACTCACCCCTGCAGGACAGTGCGCACAGTGGGCCAGAAGACCGGCGGAGGCGGCCAAAACTCTAGGCGGGTTTTGAGCTCCAGAGTCGCTGCTCAGAACTCGAACCGAACGTGTGACCCCCCCAAATGGATTCCCTTTCGGAGAGCAATCCATGGTGGTCAACGTTCGGTTTGCAAGGGCATCCAGGACGGTAGGGGCGACGTCGTGAAAGTTCCTACCTACAGGTTATGTGCGACTTTTGCCTACCTTTGAGGCGGCTTCGCCCTTCAGGGGGGGCACGCCCCACGTGACCCGGCCTGGGTTTGAGTCCCATTTAGCGACTCTGGAGCTCAAAACGCGTCCGGGATTTTGACCGCCTCCGCCGGTCTTCTGGCAAATCCACTGAGGTCCGGGGCCGCAGGTACACGAACCCGGAACGACCAACACACTTCCTTGTTCGTTGTTCGGCATCAGTTCGTCAGAACCGACTATGGTGACCAATGGCGACACTGAGGTGACAGCCACCAATGAAAGAGCAATCAAAGTCCGATTGGAAAAATCCGGGCAAGGGTGCCTTCCTTGGCCTCCCTGGACACTGTCGCGCCGCGATCAAATTTTCACAGTACAGGCAGCAGCGCCAGCAGCGTGAGCGAGATTGCCAGGTAGGCATCCACGCCGACGATGGGTTGCCAACCCAACGCCCGTCGGCCCGTCCCCTTCCGCACGCCCACCGTTCAATCTTCAATGGCTGGCGCGGAAACGGACGGACGGGTGGAACCCCTAGGGTCGCCGCCACGCACCGCCACGCACCGCCACGCCGCGACCAAGCCGGCCGTGTTATCCGGTCAAATTAATTACGTTTCAAGGGGACGTTACACTGCGTTACACCGCGTTTCATCCCCCCCTTCCTTCCCCCCTTCCCCCTTCTCCCTTCACCGGGACCGCCGGGCAAGGCGTCGCGTAGCGCGTCGAGGGACGCACGCGGCGTTGACGGCCTGCAGTCGCTCTCTCTCTCTCTCTCTCTCTCTCTCTCTCTCTCTCTCTCTCTCTCTCTCTCTCTCTCTCTCTCTCTCTCTCTCTCTCTCCGTCTTGACCCAGACACGCGGCGTCACGGCGCGCTGCTGCCGCGTCCTCGGCGTCCTCGACGTCCTCGACGCAGAGAGTCGCGCGCCGCCCGCGCCGAGGCCCGCGTCGTCCCAGCCTTCCTCCCCCACGGTCTCCGCCCGCCCGTCTCGCCCGCACACTCTCAGAAAATAATTCCTCTCCGTTATCCGCCAACTTCGACGGACTTTCGCCGCCGCTTCTTTTGCGGTGACGTCCGTTAATTGCCGTGTATGAAGTTGAGCGCGAGCGGCGCGAGCATTCCGGCCGTTTCTTGCAGTCCACGTGCGCGCCGCGAGACCACGCCGCACAGTGGATTGGCCAAGGGACTGGTGGAGGCGGCCGGAACTCAAGACGTGTTTTGAGCTGCAGAGTCGCTAAACAGGACTCGAACCGAACGTGTGACCCCACCAATGGATTCCTCGTTCGGATCGAGCCCCATTTAGCGACTCTCGAGCTCAAAACGCGTCCGGGACTTTGACCGGCTCCACCGGCCTTCTGGCCCACTGTGCGCGGCCCGGGAGGAACGGCATGCCGGCATGCCTGTCTCGGAGTTTTCGCAGTGTCCGTCGGCCAATAGTCCCTGTGGGGCTTGCAGTGCGGTGGCGGTGGGGATGTCGGACGCGTTCAGCAACCTCAAGTCGCGTCGCCGCTCTGTCTCTCTCGCACCGGTCCGGAACGCCGCGCGAGTGCGAGAGAGACGGGCCGTGGCTCGTTAGCGATGCAGACGGATGCAAATGCCAGTGGAGGTGGCGTCGGAGAACAAATCCATGGAGCCGCGAAGCGCGAAGCCCATTTCCCTTGAGTCTGTTTGCCCCTTGATTCGTGCTGCTGTCCCTCTCGCACTCGAGGGCCGTGGGGCGAGTTCGGGGTGGCGGCCACGCCCGGCCATGCCGCTCACGTCTCGCGCTGACATCAGTTAGTCGCGACGGAGACTGATTTCGGGCCGTTTGTAAATGTGTGTTTAAGCGGCAGGCTGCGCGCCGCGCGACTGCGATGCCCGGAGAATAATTATCATCGGCAGCGTGGTGCGAATCGGGGAAGCCGATGAGCGCACAGTGGATTTGCCAGAAGACCGGTGGAGGCGGCCAAAATTCTAGACGCGTTTTGAGCTCCAGAGTCGCTAAACAGGACTCGAACCGAACGTGTGACCCCACTAATGGATTCCTCGTTCGGAGAGCAATCCATTGGTGGGGTCACACGTTCGGTTCGAGTCCCGTTTAGCGACTCTGGAGCTCAAAACGCGTCCAGGATTTTGACCGCCTCCAGCCCACGGTGCGTCGCTCTGTCCCTCTCACACTCTCGGGGCGTGCCGTGGGGGTGCGAGAGAGACAGAGAGAGTCTCATGGATGACGGCGGTGTGCCGGTGCGCGCGGTGTGCGATAGAGTGCTATCTGGGACAAACGGAACCGAACATGAAAGGGCCCGGCCCTGCTGCTGGGCCAATCTGCATGTACACTGTGCACTGCGAGAGGCAGCCACTCAGCGAGGGCGACCCGCAAAGACCCACACGGTGAAAACGCCGCGTTGAAAGCGAAGAGGATGCCTTTTGTTGTTTCATTTCCAAGACGGTTGGTTTGTCCAGTACCAAAATGGATGCGTCGCGACAAGACAAACTAACGCAAACTAAACAAAATGTCAACGCATGCCATGTAGGTTTCGGATTGCGAACTAAAAAAATAGTTTCGTCATTTCAAAAAGAACTAAAAGGATTATTTTGGCCATTTTGCGAATAAAAATGAGAATAAAAACAAAGCGCTCCCCGTTGGGTTTGAAGCCGGCACTCCTGCAGAAGACGGCCCTCGTTGTCCCTCGGCAGGCGCGTCTTTAGTCTGCAGCCCTTTGGCACGCCACTGGCAACACTGCCGCCGCCGCCACTGCCGCCAGACGCCCGGGGACAGGTGTAGCGCCCATGCTGACGCCAGCGCCCCCCTCTCGCCCCACTGCGGACGGTAGGCGCCCCACATGTGTACACAGTGGGGAATATCGGGGTGCAATTAATTGGTGCGTCCTTGGCTCCGCCGGCAGACCGATTCCGAGAGTCGTCCGCCGCGTCGCTCCGTCTCTCTCGCACTCGTGGGGCGTGCCGTACAGGTGCGAGAGAGACAGAGCGACTCTGGGAATCAGTCTGCTGGCTGCCTATCCGCTCATGGTCCATTAACCAATTCGGAAAGGGGGGGGGGGATTTGACACCCCCTTCCCCATCATCCCTGGAAGCCACAGGAACCTCACTCAAGGTGGCATTCAGACGACTCCTACCTTCGCCCCTCGTGCACACACTGTAAATTTCTTACGGAGGGCTGCACCAACACATTATGGTGGAGATTTTCTCCATAATACAACGAAATTCGTCAAATTATCTGTAAGGAACAGTGAACGCTCAATGGTTTGTTAGAAGTCAGCTGCACCACCATAATGTGGAACATTTTCACCATAATATGGAGAATCTTCACTGTACAACATTTAGAGTGCACCGGGCTGCCGTCTCAGCCTCCGGCCGGGAAAGAGAGTTTGTCAGGCAATTGATTTTTGGGGCTAGAAACACAAACACGTACCGCCAAGAATGTTGTAAATTTAATTCTTTCAACGAAATTGTAGTTGTTTTTTGTTGCGGTGTCTTCCCTGGGAGGAACAATAATGTTGGGTTCGCTGTCCCAAATTAACAAATATCTTCGTGACGGCTGGCTGACTATTCTTTCTGTTCCGAGTCGCTGATTCTATTGTCTCCGTTTATTCCGGGAAAGTGTGTCATTCTTTTCTCCGATGCCTCAACTCTTCATTTCTTCAAGAACCCTGAGACTCGAGCTCTCCGCAAAGGGATAGTATTTTTAAAATGAAACAACAGTCAAATTGCAACATCAGCCATCGAAACAAATCGTACCATCGTACCGAAAAGCCCGAATTTAGTTTAGTATTCGTTCCTGAATAATGAGCATTGATGAAACCAACACATGCGTCCCGAAAAATATTTTCATTAGGATGGCATCAATGTTAAATCATGGCAAAGCATTCCCCGTGCAATCCACTGCTCTGTACGCGCGATTGGATGGCCCGAGGGCTCTGGGCTGCCGGGCGGTTCGTCGCTCTGTCTCTCTCGCGCCCTTGCGGAGAGCAAGCGGAGAGCCCCGTGAGTGCGAGAGGGACGGAGCGACGGAAGGACTCTTCTGAATCGCTCGGCTGGTCGGACTGCCCCTCGGGCTGCCCGCGCGGTGCGCTAAGGTGTGTGCATGCCTCGTTGTGTACAGCGGGCATTTCTTGTGCTGCTCACGGAGAGGCCAAGTGGCGTGGCCGGGCGGGCAGGAAAAAACATCTAAAACAAACGAAAAGGGGCAGGTGGGAGAGAGAGGGGCAAAAAAAAAGCAGGGGGCATTTGTAAGGGAAGGGGCTTGAACCGCGACCCTTAGCCACATCTGTTGTGGAGAGGGCCTGGGGAAAAGGGGGAAGGGGGGGGGGAGGAGGCCCTTCGAAGGACGCCAGGTGACTGGAGACCGGCTAAGCAAGGCGTGTCAGATAGAGAGAGAGAGAGATAGAGAGAGAGAGAGAGAGAGAGAGAGAGAGAGAGAGAGAGAGAGAGAGAGAGAGAGAGAGAGAGAGAGAGAGAGAGAGAGAGAGAGAGAGAGAGAGAGAGCCGCTCGTCGTCCGCCGACTGGCTAAACACGAGCGATGGGTGGTGGGCCGACGCGGGGCGACGCGGGGCGACGCGGCTCGCAATCTCGCGAGTGGACAGGACAGGGATCAACAGAAAGCTCATTTTCAATGCAACCCACCCGTGGCTGCCCGTCCTGCCCCTGGCCGCGTAGCTGCGTCTAGCTGCGTCGCCACGGCTGCAGCCCAGGCGCGACGGCGTTGATGCCACCCCCACCCCCCGCCCCCTCCCACCTTCGGACCGCGGACCGCGGTGCGGAATTTCCCCAATTTTCCTGACGCCAATATTTATAGACCGTTTTAGCTGTCCCTGATTGTGAGCGACTCTGCCCCGCCCCGCCCCGCCCCGCCCCGCCGTCCGTGCGGCACATGGCGCCACGGCTGCTTGCGTCCGTAATTGGTTCGCGCACCCTGTCTCTGTCTCTCTCGCACCCACGGGACGCGGCCTGTCGCGCGCTCTGTCTCTCTCGCACACGCACGCCTCCTCGCGCGGCACCGGTGTGCTTGTGCTGAGCCCGGCTGTGCCCGGCTGTGCCACGCCACTGTAAGCCTCTGGACCGCGAGACGCTGCGGGATGACGAATTGGCGCGGTGGACGCGGCGCGGCGGATTCGAGAGTCGTTTCCGTCGCTCTGTCTCTCTCGCACTCGCGGGGCGTCCCGTGTGAGTGCGAGAGAGACAGAGCGACTCTCAGTGTGCTGGCCCGTGCTGGCCGGGCGCGACCGTCCCCTCGCCTCGACTCGCCTCGACTCGCCTCCGTGATACATATCTCGACTTCCTTCTTTGTCCGCCGCAAAGCCGCAAATCTGGACGTGGACTCGTCTTTCTTCCTGCCATCTTCGCCCGCCTGCCTGCCCGTCTGTCTGCCCATCCGTCTACGGCACCACCGGCAGCGCCAGGCGCCTGCGAGGTAGGCCACCCGGTCACCCAGCACGCACCGGAGTTCGACGGGCGGGCCTACCCTCCATTACCATTGCCATTACGGGCTGGACCACACGGCGTAGGCATCATTGACGAGTCAGGGCCAGGGATCAAGCTGCAGCTGACGTCCAGCGGCTCGCGAAAATCCTGTGGAAAAGAACCCCGCTACCAAGGTGTAGCAGTCATCCGGGCAGCTGCAGGCGTCTTGCCGCTTGCGGATGGAAGGCTCTGCGCCTGCTTGTGTGTGTGTGAGTGTGTGTGTGTGTGTGTGTGTGCGTGTGTGTGTGCGTGTGTGTGTGTGTGTGTGTGTGTGTGTGTACCCGTCTCTATTAAGGATCCTGCGCCTAGGGCCTCCGGGCAGTGCTCCGCTATTGGCACTAGGGGGGTGGGAGGACTTTAGCGACCGGAACAACCCTCTCTCTCTCTCTCTCTCTCTCTCTCTCTCTCTCTCTCTCTCTCTCTCTCTCTCTCTCTCTCTCTCTCCTCTCTCCTTCCCGCGCCGCTCTCTGCTACCCACTCCACCTCGCCGCCGCGCCTTCCTCGTGCAACCCTGACCGCCCGGTTGAGGCAGGGCAGCGAGAAAGAGTTGTAATGGCGCCTCTACACACTCCGCGATGCGCCGCTGCGTGTGTGTGTGTGAGAGAGAGAGTGTGTGTGAGATGTTAAGCCGTGTAACGGCCGATGCGCTTGGCTCCGCTCGACCCCGCTTGGCTCCCGCGCTTGACTCCCCCCCCCCCGCCCTTCGCGAATACCACCCAACCCTAATGGCCGTCTCTACACGGTCCGGCCCACACGAGCCAACTACTACACTGCGCGGAACCAGGAACCAACCAGAGGAAACCAGCACGCCGTTCGCCCATTCGTCACGCGAACACGCGCCGCCGTGACGCGCGCGCCACGCACGGCAACGCACGGCAAGCAGCGAATTGGACGGGCTGTCGTGTGGCGGGGGATGGGGGAGAGGGAGGGAGACTGGGAAGTGATGCTGGTGCGGGAGCAGCCTGTTCCCATAGGGAGAGTGATCTCTCTCTCTCTCCCTCCCCCTCCGACCCTCTCTCTCTCGCCCACTCTCTCTCCCTCCACGGGTGCGAGAGAGACAGAGGACACGCTGCCAGATTAACAGGTGTGACGTCACGGGAGTCCGGCCGGACAGGCCGGCGTGGACAGGCTGCGGGCTGTGCGGGCACTGCGGGCACCGCGGGGCTCTGGGGAGGCAGCGGAGTGAAATGTGCAGACCGCGGCTTTCGGTCGGGTTTGCAGCGTTTGCAGCCAACAGGTGAGGCGGGCACTGGCGGGCGACTCGGCTGCCCCGTAGTCGTCCTCATGTGACCGATCTATCGCATCCAGTGTCAAAGAGCACCCAAAATGGAAAGGCGGTACTCATGGTGTTAGAAAGGCGGTTAAAAAATTACCGCGCGGGATCTATTTTTTACCGCCTTTGGTAAAAAAATTACCACCCTTTTTAAAGGCGCTAAATTTACCACCTTTCACAGCTGTACCGCCCTAAATGTTTCCTCCAAACGGAACATTCAAGACGATACAACTGTGAAAGGTGGTAAGCTGCCTTCAAAGGGCGGCAATTTTTTTACCGCCCTTGGAAAGGCGGTAAAAAATGGATCCCGCCCGTAGCAATACTACCGCCCTCAAAAGTGGTAATTTTACCGCCCTTATGTTTTCGGCGAGTAGGAAAGCCGAAGTCGGCATTTTAAAATTAAGTCAACAAAAAATGATTACAGTGTAAAGCACCGTACGGTGCGGGTTTCGTCGGAGGGTGGCCGCCGTAGTGCCTTACGCCGTGGATTCACTCACTCGCAAGGCGAGAGAGAGAGAGAGAGAGAGAGAGAGAGAGAGAGAGAGAGAGAGAGAGAGAGAGGAGAGAGAGGGGGGGGGAGAGAGAAAATCGAGCCTCGGGGTGGCCCGGCCTGCTCCTCCCTCAAAACTTTTATTTAAGACGTCTTAAAATTCTGTCGGGCGCAACGTGGCGCGACGGCGGCGAAGCGGTGACGAGTGAGGGGGGGGGGGAAGCAGTGGTGTGGGAAGCAAGGGGCACACCCCGTTCCGGCCTTCCGGGACGCGGGCCGTGCGGGCCGTGCGGGCCGTGCGGGCCTGGGACGAGGCAACCGGGGATGCGCACTGCTCAAAGTAGGCAAAAAGTTTATGACCCATCCTCCTTCCCGCCCAAACAGGAAGTCTGCCGCGCCCGCCGCGCCTGCCAGGGTCTTCCAGCGAGCGCGGACAGCACTGCGAAAGACACAGAGGCACGGGGGTCAAGTGTTTGAATCATGTAAACCCCGTCATCTTTATCCACCCTGTGAATTTTATCCCTCCCCCCAAAAAAACAACAAAAAAAGCAAAAAACCGCAGTTTTGGTCTATGCAGACGAGTGGATTGGTTCGACCCCGGCGCCTGTCCCGGCGGCGCTGAGCCGCTGAGGTGCATCTAGTCTTATGCCTGCAGACTGAGAGAGTCGTTTTCGTCGCTCTGTCTCTCTCGCACCTACACGGGAGGCCCCATGAGTGCGAGAGTGCCGGCCGCGCCTGGCCGCGCCCCGCCGCGCCCTGGCCGTGTTATGACTGGGCCGCACGGCAGCCTCTTCTCTCAGCCTCCGCCTCGCTGATTTATGGGTGTCCCCTCCCCCTCCCCCCACCACCTCACAGGGCAGGTCCCACCGCACACCGCCGAAGGGCGATCGGAACGGGGTCGAGACACCCGGAGAGAAAGGGAGAGAGAGAGAGGAGAGAGAGAGAGAGAGAGAGAGAGAGAGAGAGAAAGAAGAGAGAGAGAGAGAGGGGGGGGGAGGGGGAGCGTCTTGTGAAGCCCGGTGGAGACAGCTGCGCGACCGGTGAGCATGGCCGAAGCAGAACTCCCTTTCGGCATGCTCTTCTTGCCCTTTCTGCCCCTCTGCATTCATTGAGACCCCCTCCTCTCCCCGTTCCCCTTGTTCCTTTTCGCGGTTGCGCTGCGCCACCGTCTCCACTGTTGAAAATTTTTTTTTTGGCAATTCTCGGACAACACTTGAAACAAAATGAAAACAATTTGCATCTGATGTCCGGAACATTCCACAAAACGACCCATGTTTAGAGCTTCCGGCAGATTTTGCGTAGAAAATAAATAATTTCCTTGTTTTTTTTTTTTTTAAAGCTGCTTTTGGAAATTCCCAACGGAGTTTTTAAAGCGCACTTTCCGAGATTTTCCAATTTTTTTTACAGTGGCCTGTTCCTCTTGATATCTAGTCTCCCCTCCTCCGGCCAGTCGGCCCTGCCAACCCCCCTCCCCGCCCCCATCCCCCTCCCCTTCCTTGCGATCGTGCGTTGTTGTCGCTCGTGCGCCATGCCACGGCCACGCCGCCGCCGGCGCCGTTTGCCAAGCCGTGGCGTCGTCTGCAAGCAGTGCCGGGAGCAGGGCGAGCAGACGACGCGGGCACTGAGATTCGCACTCGGCGCGGAATGCCAATGCCCCTCCCGTCTGCGGCGACTTTCCCTTTCGATTTTTCTAGTGACCACATGGGGCCCGGCCAGCCAGCCAGCCGGCGGCATAGGGTGTGTGACACATTAGGAGGCCAGTCCCCTCGTATGCACCCGTCTCTCTCTCTCTCTCTCTCTCTCTCTCTCTCTCTCTCTCTCTCTCTCGCACGCGCGCCGGACGCCCCATGAGTGCGAGGGTGCGCGTGAAGAGCGTCTGCGCGCTCCCTCGAAATGATGTTTCAGCTCGCGGGAGGGGCAGGCGGGCAGGCGCCTTACGTAACGCTGTGTCCTTGTCGCTCCTCGCGGACTGTCAATGAGGTCGAGAGAGAAGGGGAGAGCCACAGTGGACCAGGAGACTGGTGGAGGCGGCTAAGACTCTAGACGCGTTTTGAGCTCCAGAGTCATTAAACAGGACTCGGGCAGAACGAGTGACCAGACCAGTGGGTTGCTCTCCGAGCGAGGAATCCATCGGTGGGGTCATACGTTCGGTTCGAGTCCCATTCAGCGACTGTGGAGCTCGAAACGCGTCTGGAGTTTTGGCCTTCTCCCCCGGTCGTCTGGCCCACTGCGCGTGGCCGCGGCGGTGCGCACTCGCGGGGACGCCCCAGCGAGCGGTGACGGGCACGTCGGCCCGTCGGCACGTCACGTCCGTCCAAGTCGATGAATCGACTTGCCGAGCACGATGACGCGTACGTTGGTTGGCTATCAATTAATTAGAGCCCTTTGAGTAGCGCGGTGGAAACTTTGGCCGCCGGCCACGCTCCGGGCCCCAGGTTGTCCCGCGGGGGTAGCAGGGGGGGGGGGCCTCCGCGCCGCGAAAGGCTGTCGGCTAATCTCGGGATTACTGCGGCCGGCGGTCCAGGCGGACGGACGGACGGACGGACCGCCTCGCCGTAAAGCACGCGGCCAGCAGCCTCCCTCTCGCACTTCGCGACGCACGCCGCCACGGCGGGAGAGACGGCACAACGACGCAGCTCTGCGCGGAGTCGCACAGTGTGGACGAGATGACCGGTGGAGGCGGCCAAAACCCCAGTCGCTAAATGGGACTCGAACCGAACGTGTGACCTGTGTGATCCACTCGAACCGAACGTGTGACCCGTGTGATCCACACCAATGGATTGCTCTCCGAACGAGGAATCCATTGGTGGGGATCGCACGCTCGGTCCGAGAGTCCCGTTTAGCGACTAAAACCGGTCGTCTGGCGCACTGAGTCGGTGGGCTGGAGCGCGCTCCGCGGGGCGCCTGCGAGGTAGGCCACCCTCGTCCCGGCCATGCGTCCGTGTGCGGCGCGTTGCCTATCCGCTGGACGACAGGCTGATGTCGC